>NC_072434.2:16376136-16679166 GCF_028878055.3 Symphalangus syndactylus
AGTCCCTCCCCTCGGAGAGACTTCACCTTTGCTTCTGGTTCAAAAGAATCTTCATGGAGATGAGCCAGAGAGAAGGCATCAACAGTACAGCTCCCTCAGCTCCCTCACATGCTCTGAAACAGAAAAGGCTCCCATCGGCCGCCACTAGCTTCCGCCTCTGGCTACCACTCTTCACCTCTCAGATGAGTCCTGGATGGACACTGGCCAGAGAGATGCTTGGAAACGTCCCTCAAGAATAAGATGCCCTTTCATATGACCCTTTTGGAGGGCTCAGGTTCCCAGGAGAATGAGCACACAGCTTGGCTGGTCTTGGAGGAGAACACCAGATACAAATATGGGCTGACCTTGGGGCCCTGTCCCAGCTCATTCTGGCACACAGAGGTGTTTACTGATCAGAGAATAAAGACCCCAAGAACCTTTCACTGCCAGAGGCCCAGCCCAACTTTATGTTTCCTTCTACTGTGGCTTTCTTCCTCCTCCCACCAAACCTGACGGCTCAGCACACAGGACCCCACAGTCCAAACCTCCAGGACTGAAACAGCTGTTCTAGCCTCGCATGGGCAGGAAGAGGAGGAAAGAGAACAGACATCACCAGGCAACCCCTTTTCCTCCTGCTTCCTTGGATTCCTGATATCTCTTCTTACTTAGCCCTGTCTGAGGGACTGACGGTCACCTGAATGTAAATCCTAATTTCCTCATCAGCTCTGGGAATCAGTCCCCAACTCTAACCTAAGAACAATCCCTAATCCATAATTACACCTTTGGTGAATTAGAAGAAGGCACTCCTTTGAAAGAACCCAGCCACACACAAAGACAAAGCCGAGCAAGGGGACAGTGGCTAGACTTCAGCCTTCGCTTAGCTCCTCAACCAGATCCCTGTGCACAGGGAACAGCCTGCACCAGAAATCACAGTGGCCTTCAAATGCCCCATAACTTGAAATGAGAAAGGAATCTCAAGTAGGGAATAGAGTTCCTCATCTCTACTTTGCACCACAACTACACTATGATTCTTCTGATTTTAAGGAAAGAGAAGATGCACACCCTGCTAAATTACAGTCTATCCTCCCTGCCGAGTCACCAGCTAGAACACTTTCTAAGTCTTCACACAAGAGAAGGAGCAGCTGGTCAGTGATGATTATTCATTAACTGGACACAGGCTGCCCTGGAGCCCGGCACTAAGCCTATGAAAGGGCATCTGTGCTGACCCAGATACTGCTGATGGTCAGACCCGGAGCAAGTCAGCAAGCTATCCTGCCTGCCCTCCACCTCTGGCCTGCAGCACCGCCTTCTACTGCCTCACCCTGCCGGTGCTCAAGGAGCTGCTCAAGCCGACCCTCTGTGCAATGAGGCCTGAAAAGTTTAGCTGACCTATTCAAGGTCATGTAACTTGTTAGCAGCATACAAACACTGGAACCTTTCTACTTATTTATGTACTTATTTTTGCTTTCTTATCTAGCACATAACCTATGGTAAGAAGCTCATCTCTACATATCTATATCTGTATATATATATGTATATGTATATATATCTTAAAATACAAAATACCATATTTTCCTAAAAACTAGAAAAGGTACACAGCAATCTGATTTGGGTTCTATAACTGCCATACATTATTACGCTGTCCAGTGACATGGCCCCTTCTCTTCACCAATGCCCCCATTTACAAGGTAAACTATGTGGAAAGATCCTAGCTGATGCGTTAGTGGAGCTCAGTTTTGCTCCACCAGGTCTACAGTCTTCTAGCAACCAAAAACCAAAGGAGCCCAGACCAAGAGCAGGTCCCAAGGAGTCAGGTCTCAAGATGTGGCTCGGACGCTGACACCACGTAAGACCTTGGACATGCCACTGAACCTTTCTGCATTGGCCCAGCTTCTTCCTCAGTGATGTGCAAGGAGTCAAGAAAGATGACCAGGGAGTGTGGGTTCTAAGTTATTATGAAGTGTGGGTTGCTTTGCCACTGGGCCTCAAACCATTACCAAGAAAAGCTGCAGTCCCTGCAAAGAACAACTCTTCTCTGCCCATCCACCTCTCTCCAGGATGCAGAACCATCTGGAAAGATACAGTGCAGGGAAAAGAGGGGGAAAAAAGACCTCACATGACCCTTGGCAGGGCCTGAAGTAGAGGAAAGGTAGGAGAATAGAGTGAATCCTGCACCACAGACATCACGCCACCAGGAAGAACCCCAGCTCAGAGCATGGCAAGGCTGCTTGGGAACTGGGCAATGGCTCAGACGCAGACGACTGTGCCCTGCTCTTCCCCATCTTGGCTGACATTCCTCCTGGCGCCCACTCAGCACACTCCTGGGCTCTGGGTAACAGGAGCTTTGGCCCCTCCCCTAGCCCAAGGATTAAGTTTGCCTCCAGTAGTTCTAAGGCTGGGCTCTTCCGGGCCCTCCTCCCAATCCCCTGTACCTGCTTCATAAGAAAAATCATCAACTGTGGATGGCCCGCCCTCCTCCCAATCCCCTGTACCTGCTTCATAAGAAAAATCATCAACTGTGGATGGCCCAACCTCTCAGGTCCCAAGTAGTAGAAACATCACAGGTTCCAATACCTTCCTCCTCCCACAAAGGGGTCCTTTTGTTTCCTAGACACCCACCAATATTTGGCCCTAAGGCCCAGGAACTGCTTGTCTCTCCCCTCCTGTCAGCCACTGATCCCATATCTTAGCTGGAGATTGTCTCCAAGCTCAGTCAAAGCCCAGAATTCACGAGTAAAAAAGGACAATAAGCTGACCCAGCTTCGATCCTGCCTCAGTGGATGCCAAGGGCCCTGCTGCAGGAGCCAGGGGTCAGGGCTAGGGCCAGGAGGGACAGGATCTCTGAAACCAGAAACCTGACCCTTCCCTCAATTCTCCAAGCCCAACCTCAATGATTCCTAACCTTTTTTGACACCTTCATGCCCCTCAAACACTTTAAAGCCTGCTTTGACACAAGATGAGTTAGCTTCAATTTTGAGCCACCAATCCCTGACCACTCTGACCTCCTGTTCCTACCCTCAGTTCTAGCCAGGCCAATGTCACCACACCTCTCACAGACTTGCTCACTCCTCAGAGACACAGCCATGTCCACTGACCCCAGCTGGAGCCTCCCTTAGCTCCTGGAGTCACCACAGATTCCCCTCTTTCAAAGCTCCTCTATTCCCAGCCACATGATTTAGCTCCCAGACCAAAAAAGTCTAGGAGAGCTTTCTACAAGGATGAAAATGTTCTTCTGCACTGTTCAATTCAATAGCCATTAGCCACATGTTTACTGAACACTTGAAGTGTGGCTAGCAACTGATTTTTCAAATTTAATTTAGTTTAATCCATTCATTTTAATTAATTTTAATTTAATTAGCTATGTGAGAGTAGTGGCTACCAGATTGGACAGTGCAGCCTTAGCCTACATGTGTTAATTTCACCTTCTCTAAATAAGTTTCTTGACTCAAAATTTTACAGGCCATTTTTTACATGTGTATCCTCCATGCAACTAAGCTTATGACAGATACTCAGCAAACTGTTACCTACCTGTAACCATATTGCATATAAAAGAGGCTGGCTTGGTCAATGAAATTTTCCTAACCTTGTGACAACTCCAGCAAACTCCAGTTTGGGACACTGCCTCTCACCTAGCCACACTAACTGTCTTGGCCTCCACAGGTACACAGCATGAGGTATGCTGGAAAGCAGATGGTGCCTGTACTGTGGGGATGTGGGAGCTCTGGCATTTCCCTCCAACAGCATCCAGAATAATCATGAGGCTCCAATCATCTCCCCTTCACTAGAACAAAGGAAGCCACATCGCAGTGGCACTTCCACGACCTAGGGAGGGAGGACTGCTGGAGAAAGGAAAGGAAAAGAAACTACAGGACCTTGTTTTCTCTAATCCACGCAATGGAAAGATACACAGAGATAAGTTATGACAACATTCTATGTTTTATAAAGCAGTAACATGCTTCACCTAATCAGAGTTGCACAGCAGAGAAGAACAACGACACAGTCTTTAATTAAATTTGTTGAGCTAACACCTAAGGGTCACCATGACACAGTGAAGCAGTAAGCAGCTGAGGAACCCTCCCGGGGGATACAACTAATTAATACACAAATGGGTTGAGACTAGGTGTCCTTATCAAAGAAATAATAGAGGCCGGGCGTGGTAGCTCACGCCTGTAATCCCAGCACTTTGGGAGGCCCAGGCAGGCGGATCACGAGGTCAGGAGATCAAGACCATCCTGGCTAACACAGTGAAACCCCGTCTCTACTAAAAACACAAAAAATTAGCTGGGCATGGTGATGGGCGCCTATAGTCCCAGCTACTCGGGAGGCTGCGGCAGGAGAATGGCGTGGACCTGGGAGGCAGAGCTTGCAGTGAGCCAAGATCATGCCACTGCACTCTAGCATGGGCGACAGAGCAAGACTCTGTCTCAAAAAAGAAATAATAGAATTCCCATGTTCTTGTACAAAAAATAGTAAGTAAGGTGTCTATCAAATACTCTCTTAAAAGGGGGAAGGAGTGGTTAAAAAAAAAGCATGGAGCTACTGTTGAAGTTCCCCTCCAACTCTGGGGACTGTGCTCAGGAGCGGCAAATACCCACCCAGCCCCCTTCGCTTGTCAGTCAGGGCCTGAGGTGACAAAACAGCCCCTCACGCTGGAGGCACCCTGGAGCAGCAGGTGGCCACGTGCCTGAGCCTGTGGCTCAGTTAGGAAGTAAGTGGGAAGAAGCCTGAGACTGGGAGTCAGGCAACCTGGGTTCCAATCTTGCCTCTGCCAAGGTACCATGCTATGGTACCTTGAGCAAGTCACTCCCTCACTCTGGGCCTTGGTTTTCTCTTCTGCAAAATGAGGGGGCTGGACAAAATGACCTCCCAAGTCCCTTGCAACTCTGACTGGAAGCATGACTCAGAACTTAGCAAAAGCAGCCAGGAGAGATGGTGAGGTGAAGTCAAAGCACCCACCAAAAGCATTTAAATGGGAGCTCTCTGAGGTGGAGGGAGAGAAGCAGCAGGGTGAGCTGGGACTGTTTTTCAAACGCTGATTTCACTTAACAGGGCTAAGAGGTCACCGACTATAGGCAGAGAGAAGAGCATCTAAGCAGCTGCCAGCTCCCATCAACTCTCAGGGCTGCAACATAGCAGACTTCTGAACCCCAGCAGACGCTGGGCTACTGCCCTCCAGCTCTGCCCTAGCCCCCCAGCATTGGCCTCGGCACACTGCAGAATAGAGGTCTCCTCCCCTTTTCTCAGGCACTTTCCCAAGGGGGTAATCCCTCTTGCCCCACTCCATCTTCCTCTCCTGCTTTATAATCACGAGACTTCTGGTTTTGAAAACCATTTCACTACTCAGCACCTGAGGTTAATCAAAATTCAAGATCTAGAAATCTCTTTGGTGTGTGTCTCTGGAACAGCGTTCTTTGAACCAGATTCCCCCCACAGCTGTAATTATGTCTCAGCCAATATTTGGATATGGAAGTGCTGTTAACACCGCTGTCAGTCTCCAAATGCCTTGTCTCTCCTTTCCTCCTCCATTATTAAGTTTTAACACAAAGACGTGTGTGGGAAGTCCACAATTTAACAGTTGAGTCAACTTAAAAGATCTGGGAGCAGGCTGCCTGTCAAAACAGACTGACTTCACTCTTCACCCACTTCTAACCTGAGAGGGATAAACTATGAGTGTTATTTAACAAGCTGCTGGATTTTTCCTTCCAAAACTACTCAAAGTAGAAAAATATCTAAACCTCTCTCCCGTTAGTTACAAGAGAAATCTGAATTGCCACTCAAAAGCATTTTATAGAATGATTTTGTGCGTGTGTCTATTAAACAGAATACAGAGCAGAAGTTGGGAGCTTTTGTTCTGAAGTCTTTACATAATATTCCAAATATCCAAGAGAATGAACAGCCAGTGTCCCCAAACTACGAATGGGTGAAGGCAGATGGTGTCTCAGAGGGGACAGCAAACACTCCTGTAAAGACCGTCTGTCACTTCCTCAATGATACAGGTTAACTGTGGTCAAACTGTATTCACCCAACTCCAGTCCCCAAGGTCAGAGCCATGCTCAATCCAAACAACTCCTCCTCCTCCTTTCCCTTCAGTTTTGAGTAGGGCAAAAGAAGTCTAAGGTACAAATATTGAAGTGTTGAAGATACTTCTCCCCTCTCTAACAGTCAACACTAAACAACAACCGAGATCCCAGAGCAATAACTTCAGTAGAGAGCAAAGCACTCTGACAGGGTTGAGTATGAGAGCAGCAGGAAAATAATTCTAGAGGCCTTAAAATCTAGAAATGGAACATGCTTGCCCCGTACAACCCCGAAGTACTGGTGTTTTTTTTTTTTAAAAACATCTGATCGTATATTCCAATAGTTCCACCCATACCACATTTCTGAGTTTTGTACTTGATAACTGAAATACAGCTCGCTGTGGGGGCTGAAGGAGAAGAGAAAAATATAACACAGGAAGTATTTTTCTCCTCCTCCAATCATTGAGACACCCCAGGGGAAACAGACCTGAGGTGTCACCTTTAGAGATTGGTTTGACGTGAAACCCCTGTGAGAGGAAAACCTTGTTGGTGACCCTGCAAGACCGGTTCACACTTCACTGAGGACCCACCCATCTCATGAGACCTCCCAGTCCATTGTGTTTAACTTCTGAAGTCGATATTCTCACTTGAATCCTTATTCTCCCCACCACCACACCCCTTAAAGAAAGAAAAGGGATGGGCTCCCCCGGCTCAAGAATAATGTTTCCTCAGACTGCCCATCACGGCGCGAGTCCAGGACAGCAAGTGGCCCTCTCCACGAGGCGGAATCAGCACGGGCCCGGCCGCGGGTTACACACTCGGTTCACAATGATCAGCCGGGCCGCGAACACCACCGGCCTCTCCCGCGTGGGAGGGGGCCAGCTCCAGGATCCAAACAATCCCGCCCCCGCAGCCGGGGGACTCCCAGGACCCTCCCGCCGCACACCTCCTGGCCGGCGCGCCCCAAGGCGGCCCGGCTGCCCTCGCGAGGCTCGGGGAAGTGAAATCACACATTCCGGCTCCCAAATAAGGAGCGAGGCTAAATAAACCTCTGCGCTCCGACTTCTCCAAACCAACCGACCAACCGGCTCAATGAGTAATGGGCCTTTTGTGCCCGCAGAGAAAGAAAAAGGAGGGAGGAGAGGACAGGGAACCACCACCCCCAAAATCACTTCCTTGAGATAGAGTGAAATTAGCAGAAGTCGCGAAGCCAACCGTTCCGACTCGGCTGGATCCCGCTCAAACCCCAAAATGGCAGGGTCCCCTGAGTCCCCGGAGCGGGTCCCAGGACTCCCGCCCGGGAGCGGCCGGAAGCAGTCAGGGAGGCAAGGGCGCTGGGACCCGCCGTCCGCGCCGCACTCGGCACCCCCGGCCCGGCCGCCCCGCCCCGCCCCGCCGCGGCCACCCCTCCGCCCCGCGCCGCGACCGGCACCCGACGCCGTGGAGCTCCAGGGCCCGGGACCCGCCCCGCCTCCCCTCCCCGGACCCCAGACCTACTTTGAGGGCAAATTTCTCCTGGGTCCTCTTGTTGAAGATCTGCAAAACTTTCCCGTTGATGCCCAGCCCCAGGACCTGGCTGGTGACCTTGTAGTCATCGATGATGGCGTTCTTCTTGATCTGCAGGCCGGACTTGACGTGGAACTGCGGGAACTGCTGCGGGGGCGGCGGCGGCGGCTGCGCCGGGGGGTGCGGCAGGGCAGGGGCGGGGGTCTGCGGTGGCGGGGCCGGGGCGGGGAACGGCACCGGCGGGCTCTGGCCCTGAGAGTTGGACAGCATGGTGCCCGGGGGCGCGGGGGCACAGGCGGGGGTGCCCGCGGCCGCCCCCTCCTCCGGCTCCGGGTCCCCTCCCCGCCGCCCCCCGACCGGCTGCGAAGTTCGCTCCGGGTTGGAGCCGGCTTCCCAGACCCGGCCCGGCTCCAGGCTCGGTGGGTCGCGGGGCTCCGTGGGTCCCGCCGCGCGCCGCGGGCGCCCACCGGCCCGGCGCCCTCCCTCCCTCCCCCCGGGGGCCTGGCGCTCTGGGGACCGCGGGGCGGCGGGGGCCCGGCCGGGGGGAAGCGGCCGCGCGACAATGTACCCAGCCCCGGGCGGGCGGCCGCGTCACAGCCTCGTCTGCGTCCGGGGCCGGTCCTTAAAGGGGAGGGGCGGGGGGCGGGGCCCGGGGAGGCGTGGTGTGGGGGGAGGGGCGGGCCTTAAAGGGGAGGACGCGTGGTGCCGGGAGCTGGGAGGACCGCTGAGTAGGCTGGGGGCTGCTGCCTGGGGGACAGAGAGAGGGGACGAAGAAATCCTAGTTCTTAACCAAGGCCATGCAAAGGGAGAGGGGAGGCGTGTCAAAGGAGCTGCATAATTCAGATGGAAAATCCACTCCTCTCCAATTGTCTGGGCCTCTTAGCGGCAGCGAATTGGGAAATGAATGTATTTCCAAGGAAAGGGATGGCTCATAGGTATCCAGCTAGATGAGACCTCGGTGGGGGCGGGGGGGGGAGCTGGAATCACAGGAGTCATTCATCCCAGGAAAAGGTGTGAGCCAAAGGCGGGCATATTAAATATTTCCCTAACTTCAACGTTTTCCTCTGAGGTTTTTTGCATCTCTTTTCTCATTAATTTATTGTTTTTCAGTAAAGACGTATTATTGTGTAACCAGGAGCACTTTAGTAATTATACCTTTGAACATGTTTTCATGTAAATAAACTAAAAAGAATACAGGGTGGGAAGAGGATGGGTTGAGACTGGGACCACCTGAATTCCCGCCATCCTTTGCCACGGATTGACTGTGTGAGGCTGAGCAAGCCTTGCACCTCTCTCTCCGTGGGAAGAACAGCGAGACCTTTTCAAAGGTTGTGGGCGGAGTCAGAGGAGATAACGAAACTGAAGGGGAGGCCTTGGGGAATGCTTCTGATTTCCGATGTGGAAAAATTAGTCCGTAAGAAGTGGGTTAGCCCAGTGTATCTCAGGAAAAGCCCAGGAATCTAGCTGGACCCTGCATAGAAGCTGCCAGGAGGCCTCCACACACATTCTGATGCGGTTCGAGATGACCAAGTACATCCCTGCCGACCTCCTCCCACCTCTGACTGGCAGAACATTTGAGAAATGGCAAGCGACCCAGACAGGTGAACACAAAACCTCAGCTTAAGTCTTGGTAAGGCCACTTAGAGAATGAGGCTTGACCTATGGCCACACATGCCCCCTAATAGGTCCCCCAAAACCCCAGAGAGAAGACAACACCTCCAGAAGGGGCCCTTGGGGATAGAACTTAGGTAGGTAAGGGACAAGTGCCAATGTCTCTTCCCTCATTCACCTTTCCCAGAAGATGCTTGTGGAGGCAGGAATGAGGGGGAGGAGTGAGGGGTGGGAGTTACCCTCCCAACGCTGTCCTTTCCTGGGGCAGGCAGGGCTCTGTGGACTAAGGGGAGACATGGTTCCCCCAACACAAACATATGCTCTTCTCAAGCAGCATCTGTTTAGCTCCATGTACAAGGTGCCATGCTCAGCCCTGCAGCGGTGGATGTTGTTATCTGGTGGGGAAGAAGACAGATACCAGTGGCACAGAGAGGATGGCAGACACCTTCCTAGGAGCCAGAAGCACAGGGATTCTCTTCTGTCTGCAGCAGCCAGCAGCTTCCTCCCGAGTCTACAGGATAGATATGGTTAGACAGCTCCCCAGATGCCCCTGACTCTTCAAAGACAAAGACACTACCTCAGGCCACCGGGATGGGAAAACACCTTCACTCCACCACTTCTATAGCACTGCTATCACCTCCCCGAAGCACGCACAGGAGATGCCCAAGGACAAGAGGAACGCAGAGGTGGGAAGGTGGAAGGTTCCAACTGCTCAGGCTCTGGTCTGGGGCTGCTCTGGAGTCTGAGTTGGTCTTTTTTTTCTTTGCAGAGTCACTGGAGGCTCCCTATGGCTTGGTGTTGAGGTATCACCTGCTTTTCTCCACAAAGCTAGAAAGAGAATAACTTCCTTCTGCCTTTTCAGAGGCAGCAAGGCACAGTGGTAAGATGACAGGATCTAGAGACAAATGAGCCGAAGACAAGGCTGTCCTCCAGCTGGGTTACCTTGACAAGACATGTAACATCTCTCCATAGCTGAAAAAGAAAAGAGAAAAACAACAAAATCTACTTTCAGGGCTGAGAGAGAATAAAATGAAATAGTAATTATGAGAACACATCCTAAAGTATAAACTATACATTATCATGAAATATTAATTATCACCATTATTTGGACATTGCTGGTTTGCTCCTCTGCTCTGTGCTCATGGCCTGCGGATCTATTCCTGATATCAAAGCTGCTTTCCTACCTAGCTGGAGTTCCGGGGAGATGGTGAGGCCCGATGATCTAGGAATAATAGGACAACTGAATTCCCACCTGAGAGTCCTCTCGGAGTTGCAAGAGCCAAATAGGCCTAGGGGGCACACAGGGACTCTGAGGGTACATACATAGTAGATAGAGATTATATGAACTGCACACACAGCACCAGAAAACATACACATATATGAACACAAGACATAAGCACAGCGTGCCATGTAAAAGAATAAACGCCTAGTGGATGAATAATTGAGGAATGAGATGTGCTAAATGCAGAAGCACTTGCCAAGAGATCCTGAGTCTTAAGTTCCATTCTGATACTGACTCGCTATGTAACCTCATGAGAGCCCCTTGCTCTCTCAGTTCTTTCCTTTTTATCTGCAAAATAGTGACAATAACATCTGCCTTGCCTACTTTGTAGGGCTTGTGCAAGGATAAAATAAAATACTTTCCTACAGGAAGCAGTCCAAAGTCCTATTTGTGTAACACCAGGCTCTTAGCCATCTGTAATGAACTACTTAATAAATAGTTTTTATGGATGTGTAAAAGTGCTTCAAAACTTGAATGTCTATGCAAATAGAAAGTACTATTTTTGTCTACTATTAACATGCAAACACATATGCCATGCAATATAGTACACACAAAGACAATTTAAGGACCTCAGGTACATAGAAATGGATTAATTATAATCCTTGATTCATGACACACTCTCGTCATTGGATCATTGATCCATGCAGCTCCACTTTTATTGTTAGTTAATAATTATTTTTAATAATGCAGTAAGCACCTGTGAATCCACTACCCAAAATAGAAACTAGAACTTTGACAATAAGGTACATCTAACTAGATGATTCCTCCACACTCACTCCCCCAATCCCTCCATTTTCCTGGCCCAAGACCCCATCATCCTGAGTCCTATGTTCACCTTTCCCTTGCTTTCCTTTTTATATAGTTTTATTTCATGAAGGCGTGTTCAAAGGTATCATACAAGATGAAACTCAAATCATCTTAAAAGGGAGGCGGCCATGGGTGACATTAGCAGCAAGACCATGTTAAAATAAGAAAATGCCTTGTCATAGTTTCAAAGTATTCCTCACCTTCTCATGATGATGATGATGACAATGTTTGCTGAGTGCTTCCTGAGTGCCCAACACTGTGCTCATCCCTCTACCTGCATTGTCTCATTTAAATCTCATGACAATCCGTGGTTGAGATTGCTAGTTGGGTGGGCTAATACCTTTTTTTCCTCTCTTTGATAGTAAAGAGCCCCCCATATTTAGCTAAGCACAAGACTGCCTGGAATAAAAATTACATTTCCCACTTGAGCAGCCTCCATTATAGCCGGTTACATTCATAAGATTAAGTTATAACCAATGACTTGTAAATGGAACTGGTTTATGGAAAGAAGTAGGTCTTTCTTCTTCTCCTTCTCTTTTTTCTTTCCTGCTGGCTGGAATAAAAATTTCACAGCTGGAGCCATCTTGGATGGTGAAGTGGAAGTTACAGGTTGAGGAAGACAGAACAAAAGGACAGAAGGAGCCTGTATACTGGTGAGCCTGGAGCCATCATATCAGCACTGAACCACCTACCCAGACTTTTATATGAAAGAGCAATGAATGGCCTTCTTGTTGAAGTAACTGATGGTCTAGGTTTTCTATCATTCACAGCCAAACCTTATCCTACTCTTATACAGCACTATGAGGTCTGTACTGTTATCCTTACTTATCTGTTGTATAAACAAGAAAACTGATTCCCAGAGAAATTAAATAACTTTCCCAGAGTCATTCCACTAGCGAAGGACAGGACCCAAGTCTTTCTGACCCAAAGTCCATGCTCATGGTCCTTACTGTAGATCCTGAGCAGAGATACACTCACATATCCTTCTTAATGGCAGAAATACGGCATCTGCTATTTCTGGGCAGGAATTGCCTGAAGAGGTATGGGCTATTCTTTCCATTTTAGAGCAACATAAATTTTCCACACCTCAATTTCCTTCCATCTTGGCCTAATCTGTTACAGAATATAGGTCTATGTTAATTTGCATGACTGGGTTATATGATAGGATACATTGTGACAATCTTTTTCTTCAAGATTCCCCCACCCAGCCTTCACACCATCAGGGAGTAAAAGTTTCCTGTTTTACTATGACGTGGCATTATGAACGAGTAACAGAGGGTGGAAATTTATGGAGGTGGATCTCTTGGAAATTTTCAGCTAACACTCTCTTGATGAGAGAGGATCATCCACAGGCTGGCGGATCTGCGCATGAACACAGATAAAGCAGCCTTTGTATCCACTGCTAGTACCGCAAACAAAATATTGCAAGAAGGAGCATGATTTACAGAAGAAGCTCTGTCCACTAAAAACCCACCTTTGGAAAGAAAAATGGCTTAGAGCCAGAGAGAAATAGTCTTCGTGTCATAGGCTAGTATTTCTGTGATAAAATGAGAAATTCCCCCAAAGCAAAAGTGACAGATATATATACATAAGACTCATTAGTCACAAAAATTTCTGACCCAGAAAATGACCTCAAAATATTGGTCAGGATGGCCTCTATCATCCCTTCTATCTTAGCTCTCTCTGAAGGTGTTAACGGCTGCCTCGCAGAAAGGAATTCTACCCAAAGCAAGTGCCATTGGTAATGCCTTATTTGAGACATCCCAGAGGGGAAAAATCCTTCCCCTACCCATGGTGCCCTCGGTGCCCTCATCTGCACTTCATCCTTTGATAGTTTAATGCCACGGCAGGGAACAGCTGGGGCAGTGGCAAAGAATGCGAATAGGAAGAGAAAGAAGGAAGTACCCAAAGGGGAACAGAAACTTCACCTCTGCACATTAACAGACATAATGTGGTCCAAAGGGACTACAAATTAGAGTAATTAGGACTACAGTATGCCCAATTCTTTTTTTTTTTTTTTTTTTTTGAGATGGAGTCTTGCTTTGTTGCCCAGGCTGGAGTGTAATGACGCGATCTTGGTTCACTGCAACCTCCATCTCCTGAGTTCAAGCAATTCTCCTGCCTCAGCCTCCCGAGTAGCTGGGATTACAGGCAACTGCCACTATGCCTGGCTAATTTTTGTATTTTTAGTAGAGACAGGGTTTCACCATGTTGATCAGGCTGTTCTCGAACTCCTGACCTCAGGTGATCTGCCCGCCTTGGTCTCCTAAAGTGCTGGGATTACAGGCGTGAGCCACTGCACCCGGCCAGGATGCCTAATGCTAAATCCACAGTTTACAATGGGAAATGTAGGGAAGAGAGGCAAATATCCACCTGTATTCAAGAAGGCTTCCAAGGCTGTTGTCCTTGTATTAAAAGCATTGCCCTCCGACCTAGCTTATATCTGGCATATCAGTTGCTACTTAGATGAGTAACAGCCTGGACAATGATTGGGAAAGGAGGAAAGGAAAGGGGGAACTATCTAGGAACACAGTCAAGGTGGGTCAACCAAAAGGATCATCAGGTTCTTACCTGGTGACCTGGTGATGCCTGGATTTTTCTCCCTTGCTTAAGATAAGTAAATGAAAGTGGAAGGGTAGAAAAGGTAAAGGAGAGATATACACATGTGTATGTCGAATGGGTAGAGATTTCCTAAGGGTATAATGATCCATAGCTTCACATGAGAACATAACTTTGAGGCAGCAGAGCATGGTGGAATCAAATCCTGGGTTCTAATCCCACCTCATCATTCACTACTATACTTAACTGCACTTCATTGTACTGTTTGTATAATGAAGGATGAAATAATATTCCCTATATTAAATACAAGAGTAACATTTTCAATGGTTTCTGGCACATAGTACTTGGCCTCTATAAATGTGAGCAGTTACTATGCAACAGGTACTTTCATACTAACCATCTCATTCAATCTTCTCAACAATGCTCTAAGTAGTAGTATTTCTGGTATTTTGATCACTGAAAACGTCGTGGCTCAGAAAGGTTAAATAGCAGCCAGTCATCACACAACTAGATGGGGAAGATCTGTTTCCACATGTGTCAGAGCCTATGTTCCTAAATGCTCTTGAAAGTGGTCCAGCTACCTGACACCTGCCAGGCCGACCTGGGGAAGCCATCCCAGCCTGTGTGCATGGCTCAAGAGAAGGAGATAGTCTGCAACTGCAACTTACTCAGAGCTTCCAGAGACTGTCCCTACCACTAAGACAGACAGTTAAAGGCGATGAATAGAGTCATTTGAGCATTAATGGGTTTGGAATCTTAGCATTTGTAAACTTTTGAGGAAGTACCCAAATATTCGAGGTATATGTGAGATAATTTATGTAGTATATGTGTATTGTATATACATATATATACATACACGCTATATATATACACACTATATATATACATTATATATATACATATATATACACACTATATATATACATTATATATATACATATATATATACACACACTATATTTTGTTTTGTTTTTGCTCATTCCATGACAGATCGACGGAGGACCTAATTTTTCCTCCCACATTTCTTATGAAGTGGTGAAAACTACAACATAGTAGAGACAAAAGGGACATGTACAGCTAAATCTGTACCTTTCCTCCAAAGACCACCTCTACACCATCATATAGACGGTAGGTGTGTGACTTTAAAAACTAGACTCTCAACCCAGGTGCAGTGGCTCACGCCTATAATCTCAGCACTTGGGGAGGCTGAGGCAGGTGGATCACTTGAGATCAGGAGTTTGAGGCCAGCCTGGCCAACATGGCAAAAACCTGTCTCTACAAAATATACAAAAATTAGCCAGGCATGGTGGTGCGTGCCTGTAGTCTCAGGTACTAGGAAGGCTGAGGCAGGAGAAATCACTTGAACCCAGGGGACGCAGGTTGCAGTGAGTGGAGATCACACCATTGCACTTCAGCCCTGGTGACAGAGTGAGACTCCATCTCAAAGAAAAAAAAAAGAAAGAAAAGAAAAAGAAAAACTAGGCTCTCAGAACTTCTGGTGCACATTTATTGTACCACGAGATTGTACACTGGGTGCAGTGGCTCATGCCTGTTATCCCAGCACTTTGGGAGGCCAAGGCAAGAGGATAACTTGAGACCAGGAGTTCACGACCAGCCTGGGCAAAAAAGCAAGACCTTGTTTCCACAAAAAAAAAAAAAAAAAAAAATAGCTGGGGATGGTGGCAGGAGCCTGTAGTCCCAGCTACTCAGGTGGCTGAGGTGGGAGGATTGCTTGAGCCTAAAAGGTTGAGGCTGCAGGGAATTGTGATGGCATCATGATTGTCCCACTTAACGGACAACAGGAGCCCTCCTGACCCAGGGAGGTCAACAGAGGCAGGCCCTCTGTGCTATTTGGTTAGCCTTGTATTTGGGAGCTGACAGGGAGGGAATGGGGCACTGCCAGCACCATGGTACCCAGGATTCTCCTAGATGGGCGCCAGACACTACTTCCATATTGTGTAATACACAATAGGCATTGTGCATTGATCTTAGTACTTTTGTTTCTTTTTTGAGACTGAGTCTCGCTCTGTTGCCCAGGCTGGAGTGCAGTGGCACGATCTCAGCTCACTGCAACTTCCGTCTCCCAGGTTCAAGCGATTCTCTATCTTGTGCCTCAGCCTCCCAAGTAACTGAGACTACAGGCGCATGCCACCATACCAGGCTAATTTTTGTATTTTTAGTACAGACAGGGTTTCACCATGTTGGCCAGGCTGGTCTCGAATTCGTGACCTCAAATGATCTCCCTGCCTCGGCCTCCCAAAGTGCTGGGATTACAGGTGTAAGACACCATGCCCAGCCACAGTTTGTTTCTTTAAAAACATTTCTCTCCTTTGTATTCTAAATTCTTATATTTATAAAGTGTGTTGAAGTTTGCACAACACTTTCACATACATTACCAATAGCTCCCTATTGACCAAAGTCCAAAACCTGAGAGGAATTTCTAGCCCTTAAATCTGCCTCTCGCCTTACATCTTGACATCCTCCCCTGCAAACCCTATCTTCTTGCTCGTGCTAACCACCTGCTGCCACTAAACAGGCCATGCAGTTTCCTGTCTCTCTCTGTTCCTTTTTTCATTAAGCCTTTCTCCTATGTGGTTTTCCTCCTCCACCTGGAGAATTCTTGCCCATGCTTAGAGGCCCAGGTCAAATGTCACCTTCTAGATGAGGGCTTCCTGCACATATCTCTCCCATTTACGAGCCCCAGGGCGCCATGCTTAAACCTTCTCAAGGCTATCCCTATTGGAATGGCTATTACTAAAATAAAAACGAACCCAGAAAATAAGTGTTAGCTAAAACGTGGAGAAATTGGAACTCTCGTGCACTGCCGGTGAGAATGCAAAATGGTGCGGCTGTTGTGGAAATAATATGGCAGGTCCTCAAAAAATTAAACATAGAATTACCATATGACTTAGCAATTCCACTTCTGGGGATACACCAAAAAGAATGAAACAGATATGTATATATGCACCACTCTAGCCTGGGCGACAGAGCGAGACTCCATCTCAAAAACAAAAAAGGAAATTCTGATACTTGCCGTAACATAGACTAACCTTGCAAATATTGTGCTAATAAAATAAGCCAGACACAAAAAGACAAATATTATATGATTCCACTTATCTGAAGTACCTAAGTAGTCAAATTCATAGACACAAAAAGTCAAATGTACTTCTAGGCCTGGACAGAAGCTCAGGCCCATCCTCCTCCCTCCAGGACCATCACACTCAGCAACACTACCCTCCTCGTGCAAGATTCTAAGTCATTCAGATGCCCAGAAAATCTCAAACCCAAGCAGCCACCTGCCTTTGTCAGCCCCTTCTAAGCCTGAAGTCCGACCCAAATGAGGCCTTTTCCAGACAGCTATCCCACTGTCCCTTCCACCATGAGGACAGGGGCCAGAAATTCTCTATATCTGACATACAAGAGGTTTACAAGATCACAGAATTCTTTTTTTTGAAAATTTGTAATACATTCACATGGTACAAAATGCAAAAGCCCTAAAGGGCATCTTGTAAAATGTCTCCCTGGCCAACTAAGCCCTCAGCCACCCAAGCCCTCAGCCACCCAGTTCTCCACCCCAGTTTCTTGTGTATCCTACAAGTATTTAAGCCAGTTCAACCTTCCATCTAGGAACTAGCAAGAACTGTACTTGGTCTAAACATCCAGGAGACCTGATCCTACACTCAGAAGTCACATTGTGAAGATGAAGGCCCTGGACCAGCTTTGACAGCCTGTGGGCCAGTGCCCCTTCAGGGCAGCTTCATTCCTGGGTACCCAGGATCGAGGCCTCTGCACAGGAACCTAAGGCTTCACCTGGCATTGATGAGGGACATGCATGATTCTCCCTCAAGAAGGAAGGCGCAGGGAGTGCAGGATGACAGCCAAGGGTGGGAGTCAGACACCTGAGTAGGGGAGAGGGTGGGGAAAATCCTGGAAAAGGAGAGATGATGGAGGAACCTAGTCTGGTTGGGAGAACGGGGCTGATGGTTGCCCACTTGTGTCTGCAGAGCCAATTGGTGCCAAGGCCCCTGTAATTCAGGCCAAGAGTGACTAGAAGGGTAGCAAAGAGGGACACGTGGGCAGCTTCTCCCCTGGGCCTTCCCCAAGCAGGCGAAGGCCAAGCAAGAGGTGTTTCTTCATGTCTTGGTATAATCACAGCTGCCTCAGCCACAGAGCTCCCGCCTGCGTCACTCCTCAGGAATCTGGTTCTTGTTTACCATGAAGAAGTGTGGTTATTACAGGGCCTAGTGGCCCTCTTCCAGCTTCCCCAGAGATCTTGTGGGAGAGCTGAGGGCCTGGGAAGGGGAGCCTGGCCCAAGAGGGATTGCTGAGTGAGAGGAGCAGCAGGCTTCCCTGCGGACCTGCCCCTCCTAAGGCTCCCTCACCAAGACAAGTCCTAGAAGAGCCTGGCGGGATTCCAGGGACCTTCCTTGGCGGAGACACCTGGGGCCTATCTTCCTACAGAGTTGGGAAAGAAAGAGCAAGGAAGCAGAAAAAGCAAATGGAGAGAATAAGTGAGGAACAGGACCAAGGAACAGTGAAAATTGGGTTCAAACTTGTTATGTGTTCTGCTCTGGATTAAGAAATAAGAGAAATCTGGAGAGGGGATAAACCCTCTGCCGAGATTTACATTCTGCTAACTTTGTGTCTATCCCTGGTGACTTGCCCAGTGCCTGTCACAGAATATGGCATTTGTATTTTTGCTGGATGGATGAAATGGAGGATGGTTAATGGCATATAAAGACAAATTTAAAAGGTCACGGTAATAGCTCTCATTTAGTGAGCACTTACTATGTTCCTGCAATGCCTGTGATTTCAGGTGTTGACTCAATCAATGCCCCATAAACAACCCTGCAAGGTAGGTGTTACTAACATCCTTCCAGGGGCCCAGATGAGGAAACTGAGGCCCAGTGAATTTAAGCAACTTAAAGAAAGGCCTGGAGTGGGGATTTGAATGCAGGAAGCCGGGACCTAACACCTGTCTTCTCAGCCACCATGTTCTCCTGTGCAGGGAGTAAGACTTACAACTGCTGCAATTTGGGGTACAAAGCTCCATACTAGAGTTGTTCTTCCTCAATCAATTACCTTGTTATGATCCTCATCCTCCATCCCAGCCCCTGGGTGGGCTTCGCTGGACCCCTATTCTAGGCTCAGAAAAAATCATAGCGAGAATAAGACAGTTATGTTTTTCCCAACCCAAAATTCCGATAATCTATTAATCTAGCTCGAGATCTTGGTATGAAAGCCATAAAAAAGATGTGGGCCCAGGGACCAGAACATGAGCCCAATGCCCTGCACAGCTGAAATGCTCTTTCTTTCTCTTTCTTTGCTATCCCCCCACAGATGCCTTTTTCTCTTCTGTTTCCTATGCATTTTTTTTTCAGAATGTTGTCCAAATGAGGAGGTGTTTCTGAAACACCAACTTGGTTCATTTACTCCCCACATAGCTGCCTGCTCTTTTCTCCCTAGGAAGTTGAACTAACAAGGTAGTATGAAAATCAGGTCATTTTCACTGTTTCAGTGTTTCCAGAGGCCATGGTGCTGAAAATGGAAATGTCAAAGTGGGATAATTACATCAGCCCTGAAGCCCTGTTTTCTAACTACCATTTATCCATAATCGATTCCTGAAAAAGACAAAGGATATGAATAATCAACCAAGCAGATGGAGCCTCAAGCAGTGAGGCAGAAGAGAAAACATGGCCCCCTGAAGGGAGAGGGAAGAAAGGCCTCCGGGGCCCAGGGAATATGTCTGCCCTGGAGACAGACCCGGTGATCAAGAAAGGCACACAGCTCAGACCTGGCCTGGGCAGATAAGGCATGTGTAGTGGGAAGTAATTAATCACTGGACTTCTCCTTTAACATCTTCTGACAGCCGTGAGAAGCTCTCTCTAGGAAATGGGGAAGGAAGTAGTAAGGAAAAACCCTGAGGATATCACATGAAGAGTCAGCTTGGGCATAAAAATAAGGTTGAAGGATCACAAGTTCTAGAAGCTGCTTATTTAAAGACACTCCTTGTAACACACACACACACACATACACATATACACACACACACACATACACATATACACACACACACACACCCCACCAGAAGTTGTTAAAGCTTGTGGCAGGGCTACAATTTTCTTTGGCCAGTTTCTCTTTTGCCTTTAGGTCCAGCTGAGGAGACAGGGTCAGCCACATATCACTGGGCATTTTAGTCAGTTTCACTTCCTGTTTCTCATGCTGAAAACGTAGTCATCATCATAATGATAATAATAATTCTGCAGCCTTGCCTCTGGCTTCTATTTATATAGGGCCTCCCAGAAGTGTGTGCATCAGTGGGAGGGAGAGTAGAACACATCTACTCCATCAATCAACAGCTGAGGGTGGAGGCAGGCTTGGAGGAAAGGGTGGGGACATAGAAATTAGCAATGGAAATTATTAAACTCATTTTTTCAAGAGGGAGAATCTAAGTGGCCTGGTAACTCCCCAAATGGCTATTCTTACCTTAGAGACATTTGTAAAGCCCTTCTCCCAAGGTCATCTAAAAATAAATCATTCCCAAACACTTTTCACCCTTCAGTCTGTCCCCAGTCAAGTTAATCTTTGTGATCTGAGGCCCAGAAACATTTAAGCTAACTCCCCAGAGTTACACAGCAGGTCAGGAGAGAAGACAGGACCAGACTAGGCTTCTTCTGCATCTATCAAGAGCTGTAACGAAGAAGGGAATTTCCAAATTTATGGGGAACTTGCAAAGTTGTCAGGAAAAAGTACAACTGCTTCTGCTAAGGAAAAAAAATGTGTAGTTCTTGCAGACTTAAAATCCTAGGACAGTGAGAGAG
This sequence comes from Symphalangus syndactylus, assembly GCF_028878055.3. Classification (NCBI taxonomy): domain Eukaryota; kingdom Metazoa; phylum Chordata; class Mammalia; order Primates; family Hylobatidae; genus Symphalangus; species Symphalangus syndactylus. The sequence goes on from NC_072434.2 coordinate 16,396,719, forward strand.
AGTTCCCTTTTACTAAGAATGTGCTGGGAATGTCTAAGATTAGAATAGGGGTAGGAGGGGCAGCTTTCAGACTTTGGTCAAGACAACAGCTTCGTGGAGTAGAGGTGTTGAGCCAGTATTTTAATTTTTTATCGCCAGTAAAGGGTTATACTCGAAGGACAAAGGTTGAACACTCCACAGGCTCGAGAGAATGAGATGGGAGTGGAGGGAAGCAGGGGAGGGAGCCATTATCTTGATGACAATGGTGACACAGTCATCCTTTAGATCCTGGCTTCCCCTGGGGACCTGAGGAGAAGCAGTGGCAGGGAGGAAGCAGGTGGTTCCAGGGTCCTCTCTATATGAACCAAAAAGGCAGGTAAGGAAAAAAAAAAATGAAACCACCAGAGAGAGCCTCTAATTAATTGAATTAAAATTAAATGAAAAAAAAACAAACCTCCCTCTCAGACACAAAGACACACAGAGCGCACAGACACACCCTGAAGCACTAGCTAGCTACACTAAGGATCAAGAGAGGATGTGATCTCACCTATGTACTTATTGTGATAATTATTGTTGTTGGAGTTTTTTCCCCAAAGGACAATCATAAGCCTGGGGCTGGATGGTGAGTGACAGGTTAGAAATGCAAAAATGAGAAAAGCCCACTGCGACCCTTTGAATAATCAACTTCAGGCTGTCAGGTGTTGAATCAGTACAAGGAGGGAACAGTAATGATATCAAACACTTCCACAGCATTCCCTATGTGCCAGACACTGTTCTAAGCACTTTCCACGTATTTTCTCATTCAACACTTGCTGCAACCCTGTGAAATAGACTACTACTATTAGGACATTATCATTCATATGCATTTCCACCCTGGCTGTCTTGGCATCTCTGAGCCTGCAAAAGACGAGTTTCTTTAGTTCCCTACCTCTGTTCAGGGCCAGTTACCTCCTTTGCAGGAGGACCCAGTGCAAAATAAACATGCACGGCACCTTGTTCAGAAATTATTAAGAATTCCAGGCCGGGCGAGGTGGCTCATGCTTGTAATCCCAGCACTTTGGGAGGCCGAGGCGGGCGGATCACGAGGTCAGGAGATAAAGACCATCCTGGCTAACACGGTGAAACCCCGTCTCTATTAAAAATACAAAAAAAATTAGCCGGGCATGGTGGCGGGCGCCTGTAGTCCCAGCTACTCGGGAGGCTGAGGCAGGAGAATGGCGTGAACTCGGGAGGCGGAGCTTGCTGTGAGCCGAGATCGCGCCACTGCACTCCAGCCTGGGTGACAGAGCAAGACTCCGTCTCAAAAAAAAAAAAAAAAAAAAAAAAAAAAGAATTCCAAGTGAGTATTATAAGTGCAGGTCCCTGTGCAACTGCATGGCTTGCATGCCCATGAAGCTGGCCCTGCATATAACCTCCCCGAATCATTGCACAGAACAATTGTGCTGTCTTCTGTTATCCTACCCTGGTGCATGCCCAACTCCTAAACAAGGAAAGGGGAGGGAGAAAAACACACCCTACCCCAAAAATATTGGCTGTATGTAGATGGCTTTGTTGAAGAAGATATTCCTCAGCTAAATGAAAGTTTGAGAACCGTGATCTAGATGATGTTTTTCTTCTCTTCCTATCCTCCCCCTATACCTAGAAGACAATACAGACGATTTGTTAAAATCTCTCCCATTGTTGTTTCAGGAGGTTTGCCCTTTTATTCACCCGTCTCCTCGCATCCCACATCTAATCAGCTGGCGATTCTTGCTGACTCTATCGCAGCAAGGCCGCCTGTATCCTGCCCTTTTTTCCATCTCCCCTGCCACTGCCCTAGATTTCTCTCACCTAGAATATTCCACTAGCTCACTAACTAGATTCCTTGCCTTCAATCCCCTGCTTTTCCAATCCATCCTTTATGATGCTTGTTATACTTGGGCTTTTATTTGTCACTTTTGAGGACTTTTTTTCTCCCAGGTTGTCAATTTCTCAAGGGCAGATACTCCATTCCCAGTCACCTGTGCCCTCCTCAGTAGCCCCGAGAGGAGCAGTCTGTGCTTGCTGAGTACGCGTGCAATGACTCCCTTGCAAATATCTCTCCTTTACCATCAGGCTCACATTCTAGACAAAAGCTCAGCCTTTTGAACTCTCAGTCTAGAGAGTTCCTTTGTCTTAAATTCTAGAGAAAAGCATGACATCCGAAGTCTTATCTCATATTACAATAAAAATGTAGCCAATGGCAATGATTAGGAGGGTTTACTTCCCAATGTATCAATAAGGCATGGTAATAATCATGAGAAGCTGTGGAGAGGACTAATGGGTGTTTCTTGCTTGGAAGGCTAGTTTGACTTGGCTTCCACCAAAAAAGGCAGAAAGGCCTGACTTCCATAATCTTCACTACCCACAGCAAAGTAATTGGTCTGTTTAAACAATCAGTATTGTTTTAAAGAATGATGGCCTTGAGTGCTACTTTAGGGAAGAAACCACAGTCAAAGATGGTTTACCTCAACATTTCAAAAAGTCTTACTGGTACCCTAATCTCATTTAAAAACCAGCCTAAATTACCTTGGATCCAGAATATGAGAACCACCCTATATCAGTTAGGACGCATGCAGCTGAAAAGACAACTGGCAATGGCTTAAATCATAAAGATGCTAATAGTTTCTTAACAAGACTAAAGGGAGGTGATCTCGGGTTGTTCAGCAGCTCAACAAAGTCCTCAAGCTCCATCAAGGATCCAGGCCTAACCGTCCTCTGCTTTGTCGTGCTCAGCAGACAGGACCTCTCCACCATGCAGCTCAGCGTATCATTTCATTGTTGCAAGACGGCTGCAACAGCTCTAAGTCTCACATCTTCACATGGTGTGATTCAACAGAGCAAGAAAAGAGGCAAGGGTGAAATAAAAAATAAAAGTAAAATTTTTTTAAAAATTGAAGCCTTGGCTGGGCTCAGTGGCTCACTCCTATAATCTCAGCCCCTTGGGACTCAAATCTCAGCCCCTATAATCTCAGCCCCTTGGGACTCAAACTCCTGGGCTCAAGGGATCCTTCGGCCTGAACCTCCCAAAGTGCTGAGATTACAGACACATCATGGGGCCCAACAAGCGAGGGGGATGGTTTTGAGTAGGGAACAGCATTTGCTCCATTTCCACTCAAGTGACACTTTCCCGTCTCTAATATCTTTAAGTATTTCTTGCCTGCCGTCCTGCCTCTTCCTGACACCTGCCTGGTTTCCTCTTGTTCTTTTCCTAGCAAACTCACTGAAGGAGCAATTTAACTATACTTCCTGTCTCCACTTCTTCAACCCCTGAGCACTCAACTCTTCTGAAATTCGGCTTTTGTCTCGGCCACTCACTCCTCCGATCTCCTTATCTTAGCTCACCGTCTCAGTTTAGATCTCTCTGCTGAATTTCACGCTTTGCCCCAACCCTTCCTTCTTCCTTCAAAACTCTGTCCTGGGCCTCTTTGTAGCACCGGACCCCTTGATTATCAGGACCTCACACTCTGAATTCTACTTCTACATCCTTGCCCACTTCTTCTCAGTTTCCTTCAATTGCTCTTCTCCCCGACCTCCCTCTAAAATGTCGAGCTTTTCCAGGGCTCCTCCCTTGACTATCTTTACTAATCATTTTATTCAATTTCCCAGGTTTCAACTACCAGCTAATCTACACCTGTGACCCCCAAATTTACAAATTCAATCCAAATACTTTTCTCAAACTCATACCCATAGTGGACTTTCACTACTATTTTCAGACAGCTTAAATTCAATATCTACAGAACTGACTCTATCTACACCATACACACACACATACACCCTCCTTCATCCTGCCACTCAGAGAAGGTACCACTCTCCATCTGGTTGCCAAAGGCTGACGCTGGTAGTCAACCTTGACTCCTCACTGTCTCTTGCCCCCAATAATCAATTACGATTCCAGCTAATGTCACCTCCCCACTGTTCCCTTCTCTCCATTCCCATGCCACTGCCCTGCTTCAGGCAATCACCAGCTTCCATCTGGATTATGGCACCAGCGCCCTGATTGCTTCTGGCCTTCCCCTTTCCAATCCATTCTCCCAATATCACCCCAATAATTTTTTAAAATGCAGATCTGATCGTTTGATTCCAGGGGGCTTAAAAATATTTGAATAGCTCTGCAGAGCCTAGAGAAATGGGCCGAACTCCCTAGAGTACATGGGACTCTTCACAGTCTTGACCCCAAAGTCATGAGCACTATTTATATAAACTGTAAGTGTTGTGTAGATTAGATTGAGGAGGGGACAAATGGTGACTGGGATATTAGTTAAGAGACTATTCTAAAATACTATTTTAAAATCTCTGCCATCAGATTTGCAGATTTCATAAGCTCATATTGCCCCAAAGCCTTGAATATTCATAGCACCAATGAATATTTACTGGTTTGAAATTGAAGTGCATTCCTTTCCTCTGGGTTTTAACTTTTCCAACTACTCCACATGGTAGACAGAGTCATATATCCAACAGGGCGTAGACCTTAGCCAGCTCACTTAATTTCCACAGATAATTTACTCCATGCCTTTATCTTAGAATTTGGAGGTAAAAACAAATGTGCCAAGTAATTGGAAGGAAGGGGTGGATGAAAGAGGCATTGTGAATGATTGATAATTCCTGGCTATTATTAAAACCTGAGTGCCTATGACAAGCACTATGCCCTCTGTCCCAGGGGAATGTGGCCAAGTTCTTGGATTTGGAAATAGTAAAAGACATGATAGTTTCAGTTTAGTGGGTGAGAGAAGCAGCTTGTGCCAGTGATTATGCATTGGAGGCGGGGGTGGGTGGTGAGGGTGAGGGCACAGGAAGAGAGAAAGGGAATATATAACGTGCATAAGAAAACACAAACCCGGCCAGGTGCAGTGGCTCACACCTGTAATCCCAGCATTTTGGGAGGCCGAGGTGGATGACCTGAGGTCAGGAGTTCGAGATCAGCCTGGTCAACATGGCGAAACCCCATCTCTACTAAAAAATACAAAAAAATAGCAGGGCGCAGTCGCTCACACCTGTAATCCAAGCACTTTGGGAGGCTGAGGCAGGCAGATCACTTGAGGCCAGGAGTTCGAGACCAACCTGGCCAACATAGTGAATCCCTGTATCTACTAAATATACAAAAGTTAGCTGAGTGTAGTGGCACGCACCTGTAGTCCTAGCTACTGGGGAGGCTGAGGTAGAGAATCACTTGAACCTGGGAGGCAGAGGTTGCAGTGAGCTGAGATTGTGCCACTACACTCCAGCCTGGGCAACAGAGTAAGACTCTGTCCCAAAAAAAAAAAAAAAAAAATGAACTGGGTGTAATGGCCCACACCTGTAATCCCAGCTACTCGGGAGGCTGAGGTTAGAGAATCGCTTGAACCCAGGAGGCGGAGGTTGCAGTGACCCAAGGTGGCACCACTGTACTCCAGCCTGGGGGACAGAGTGAGACTCCATGTCAAAAAAAAAGAGACAGAGAGAAGAGAAAAGAAAATACAAATCCATCCAATAAAATAGAAATCGAGGAGGTTCAATTTCAAAATACAAAGAAAGTATCATTTCCCTTTCACATTTTAACAGCATTAGAATCCTAACTTGAAAGGGCTAAGGTTAGAGTTCAGAAAATAGGGAGGATTCTCACTCTTAGGAACTGACAATAAGTGAGGCAATAGGAAAAGGAACTGGCATTGAGAAGAGAAAGTCATTTCTGGAGATGCGTCTGTGTGATTTTCTAGTAGATGGAAGGGAGACAGAACTAACATCAAGGAGCTTCTACTACCCTAAGGTAAAGTACCTCATGTACATTGCCTCATTCAAACTGCACACCATAAGGTAAGAATTGTTATTCCTATTTTGTGGCTCAACAACAACAAATGAGCCACATACTTAGTAAGGAACAGGGCCAGCACATGAACCCAGATCTTTCTGACCCCAACGTGCATGCCCTTGTCAATTCATTGTGACTATGAGCAGCCATAAAGTTTCCTTTTCCAGGGATGGCAAATCTATCTGTCCAGATTCATTTATCAAACGAATCTTTATTAAGTGCCCATTATACACCAGGCCCAGAGCTAAGCTATGGGTTGGCTCTGGTTCTGATTTGGGGAGAGACATTCAGGACCCCTGGAGGCACCCCTCTTGCCAAAGAATTCAGCAACTACAGGAAACTGAGGAAGCCCCAGCCCCCTTCTCTGCTGTATTATCTGATTAATTCTCCTGGAGAAGGAGCCAGAACACAGTAGCCACTACTCTTGTGCCCAGTCTAGGGAGACCAGAAGGAAAGAATGCGTGCAGTTGAAAAGATCATTAGCAGTGGCTGGCTTAAGTCATAAAGAAGCTAATAGTTTCTTTATGGTTCTTTAATAGTGGCAGCCCGGTACAGAGTTTCTGTTGAAGATGATGAAAAAATTCTAGAGAGAGATGATGGTGATAGTTGCACAACATTGTTAATGTACTTAATGCCAATGAATTGTACATGTAAAAATCATTAAAATAGTAACTTTCATGTTGTATTTTGCCACAATAAAAAAATTGAGGTACACCTAGCAAAACTCTTGAAAATAACTTTTAAACACACAGTGCAACATTTCTCCCAAAGAATTGACCTTTCAGACCATTCAAACAACTCAGTTCATTTTTGTTTTTAAGCCAGCAGTACAAAAAAGAAAAGAAAAGAAGCTATAGCAAAAGCTCCACTAACTGACCTGTGGAAAGAGAGTCACAAGCATGGGCAAAGTATCTCTCTTAGGGAGAACAAATTCTTGTTCTTGTGTCTCACCAACAAAATCCAGCATCTAATAAACAAAGAGTCACAGTGTATAAAAGAAATGTCCGGTAAGATACCTAAAAATAAATGTCAATAATAAGACTGTTAAGTGGCAACAACAACAAATAGGCCCACGACTCCTCCCTATGTCTTTCCAGCCTGAGTGCCATAATCACCATGTCATCCCGTCCTCCTCTGGCCATCAGCCTAGGCAGCTGGAAAGGTGACTTCCTGACCAGAATGAAAGAATCCTAGCAGCCATGAGGAGCTGAGCCTTCTGAGGTATCTCAGGACCAGGCATGGGTGACAGTGATGCTGGCTTCTGACGGGGAAGACCACCCTAGCCAGCAATGGAACTAACTGGGTCCTGGGACCAGGAAGCATCCCTCTTCCCTTGTCTGTGATTAGTGGTTCACATTGGATCTCACAGCCTCCTTGGGAGGCAGACAGTGCCTCTAGCATCATCTCCAAATTACAGATATGGAAACAGCTAGGCTTAAATAAAGAAATTCAAACTCAGATTCAGGGCACAGCGCCAATGCTTCCTCCACTGTGCCATGTTGATCCATAAAGTTGGAAGCCTCTGGCTAGGGACCATAACTGCAAACAGGAGAAAAAGAAGGAAGCTAGAAAGAAAAGGAATCAGCCCTGGACTCACACCGCAGGCTCCCAGTCACCTTTCGGAGACTTAGGGGAGAAATTGCAAGACCAAGTGAGGGCCAAGTAAGCTGCCCCTGTGTAACCTTATCCCGATATTCACCACCAGGGGGGGTAGTTGCTCCACATCGGTGGTCTCTGCAGCGCTAAGGAGGTATTTGCTAAGGATGAGAGACCCTCAGGGCTCTAACAGGTCTTTTTCTCTCTCCCTTGCCCGAGTGCTGCCTGCATTTGCTTAGCACGCATCACCCATCACCCTGTTTTAGATAAGGAAGGCATTGCAGAGATCATCTGGTCCCAGGCAGCTGGCAGTTCCCCCTACACTTAAGAGCTCCAAAAATAGACTCCAGCACCTCAGTTGGCTGCTGTCACAAGGCTGCCAGTGTGGTCTGTTGGCTGCCCACAGCCCTGAAACAGGAGCCGAACTAGGAAGGGTGAGCCCCAGGCGACCCTGCATGCGCCCTTGCGGAGGAAGCAGCGGTTCCTCCTGCCCTAGAGACCCTGCACAGCTGCTCCAGCACCTGCTCCCACGGCACCTGCTCCCACCCTTCTGGCCTCCGCACTGGCCATGCCGGCTCCCCTCCGTGCCCAGTGCCTGAGACTCTTGGCTTTCAAGCCCAAAGGCCAAAGGCTGCAGCCCCTTCGTCTACCAAGGCTCCTTGTTCTAAGAAGCAGCCTTTGTAGAGGTGAGCCTGGACTCACAGAAGCCCATTTAGCACCTACTCCCGCCTTTCCTTGTCCCCATGCATCTGCTCGTACTTCATTCCACCTGGCATCCTTGGAGGAATGGCTAATTAAATGGAAAAGAGCTGGCCTATTTTTTGGTGTTTTTCAGCTGAGACCTGGGGGAATTGTCACAAAATGTGGAACGAGCCCTGGGGAGACTGACAAGCTCTGGGGTTGGCTGGTTCCTCTAGGATTGGCAGGTCCTGAGTCCCACAGACTGGCTGTTCCACTTAAAGTTTCATCCCATTCTCTCGGTCGTCAAATTTGGGAATGGGGTAAAAACCAGAGGAAGGGGAAATGTCCTTCCTCCTGGGTGTTCAAGCCACATTGTCCTAGAAGAGGAAATAAGCTCATTTATTTGGCCCTGTTCTTTGGTTGCAAAATCAGGATGGTAACAGATTTCAAATAACAACTGTTCTCTGGAGAAAGATGGGGATGGGGAGGTGAGGAGTTGGGATGTGGGGTGGGGCCCCGAGAGGAGCAGAGGAACAGATTCCCTGTCTCAGGTCCTATTGCTTGTATCTGAGCAGTGTCATCTCCTCCTAGAAAATTGCCTTTCCAAAAAGAAGCTCATTATGTCCCTCCCTTGTGTTAGAACATCTTTGGTTCCTTATTTGTCTGCTTAACTGGCGAACTCCTTAACTGGAGCTATAACTTCCCTTTAAACCAGCCCACAGCTTTTCCACTAGACTCAATTACTGCCACCCTAGGCTCTGGCCACCCTTAATTTTTCACCATTCTTTCTCACCTTTTTGCTGTTTCCACACATTTCAAGTCGTCTGCCAGGAATTCCCTCCTCTGCTTAGCAAGTCCTACTCGTTAATGAAGTTGCAGTGCAAATATTACCTCTCTGAAGCCTTTTTTTAACACCTCTAGGAATGAGTCACTCCCTCCACTGCATTTTCCCAGAACTTTGCTCATACCTCCATTACACCTCCTACCAAACACATTTTAATCATTTCTACATATCTCTGTTCTGTTAGAATATGAGTTCATTGAGAAGAGGTGCTCTGAAGAGGTGTAGCCCAAGTTTCCAGTGCCTTCTACTTATGAGGCCAGTGAATTTTTATTGATGGATTGCTTGATTAATTAGGACATCACTCTTGGAGTTGGAAGAAAGCTGTCGTTCAGAGAACCCAGCAGGAATGACATTTAGGCAAACTGATCCTTCCCAGGTGAGGTGAGACATAATATGTGGAGTCACATGGCTACAGTCAGATGGGTATCTTTGGCCATGCCTATTATGTAAAATCTCAGGGATGGAAGATCTGAAACTTGACCTTGGGGTGGATCATGTTGCTGAATGACATTCTGCTACAGTGAAGGAAAGTACTCCCAGCACTCTGCTCACCTGTCCTCCAATCCCCTTCTCCACTCCGTCTCACATTCCCACTTCTTCCATGAAGCCTTCCCTGAACACTCCTGCTTCTGTCTCCCAGCTGGACTACCAGGTTGCTGAAAATCCATTTCTGCGTTTTATCCTTGGTACACGGCAAAATGGCTGTGCGTGGTTTGTGCTCAAAAAAATGTTTACTGCCAGGTGGGTGCAGTGGCTCACTAATCCCAGCACTTTGGGAGGCCAAGGTGGGAGGATTGATTGAGGCTAGAAGTTCAAAATCAGCATGAGCAACATAGCGAGACCCCATATCTACCAAAACAAACAAACAAAAAAATTAGCTGGGCGTGGTGGTGCGTGCCTGTAGTCTAAAGTAGCTGGGATTACAGGCACCCACCACCATGCCCAGCTAATTTTTGTATTTTTAGTAGAGATGGGGTTTCACCATGTTGGCCAGGATGGTCTCGATCTCTTGACCTCATGATCCACCCGCCTCGGCCTCCCAAAGTGCTGGGATTACAGGCGTGAGCCACTGCGCCTGGCCGTAAAAAAATAAACAAAGTTTCTTGATGCTGATGCAATTGCCTGCTTAGGATCATAGAGATTTGCTATATACACTCTTCGCCCCTCTGGATCCACTCTCCACCCTTCTACTCTGTGTGCCACGAGGATGGCATTTTTTTTTTTTTAAGAGATGGGGCCCAGGCTGGTCTTGAACTCATGGGCTCAAGTGATCCTCACGCCTTGGCTTCCCAAAGTGCTGGCACCGCAGGTATGAGCCACCGCGCCTGGCCAAGGATGGCATTTTTTGACTGTGCCAACCAGACGTGGCTTCCGATTAAGTTAGGCCAATGGGAGGCACAAGAGTAAGATAAGCTGGCACTAGGATGAGGCCAGCACATTTATTCCCGTGGTTTCTCCCCACTGTCCAGAGGTTGCAGTGCCTGCCATCCTCTACCAACAGCCACAGCTTCTGTCGGGCAGGCAGCTCTCTCCTACAGCCTCATCCATGGCTATTGCTTGCTAAGATTCCAGCAATCACTCCCTTCCTTCTGCCCCATGTGGCTATCCTGGGTGTACTTCAATGTCCATTAGTAGTTTCCTGAAACGCTGCCCACATTTTATAAATGGCGTCTTCTTTCGACTACCCAGTTATCCTACCTTGAGGGGGATTAGATACAGTACCCTCAGGAATGTCTCTGACCCCCACATCTAGCTCCATGTTGTCAGGGCTCCCCAGATGCCTGCTTGGCATTGGTGCATTGATCCCAACTTGGCTCAGAATCACATTTGTTGATTATATTCCAGGAAGTCAGATGCTTCTGCATATGGCCCAGTTCCATCTTGGTTCCTTAAATTTCCCAACCAGAGAAAATGGGCATTTGTCCCCAATGTTAGGATTAACCTCCATGGAGTTTGGAGTTCCAGAATAGTCCTTGAAATTACAAATGATACTGGTTTCCCTCCCTATATGTCCAGTGTTTTTCTAGACCAATTAGATATGCAAACTTGCGGTTGGTTTTTTACAGAGAAGGGACAATTTCTCTCTTGAAAAAAATCTATTGGCCGGGTATGGTGGCTCACGCCTGTAATCCCAGCACTTTGGGAGGCCAAGGCAGGCAGATCACTTGAGGTCAGGAGTTCGAGACCAGCCTGGCCCACATGGTGAAACCCCGTCTCTACTAAAAATACAAAAAATTAGCCAGGCATGGTGGTGCATGCTTGAATCCCAGCTACTTGGGAGGCTGAGGCAGGAGAATCCTTGAACCCGGGAGGCAGAGGTCACAGTGAGCCAAGATCGTGCCATTGTACTCCAGCCTGGGCAACAAAAGCATAATTCCATCTCAAAAAACAAACAAAACAAAACAAAAACTATTATCTAGTTGAGAGCTATTGAATGTGTCCTGCCTGCCCACGCCATGGCCATCGCTCTAGCTCAGGCTCCTGGAGTTCAGGCATCTTGGGGCCTACGACAATTCCTGTTCCCTCCACCTCCCCATTCCACAGCACTGTATCATCCCACAGAGCAAGTTTTCTGTCCCTTCAGGATCCCTAGACGCCCCCATCCCGCCAACCCACTGCAGTGAACAGGTGTTCTGGGGGTTGCACTGGTCCAACCACAATATATGTGGTACTTTCCTCACCAAGAAGATCTGAGCAAATGAGCCTCTTGACTCAAGGTCCCCCAACATCTCAGGGAACTCAGATCTGAACAGGGAGGTCTTCAGCTTGCTGAATCCTTTAACCTAGTTCTGGAACTTCAGTAAAAAGAAGTGAAACTTCTCCCAGGAGCCTCCCACTGTCTCCTGGCCTAAATTGCCTAGAAGGCCCTGGGAGTGGGATCTGAGACATGCTGCCTAAGGGGAAACTGAGGCCTAGAAAGGAGAAGCAGCCACAGGCCTGAGTCCCAGGAGAGAGGCGTGGGAGGAGGGAGAAGTATCTGTGTTGCTGGAGATAGGCAGATGCTAGCATTCTGAGCTGGAAGGGGTGGAGGAGGGGGCAGGAATGTATGAAGGGGGTCAAAGCTATGGGAAAGAAAAAGATACGCAGTGGTGTGTGTGTGTGTGTGCGCGCGCACACACACACACACAGGGTGGGGTGTGACGGAAACAATGGCTTTTGCCAAATCAAGATTTAGTCCCGGAACTTCTGCCAAGCTTCTTCTCCCTTCCAGTCATCTGCCCTTACCAACGTTAGGCAGTCACAGTGTCCTTACGAACGTTATCACCCCTTCCCAGTGCCCACAGCTGGAGGCTGATAGCTGGAGGCGGACTCACACTGGGGCAAAGTCTGCCTGTCCAGCTCCCTTCCTGGCCCACTCCCTCCCTGGCCCGAATTGCCCCTGCCCACTGGGCCTCCCTGTCCACCAGGCCCTGTAAAGAAGAGCTGGCACCCTCACCCCACAGCTCCTCATGCCAGGACAGATACCTGAGCTGGGAGATCACCCGAGCTCTCTTTTCAACCCGCCTCGGCTCCTGTGACGGGCTGGAGTCCAGGCAGACATATGCAGGCCAGGCATCCAGGCAGGGCACACAGCGCTATTTATTTCCTACTGGGTTCTCTTCAGGCAGAGCTGGCAGGGTGGGACCTTCTCATTGTATTTAAGCCCCAGCTGGCGCCACAGAACTGCCCCAGCCTCAGCCTTTGCCCCTTTTCCAACCCAGTAGGTAAAAATAAACCCATTTGGCAGCTTTGGGGAGTGGGATGGGGACTGCTGAAAAGGCGCTGTAAACACGGCAGTGGGGGCGGGGTGGGGTTGGTCGCAGCAGGGAGGGGTCTGGTCATAAACGCTGGCTCTGCTGTGAACTAAAGGGACGGGTGTTTGGTCGCTCCAGCTGGGGACTCTGCCTCCCACTTCTTCAGCTGGGAAGAGCATGGGCACCATTCATTCGCAATCTCTGAGGCAGAAGGCACTGGAGATAGTGGGTGGTCACTGGTGCTGCGGGGTGGTGGCTAGGGTAGAAATCAGGGAAACAAAGAGAAATAAATGGTCATGGCTAGTGAGGGACGCTTCGTCCGAACGGGTCTTTTGAGGAACGCTTGGCTAGGGCACTAGTTCATGTCTACCATCATATGTATCTCATTGTACTTCAATTCTTTACATGTTTGACCTTCCACTAAATATGTGTGTTATGTTTGAATAGATCCGGCACAGCGCTTGGCCCACCGAGTACACTGGGCATTTACTGAGCGACTGAAGAGAAGGCAGAGAAAGGTGGAGGCGGGGCCTGGCGCCCCCCTGGGGGAGCCCCGTGAAAGTGCAGCCGCAGGGGTTGGGGAGGTAGGACATTCCCCACCCAGGAGGCTCCCGCAGCTGTTCCCTACCAGGTTTCTAACTTTACAACTGAGACTCTGTGGTCTGGGAAATCTCCGCCTTGTGTCTCCCTCCGGCCCCAGCCCAGCTTTCCCAGCGATAGCGGCGCCTCCCCTTCTGAATGTAGTAGAATTTAAGGCTGGGACTAAATAAAGAACAGAGGAAGTCCTCTCTTTGAAATGCAGCTGCCCCAGACCAGGTTGGGCTAGGAAGGCGTAGCAGTAGCGTGTGTGACACAGCGGTTGGGAAACAGTTGTGTCTGCAGGAAGACCCACCACGGAAGCGCCTGCCCCTCGTTATTTTAGCAGCATTGAGGGGAAGCACCTGTAGTCCATTGAGCTTCTTGGTCCTCCAAAGAGCTCTGAAGCCTCCTCCCTCTCACTCATGCCACTTTGCCTGGACATCTCGCTGGCATTTTAAAGCAGCTAGTGACTTCAGTTGCAAGGGGAAAAGGGATGAATGAAGAGTGTTTGCTGAGAGGGGAATGGAACCAGGACAATGTGGGACACTGGCTCAAAAACTCGGGTGAAAGATCTCAGGAATGAGGTTTCTGAATTCATCTCGTGTATTCACCTCAGTCTCAGTCTCTGGCTGGGATTGTTGGTGGGACAGAAGTAAGCAATGTTGTTTTAGCAACCAGAGAAAACAGCAACACAGCCTGCTACTTGTTGAGGGAAATGAGGGAATCGGGGAAGAGAGGTAGAGAAGCCTGGTCTGCTTGTTCCTCATCCCCCGCGGACCTCAGGATGGCTAATCTGGGATAGAATCAGTTTGATGAGGGAGCAGAACAAGCCAAACCCCTGATCTGAAATCATGGCAGAGAAACCTGAAGGGTAATCCCATTTCATCTTCAAGGTCAGAAACGGAGGGAGGTGAGAGCCAAGTTGCTACTGGATAGCATGTCTTCCATGCCTTTCATTCCTACCATCTTTTCTCCTCCACCTTTGGCTCAGGACACAAGCCGCTTACTCTATACTATGCACTCAGAGAACATTCTCTTCTGAAACCATCTCCCCTCCCCATCCCATTCACTTACAGAGTTACACAAATTTTAAACCAGAACAGAGTGCAGATAACTTGCTGGCAAGTTTTCTCTAAAGCCATTGCCTAGCTTTTGTTAGATTCTAAACATATGGTCAACAATGCTGCTGACACTCCCTATCCTTGATAAATGCCATTAGGGTCCTTTTTTTGCATACAACAGTTACTCAAGTCACTGGTGAAAGAATCAGTGCACCAACAAAGGCCTATATAGACATGCTTGAGAACAGCAAAGGTGAGTGCAGCTTGGGTCAGGGCTCCACCCTGGAAATGATTAAGAATTCTCTGCAGTGGTTCAGATTGGGTGTCCTGGATCTGCTCCTCAATCAGGAGATCATCAACAGCCAGATTCAAAGGCAGGGCTGGGCAGCCTCTGCAAAAAGAGGTCAAATCATATCCAGGCTCACTCTACCGGAAGGTCAAGGTCAGTCCTTAGCATCTGCACAGACTAGCTGCAGTCACTTTACGTTTCTGCCTTTGGACTGACAAATTATTTCCTAGAAAGTAAAAAGTAATGGGCAATGCACTAGTAGCCCTCATTGCCATTTTCACTGCCTTTTCTAAGCTCTGATAGTTTTTGTCTTAAAAGGCATAATAGAGCCATGGGAGTATCCTGGTTTGTGGTGCCTTTGATCATGGGGTTTTTTTGTTTTTTGTTTTGTTTTGTTTTGTTTTGTTTTGTTTTGTTTTTGAGACAGAGTCTCCCACTGTTGCCTGGGCTGGAGTGCAACCTCAGCTCACTGCAACCTCCGCCTCCTGGGTTCAAGCGATTCTCCTGCCTCAGCCTCCCAGGTAGCTGGGATTACAGGTGTGTGCCACCACATCCGGCTAATCTTCTGTATTTTTTGTAGAGACAGGGTTTCACTGTGTTGGCCAGGCTGGTCTTGAACTCCTGACCTCAGGTGACCCACCGCCTCGGCCTCCCAAAGTGCTGGGATTACAGGCTTGAACCACCGTGCCCAGCCTAATCATGGGTAAATTTTAACAGCGATATTACAAGCTGAATGTTCTTTTAAATTCTGCCTGGTCTACAATTCCGCTAGCAGCAGTTAATATCTCCAACCTGGAGTTGCTCCATGTGAGTATGGGAAGGTCCATTTCTAGCTTTAGGCTGGGCTCCCATAAGGCAGAAACCCTGTTCAAGAATCCAGGGAAAGCTGAGAACAGTGGCTCATGCCTATAATCCCAGCACTTTGGGAGGCTGAGATGGGCAGATGGCTTGAGGCCAGGAGTTTGAGACCAGCCTGGCCAACATGGTGAAACCCCATCTCTACCAAAAAACAAAAAAAAAAATGCACAAGCACACAAAAAATTGGCCTGGCGTGGTGGCTCACGCTTGTAATCCCAACATTTTGGGAGGCCGAGGCGGGCGGATTACCCATCAGGAGTTCAAAACCAGCCTGGCCAACATGGCGAAACCCCGTCTCTATCAAAAATACAAAAAATATTAGCTGGGTGTGATGGCGCATGCCTGTGGTCCCACCTACTCGGGAGGCTGAGGCAGGAGAATCACTTAACCTGGGAGGCAGAGGCTGCAGTGAGCCAAGATCGTGCCACTGCACTCCAGCCTGGGCGACAGAGTGAAATTCCATCTTCAACATAAAAATAAATAAATAAAATTAGCTGGGCATGGTGATACATGCCTGTAGTCCCAGCTACTTGGGAGCCTGCAGTAGGAGATCACCTGAGGCCAGGGAGGTTAAGGCTGGAGTGAACTGTATTCGTGCCACAACAATCTAGGGGACAACTTAAGGGTGGCAGAAGGCAGTCCCTGTTAGGTATCCAATTAGCTCCTGTTGCCAGGGCAATTGTGGCTCAGGGCCAGATCAGAAGCAGGCTGGAGCAAAGCCCACAGCGCCTAAGAACATTGTTTTCCTCTTTCATTTACTCAGTTCCCTCAGGCTTTAAAAGTTATCCCACAGATTGAGGCCTGGGCCTAAGAAAAACACCCAAACTTTCCAAATAAACTATATTCCTTAATGTTGCATGTCAGGTTTCATCCTTAAGCTGAGCTTGGGCCCCAAGAGGGTAAATGGGAGAGCTGCTGATTCGGGTTCCTGGGAGATGGTCAGCCCTGAGCACTCTACATGTTTTCCCATTTTCCTTCACAGCAAGGCTGGAGCTTACAAACCAGACTGTGAACAGAAGCTCTGGGTACTAAAAGAGGAATACTGGTGGACTCTCTGTAAGGCTGTTTCTCGGGGCAGCCTTTTTCCTTCCCAAAATTTTCTTTCTGTATCATTGTCATCAAGCGAGAGAGGCTGTACCCGCCTCACAGCCCTAATTACCCAGTGACTGGTACTCACCTCCTTCAGAGTACAGCACACAAGTTCCTGCCTGCAACAGTTCTCAGCCTTGGTTTTGAAACAATCAGGAGATGCTAAAAAAATTCTCAAAGCAATTCATTTTTATTTTTTAAAAATCACCCCAAAATAAAAAACCACTGACTCATCCATGCCAAACTGCACTTTCCAGAGGAAGCATGTCAGCAGACTCAGACAGACAATGGACAGAATCCCATGACACCAAAGTCATTCAATCCTGATGCTTCAGAGGCTGACATTCTGAGCTGAAATAGCCACAGGTCACCACTTGACCTGATGTGGGACTCTCCTTTCTTTTTAGTCTATTTATGTGGTAGCAGAAGATGTGAGACTCTAGTCTCCAGTCAGTGAGGCTTCTCCTGTTACAGAAAAATATTAGAGTCTAGGCTTGACTTAGCGGTGGGTGAGCTATATTAAGAATCATACCCGGCCGGGCGCGGTGGCTCACGCTTGTAATCCCAGCACTTTGGGAGGCCGAGGCGGGCGGATCACGAGGTCAGGAGATCGAGACCACGGTGAAACCCCGTCTCTACTAAAAATACAAAAAATTAGCCGGGCGTGGTGGCGGGCGCCTGTAGTCCCAGCTACTCGGAGAGGCTGAGGCAGGAGAATGGCATGAACCCGGGAGGCGGAGTTTGCAGTGAGCCGAGATTGTGCCACTGCACTCCAGCCTGGGTGACAGAGCAAGACTCCGTCTCAAAAAAAAAAAAAAAAAAAAAAAAAAAGAATCATACCCTGCTTCTTCAAAGTCTAGACGATGCATTTGTAGTTCTGGCTTCTCTCAGGGGTTGTGGATCTCAGGGACCAGAGAGAGCTTTTAGTCCTTTTATGGATGAGTTCACTGTGACTCTAAAATCTTTTCTCATTGAAATTAATCAGCATAATTTGACAGACACCCAGAAAAATACCCTAATCATATTAGGCTGAAGGCCAGGTCTGGAAGTAAATTCTTTAAAAGTTTGGGCTTCAGGAAGGTGAAAATGGGATATGTTAAAATGGGGATATTAAAAATATATTTAAAACTAGAGGGCTAATCCCTGGCAGAGGAGAACTCTTCTTTGATTTGCCAATCCCTGGCCTTTTCTTACTCCTTACTTGTACTGACTCCAGGTTTTCCATAGCATGAATGCCTGCCACTGCTCTACGCATAGTAAGTTATAGCGCTCTGCAGACTGGTCATCTAGACCGGGGACACGGAGAAAACATGTTCTGGCAATTCCACCTGGCTCAAGGTATAAGTACGTATTTTTAATTCTCAGAGGAGAAAAAGCATACAGAGGCAGTCTAGAATAATCATTGTCACCTTTCCAACTTCCGTGTTGATGACATCAATAACAGATGGAAAAGAAATAATTAAAAATAAACGAGAAAGAGTTTTCCATGATTCACCAAATTAGTAGGAGTATTCTGTCAGGAAAGCTTAGAACCATTTATCAGCTGCTACCTAAAATTTAGCATTTAACTTTAATTATGCCTAGTTACGAATTAAGCAAAACAGAAAGTGTTTTAACATGACCAGCTGCTACGGATCAAAATAGTTTCACAGTAGAAATTTTTATTTTTTTATTGTTCTTTTTTTGATTATGCAATAAGCCCCCTTCTTAACACATTAAATGTCACAAAAACTAAAATGTAATGACATTAGCCAGCTAACCTGTCTGCCCCAACTCCCTTAAACACTGAGGAATAAAGCATACTAATATGGTCATAAGTCAAACTTCGTCTGGGAAAGAAGATCCAGGCTAGACTCTTTTGGAGCCCCTGTGGGGCAGAAGCAGAATCCTTACATCATAGTTAGGTTTTGGTGGTATTCTTTTTTTTTTTTTTTTTTCATTATTATCAAGGTAACTGTATCTAACACTGGACCAGAAGAAAATGCCCTTAATCCTTATCTGATTACCCTTTTCCAAAAAGAAGACATCAGAGATTGTGTGGGTCAACTTAAAAGAAAAGGCGAGCATGCTCCTGGTTCATGGAAGGAAATGAGCTTCCATAATCTGCACATGATCAGCAGGCATCAAAATCTGTTAATTCAGAACAATATGAAGACATAGGCCTGCCCATTTGCAGCTTACTTTCTAATCTAAGGAGAAATCATGATAGCACATGATGAAAGAGTACATCAATAACTCTGAGGGTAGATGGTAGGATAGAATACTAGAAGATGAGCAGGTATTAGGTGGATTAGCCAATTTTCCATATTTAAAGAAAAAATGAGGCTGGGCACGGTGGCTCACGCCTATAATCCCAACACTTTGAGGCTAAGGCACATGGATCACCTGGGCCCAGGAGCTCAAGACCAGCCCGAGCAACATGGTGAAACCCCCTCTCTACAGATACACAAAAAATTAGCCAGGTATGGTAGCACGTGACTGTAGTCCCAGTTACTGTGGAGGTTGAGATGGGAGAATCACCTGAGCCTGGGAGGTTGAGGCTGCAGTGAGACAACACTGTGCCACTCCACTCCAGCCTGGACGACAGAGCGAGACTCTGTCTCAAAAAGAAAATTAAAGAAAAAGAAAAAAAATGACTTGGGGAATGAAATAAAAATTCTAACCCAATTCTCACCGTGTCAGAAACAACTTGGAAATTAAATTTTGTCAATTTAGAACTCAGTAAGTCACCTAACCTAACCAGTTTGACTGAAATGACTAGAAGAAAAATGGCTAAAGAACAATCCAGTAACTGAGGAACAGACAGTCTGAATTTCTGTACTAACTCTGATCCAATTCAGTCACTCATTGCTATCGCTGGGCAGGGATCCAAGTGAAACTTTTAACAGTGGCCAATAAGGTGGCATAGGGTTACTGCCTCTGAAAACCACAACTTGTCCCTAAGCTTGAAACCCACCCATAAACTTCCTCAAATCCATGTGGATGAGCACCATGTTTTTAACCAGCCCACTCTCCTCAAACTTGAATTGGCCTGCAGAAGACAGGTATGCCAACTTCAATGACTCTGCTCTGCATCACTCTCTCGGTTGCCAAATTGAGGCAGAAACATCCGTTTGCCTTCCTGTAGCTTTCTAAAAACTGTCTACAGTGTAATGAGTTGTCTATACACTTTCACTTAGCCCAGTTTCAGTAACCTTATAGTCCATTCGATACACAGAAATAGAGCACACACAAGCCTTTTAATACAGTTTGCTTACGGGAGCAGTTCTTCGACACTGATAACAACTGGCAAAAACAACCTCAACATATGCTCTGCCTAGATAATGCAGGAGATCCTTAAATTTCTCCAAGTTAGAAAATTCAGTACAACAGCAATATGGTGTTAAGAGACTGCAGATCTGTGTCAATCAGGTATAGCCTTGCTGCCACCTAAAGATGTGCTCGCCACCCCACACAAGGCTTTAGCAGCAGTTCCAAAGGCCAACGCATTCACTCTTGGAAGACAGTGTCAGCTGTCTTGACACTGCTGCTGGCTACATTTAACCAACTCTATGATGTGGTACCAGAGCCCAAGAAATACATCAAGCCAGATCGTTCTGTCCAAACATCCCAAGGAAACATGTGCCTTGGACAGCACCTGAGTGGGAACAGGCTGCTAATGTTGATATAAAATGCAAAATAGTAAAAGCAGCATTTTCTCTAATTTACTATTCAGTGAGAAACTCACGCAGAAATCCAATGCAGCAAATTGTAGAGGTTCAATGCTCCCTGATCTGCAGTTAAGCCAGGTGTGCCACCTCCTTCATCTGACTTGGATCCTGCTCTGGACTTTAAGGAAACATCTACCTGGCTAGCAGTTCAAGGATTCAATATAAAAATAACTCATGCTTTGTTTCAACTGGAGGGTCATGACACTGTTGGGCCTACAGGAAAACCATTCATAAGTCAATGTAAGCTCATATCTACTGAAAAAGTAGATTTGAGTTTTTTGACTAGATATGAGGTTTTACACCCTACGTTACGATGAAAAAGATTCACTGAAGAAGGATTCAATCGTGCTGTACTACTTCCTGGAGTTGGCAGAGAAATCATGCATTTCTTGGTAGTTGAAAGAAGGCTGATTCAAGAACACAGTGAAGAGATGTTCCCATTTCTCAAGGTGTTTTGTCTTCCTGGCCATGAAGATTTAGCACCTGCAAAATTCCCAAACCTATGCAATGTGGTTAATGCAGGGAAGCAGACGTTGGATAATTCAGGGACTACCAATCTTTCAAAGAGTCACTATCTCGACTAGCAGATCATGAGGTAGATGAGGCAGTTTCAAGAACTCCCTTGAAGAAAGCAGTGATGAGTAAAGAAGAGGATGGGTTATGAGCAGCATTTAGTGCGACAAGTGAAGAGATCAAGATGCCACTATCTGACAAGAAAACCAACAACCAGACTAATTTCACACAGCTTCTTCAGGCAATGGAATCAAGAGATAGGATGCAGACTTAGAAAAAAAGAAAGAAAATTCAGCAGAGTTAGAGGGATCTAAAGGAGTTGTATATTTATTGCCTTCTGTAAACCAGGAGTAAAGGAGATAATTAAGGTTTTAAATAATCCAGTTTCTTAGTCACCAAAAGTACCAAGACTTCCTCCTATTAATGAGGCTGAAGGCTCAGTTTAAGCTATTCTCTGCCATCTGGCCCTTGTACTTGGGAAGACTAAAGCCACTGTGGACATTTAAATGAGAGAGATTTGCACTCTCTCATTTTTCACAGCCTGTGCTACAGCAATCATGACTACTTTTGGATAAAGCAAAAGTTCCTTAAATAATGTACTCATGGCATTTTTCTTTTCTTTTCTTGTTACTACACTGCCCAACAAAGAGTCTCTTCCATTCTCATCGAGTTTGTACCACATTCCAGAAGAATAAATGGAACTGGATCATTCTGAGAACTATATTGTAAAAAGCAAATATTCTACTTTAAAGAACACACTTTTTTTTTTTTTTTTTTTAGACGGCGTCTCACTCTGTTACCCAGTCTGGAGTGCAGTGGCATGATCTCAGCTCAAGTGATCCTCCCACCTCAGCCTCCCAAGTAGCTGGGATTATAGGCATGTGCCACTACACCTAGCTAATTTTTGTATTTTTTGTAGAGGCGTGGTTTCACCATGTTGCCCAGGCTGGTCTTGAACTCCCGGACTCAAGGGATCCACCCACCTCAGCCTCCCAAAGTGCTAGGATTACAGGCATGAGCCACTATACCCAGCCAAGAGCACACATTTAGGATAGAACTTGAGCATACTTTTGTTTCTGGAAGAGGACAGAAATAGAGGAAAGGACAAGAAAAAACAAAACCCAGTAGCAGTGAGTTAGTTTCTGTCCCGTCTCCACCCTTCTAAGTAGGACACCGGCTTAACAACTAGTTTTATTATCAGCCCTCACTGTTTAAATCTTAGCAGAGAAAAAGAAAACCTGTTGAAGAGAATAAAATTAAGAAACATAAAAGGGAAAACTTGATTATCACCAGTTTCTGGATTTTTAGTTTTCTTCTTCTAACTGAAGTTCACTCAGATCTAGGGAATAGCATTAAGCTTAAAGTGAAAGTGGGGGGAAAAAATGTGGCACATTAAAGTGGCAAGTAGCTGTAAAGAGAAGAGGGAAGCATTTTTAAACTGTAGTAAGGTTTACCCGAGAGTGACTACTTTTATAAGGAAGAGATTCTATGAAAATGTAGCAAGGAGGCTGGTCTGTGGAGTCACAAAGCTGGGGAACTGCAGTTTTCATGCTGATTCTCTATCTTTACCACTCTGGGTCAATTGTGGCAGAGAAGCTGTTTCATCTTCCTTGGGCATGGGAGAGGAAAGGAGGAGGGATGCATATGACTCAGTTTTTAAATCAGCACCTTACAGGGTTATTTGGTAAAGTGGTAAGGCTTCTGTAAAATGCTTTGACTAGGAAACGAATCAGAGGCAAAATAATAACATAAAATAGTAACACCAAACATCAGGGAACTGAAGGGAAGAGGAATGAGTCATTGAAAACCAGGGACACCAACTGTCCAGGTCACCAACAGCTTCCTGGTGCTCCCCCACCCCACAGTCTGCTGTGAGCTCTTTCACCTAGAATGAGCCTAGAGAATGGCCTACTGGGGCAAGGGACCTAGCATTGGCTCTCAGCCACAACACCGCATCCCAAATTACCCCTCCAGAACAGACGCTGAGGGACACTAGAAGCAAGGAGTGGTTGGGATACTTTTGCTACACCTTCTTTCTTGAGAGAAAGAGATTTAAACCAATAGTATAATACATCAGTTGAAATATATCTGACGATAATAACAAAGATGCATTGACCTATAAAAAGTCATTTAATGCATATTCCAGATGGCCAATACAAGCTGGTTAGGTAATTAGCCCTTGAAGAATTATTTTATAGTCATATAAAAATGTTTCGTCTTGTTTAAAAAAAGTCTAGTCTAACAAAAACATCCACCAATGGGCTTGCATTTTTTCCATTTGCAGGTTTGCAAGATCATAAAAATATACACATATGCATCTCTGGGCATATCTCTGTCCACTAGCTTATCAGTTTTGGCAATACACTGCATAGGGGTATACTACCATTGGTTTCTGACATTAAGTTAGCTTTAAGCTTATTGGCTATGCCAACAACTGGAGGCAGCTTAGAACCCAATCCCTGGAAAGCACTTGCAGGATTAACTACCCGTTTCCCTGACACCTTGTCTATGGTAGTGAGAGGTCTGGGGACAGACTTGCTAATCCAAGGGTGTCTTAATGCTTGAGCTGGGGTCAGGCGGGCAGAGGGGTCCCAGTGAAGACATCTTTTCAGAAACTCTATAAACAAGTAGTCATCACACCCCTTCAGTGCTGTCCCCCAGTCTTTGCTGCCTGGGGGACCCCGCTTTTTACCCCTACGTGAGCGACCCCCCACAAGCACAACCCTCCCATCTGCCTGAGTAGTCACAGAGCAGTAGCGGGGTATGCCCTTGGAATTAATAAAGTACTTGGCACGTTTGGATTGCTCCAGAAGTTTTGGTGGTGGCATCCCTAGAAGCTCCATCATGCAGGCCAACTGGTCTCCTTCATCCTCTCCAGGGAAGAGAGGCTGTCCTGTTAAAAGTTCTGCAAGGATGCAGCCAAAACTCCATATGTCAATTGGTGTGCTGTAGCGGCTTCCTAAGATGATTTCTGGAGCTCTGTAGAACCGAGACTGGATATATGTGTAGAGCTTCTGGTACTCGAAACAGCTGGACCCAAAGTCAATGACCTTGGTTGAACTGCGCCCGTGGTGTTTCAGGAGAATGTTTTCTGGCTTCAGATCGCAGTGAATAATCTTATTTTTGTGGAGGGCATCCAAAGATTGCAAGATGGACTGGGCAAACTTGCGTACCAACTGGATGCTAAAACCCTGAAACTTGTTTTTTTTAATCAGCTCATAAAGGTCTATGCTCAGCAATTCAAAGGCCATGCAAACATGGTTCCGGAATGTGAAACTTTCCAGCATGTGGATAACATTCATACTACCAGTTTTATCCTGTTTTTTAAGATGCTCCAAAATCCGGATCTCCTCAGCTGCTTGACGATGAAAGCGCTTCTCATTGCGCACCATTTTTAGGGCCACGTACTGTCGAAGTTTGTGATCATAGACCCTGGCCACCTGCCCAAAACTCCCCTTGCCGATAATTTTCAGCACCTCATATCGATAAGCTAGATGGTCTCGAGGTACATGAATATAGGCCCCATCTGCATCATCATACCCTCCATTATTGGGACCACCAATAACTCCATGTCTTTTTTTGGCATTTGGACCTACAAAGTAAATTTCTGGATAATTAATTATTTCCAGTTTCTCATAGGCAGTGAGGTGGTGTTTATATTGCTTCAGGGCTTGTTCTGGAGTCAGAGGCACCACTTTGGGTGCCTTGGATGAACGGTTGGATTTTACTGTATTCAAGCAATCTGAACTTTTACCCTGAGAAACAGTAGGAGAGCATTTGTCAGAGTCACTGATGCCATCTGACTGAATAGTATTGGATTTTCTGTTGCCAAATTCTTGAAACAGCTGTTCTACCTTCATCTCACCTCCATCCACAAAGTGCTGAGTATGATCTCTTGTAAACTGCTCAGTGGTCATCTATGAAAGAGAAAATGAATATAAGTCATTAAAAACATTAGAAAGATGGAAGAATCCTCCCTCCTCCAACTGATTAACAACAAAACATGTCCAGTCGTGTTTACTTTAAGGTTAAAATGACCCAAAAAGGAGATAAGAAAAGCAAGAGTCTCTAGCAATTTGTGTTATATTAATTTTCAGACTCCCTGAATATTGCGGACATCCCTAACCCCCATACATGCCTTGCTTTGTTCAAGACAAGATGATCTTATCATGCCCCCCACATGCCTGGTTCCTTCTTACAGATGTGTCCTTGTACTGAGAATCTTTCCACCCCTCATCCCCTCGACTCCTACATTCCTTCAAAGCCCAGTTCAATTCCTCTCTCTTTCACTTAGAACTATGCCAAGCCCATACTAATTAATCTTACATCCTAACTGCAGCTTTTCCAGTTTGTGCCACATAATTTGGTACTTGATTATGTATAATATATGCACTATCTTACATTGTTTACTAATTGTTTCAAGTATCTTCCCAAATATTAAGGGCATATAGCATGATCAAAATAATGCATACTGAAGTATAAACAAGAAGGTACTATCAAGTGACAGAAGCAGAATTTGAACCAGAATAGGTCTTCTGGCTTCTATTCAAGGGTCCTTCCCATTAACATAACTCAGCACCAGGTTCTCCCAGCACCTGTAGACTAGCAGGGCTGAATGTTGACTATGGCCTGGAATCAACAAAGTGCTCAATCATCTACTCCCAGGTCCCCATATAAATTACTGCAGCCTTTTAACTCCATTCATTGAATCACAAAAGCTCTAAGTTAAAGAGAACTCTTGAGATCATCTGGACCAATTCTTCAAGTACCTGGTAACAGTGAGGGTCCAAGGTCCCTGGGGTGCTTCTTATAAAACTCTTCCCTAGCAAGAGCCTACTTGATAAAGGAGTACTACTCCTTTCACCAGGTTTTCCACAATCTTCTCCTGGAAGGGATAGTGACCCACAGAAAAAAGCTCTACTTACTCCTCTGAATTAAGATTCTTTGAACTGAAACAAGGTTTTCTGAAATAAGATGGAGGAAAAGAAGGACAAAAACAACCAAACACCTAAGTAAAATTAATATTAATTAATATTAATTTTTATACCTAAGTAAAATTAATAATTAATATTAATTAATTACTATTAAGAAAAAAGTAATGTGAAATGTGAGATATATTTAATGTGAGATGTGAGATACGTCTAATGTGAGATGTGAGATGATAGATACGTTTAATTGGCTTGACTGTAGTAATCATTTCACTATGTATATCAAAACATCATACAGTACACCTTAAAAAATAAAATTTTTTGGCCACGTGTGGTGTCTCATGCCTGTAATCCCAGCACTCTGGGAGGCCGAGGTAGGTAGATCACTTGAGGTTAGGAGTTCGATACCAGCTTGGCCAACATGGTGAAACTCTGTCTCTACTAAAAATACAAAAATTAGGTGGGCATGATGGTGTACACCTGTAATCCCAGTTACTTGGGAGGCTGAGGCAGGAGAATTGCTTGAACCCAGGAGGTGGAGGTTGCAGTGAGCCAAATCATGCCACTGCACTCCAGCCTGAGCAACAGAGTGAGACCCTGTCTCGAAAAAATAAATAAAATAAAAAATAAAATAAAAACTTTGGCCAGGCATGGTGGTTCATCCCTGTAACCCCAGCACTTTGGGAGGCCAAGGCGGTCAGATCACTTGAGGCCAGAAGTTTGAGACCAGGCTGGCCAACATGGCAAAACCCCCACCTCTACTAAAAATACCAAAAAAAAAAAAAAAAAAAAGCCAGATGTGGTGATGCATGCCTGTAATCCCAGCTACTTGGGAGGCTGAGGCAGGAGAATCACTTGAACCTGGGAAGTGGAGGCTACAGTGAGCCAAGATCACGCTACTGCATTCCAGCCTTGGCAACAGAGTGAGAGACTGTCTCAAAAAAATAAAATAAAAAAAGAAATAAGTGAAAAATATTAAGAAGGGGCTGGAAAGATAAAAATGTTAAATCTGTTGTTAAAAAGAAAAGGAAGTCTAAGATAAATAAAAGGAAGTCTAGGATACTTAAAAGAACAACTGTTTTTCTCAATGGACCCTGAAGAATTATGTCCTTTATCTGTTTGGCAATTTCAGAGAGCCTGTAGTATGAGGAACACATTAATTCCAGAGGAGCTCTGGGCTACGGTTATAATCTCTAAAAATGTTAAGCTAAAAAGTAGTCAAACCTTTAAAAACTAGAAATTTTAATATAACCTAAGCAAAACAAAAACTGTATTTATAAATTACCAAAAATAAGTAACAAAAAACAATATTAAAAAACATAAATGACACAAATTTAAGTGTTGGCATACCTCAGACAGCCCCCGTAATTCAGTTATAAAAGTTCTGCTTGCTCCTTTTTAAAAGTCATTTAATCAATTTAAATATTTATAGAACACTTACAGTTACACGATGTATTATATGATCTTAAACAAAGTCAAGGAGCCAGTTCAAATGTAGCCACAGCTTGGCATTTAGTTTTAAAATAAAGGGGCCAGATATTGCCCAAGTACATATAGTCTCTGTGATACCAAAATAGAAAAGTATCACTGGTCAAGAAAATAAACAGGCCTGCATATAGAATCTAAATATTGGCCAGCCGCGGTGGCTCACGCCTGTAATCCCAGCACTTTGGAAGGCCGAGGCGGGTGGATCACCTGAGGTCAGGAGTTCAAGACCAGCATGGCCAACATGGTGAAACCGTCTCTACTAAAAATACAAAAATTAGCAGGCATAGTGGCGTGCACCTGCATTCCCAGCTACTCGGGAGGCTGAGGCAGGAGAATCGCTTGAACCGGGGAGGTGGAGGTTGCAGTGAGCTCAGATGGCACCACCGCACTCCAGCCTGCAATCTATTAGGGAATAAATTTGGTGGCACTAGGAAAAGAATTTTAATTATTTGGCTTTAATTAGATTTACATAACAAAAACAAACATCTACAAGCATCTTGGCTAGTTTTCCTTAAAATCTTTACTACCTAACTTTAATGCATCTAAATATTTACTGCTTAAGTCTTTGAACCACATCCTAAAGAAACAGGGAGTCAGAAGGCCTGGGTTGGGGTCCTGGCTATGCTACTTAAAAGCTGTAGGTCCAGCCAGGTGTGGTGGCTCATGCCTGTAATCCCAGCACTTTGGGAGGCCAAAGTGGGCAGATCACCTGAGGTCGGGAGTTGGGGAGGAGCTTGACCCAACATGGTGAAACCCCATCTCTACTAAAAATACAAAAATTAGCCAGGTGTGGTGGTGTGTGCCTGTAATCCCAGCTACTCGGGAGGCTGAGGAAGGAGAATTGCTTGAACCTAGGAGGCAGAGGTTGCAGTGGGCCAAGATTGCATCACTGCACTCCATCCTGGGCGACAGAGCAAGACTTCTTCTCAAATAATAATAAAAAAAAGCTGTAGGTCCCTGTTGCCTTCCTGAGCCTCAGTTTCTTTATCTGTAAGATGTGGATAATAATATCTACTTGCATGATGTTGTGTGAATCAAATTCTAATTAAAAATAATAATTTCACCAACTATAAAATATTTAAAAGACACTGGTTACAATTCAGCAAAATTCTCAGTACATTAAAGTTTAAGTTCCTATACAGCCTTCCCCTTCCACTTTTCTCTCTTCTCTCGCTGGTGGCTTCCTCCATTTCTCCAGTCTGATCTCCCTCCATCAAGCATCTAGCACTATGTCTTCTGCTCAATGAGGGCCCCCCACAATAGGCCTTCACTTAGGATACACGGAATTGCCTCACCCACTTTCTCCCCACATAAACATGCTTTCCACTCGCTATACAATGTACTGTGTTACCTCTCCATGGATATTTGAACTTCAACAGAAGATCAATGCCCTAACCCAAAGGAATGCCTCTCTAGGAACTGCAGTCACCAGTGACAAGCTGTTAGGAAAGGTATTTGTGGTACAGGGTCTGTCCCTGGGAATTTCCCCTACTCTGCTTACGTGTAAGGCTGCACTGGCTCTGAAGGTCTTCATTTCTGTTTGTGATAATGAGAGGGTCTCAGGTACACAACATTAATAAGAACAGATACATATCAGAAATGTAATTTCCCCAAACTATTACAATAATATTAAAGATGTCACTTGGAGTCCCTGACTCATGGTTTTTCCTTAAAGTAAGCCTAAATTTCTCTCCTTGCAAAATAAGTCTTACCTTGCCTTTGGTAACTACACAGAAGTGTCCAAATTTCAAGTAGGAGCCCTCTGGATACCTAAAAGGGGCTGTGCTGTCCCTGCCTCCACCATTCTGTAGGTTCACCATCCCCGATACATCTGCCTTACCTCACCCACTCTCCTGTTCACATTCTCAACACAGGCTGCACTTCATGTCTCTCTTGAAGCATGCCTTCCAGAACAAAGCAGGCTACTTCAGTGTAGTCCACCATCAATATCATCTTCTCCAGTGAATCTGGAGAATTCTGGGAGGTAATTTTTCCACACAGGGAGGGGTTCTCTTATTTTTTATTATTATTATTATATTTTTATTATTAAGTTCTAGGGTACATGTGCACCACACGCAGGTTACATATGTTACATATGTATACATGTGCCATGTTGGTGTGCTGCACCCATTAACTCATCATTTACATTAGGTATATCTCCTAAGGCTATCCCTCCCCCCTCCCCCTACCCCATGACAGGCCCCAGTGTGTGATGTTCCCCACCCTGTGTCCAAGTGTTCTCATTGTTCAATTCCCACCTATGAGTGAGAACATGCGGTGTTTGGTTTTCTGTCCTTACAAGTTTGCTCAGAATGATGGCTTCTAGCTTCATCCACGTCCCTACAAAGGACATGAACTCATCCTTTTTTATGGCTGCATAGTATTCCATGGTGTATATGTGCCACATTTTCCTTTTTTTGAGGCGGAGTTTTGCTCTTGTTGCCCAGGCTGGAGTGCAGTGGCACAGTCTTGGTTCACTGCAACCTCTGCCTCCCGGGTTCAAGCAATTCCTTTTTTTTTTTTTTTTTTTTGAGATGGAGTCTGGCTCTGTCGCCCAGACTGGAGTGTAGTGGCGCAATCTCAGCTCACTGCAAGCTCCGCCTCCCGGGTTCACACCATTCTCCTGTCTCGGCCTCCCAAGTAGCTGAGACTACAGGTGCCCACCACCACGCCTGGCTAATTTTTTGTCTTTTTAGTAGAGATGGGGTTTCACCGTGTTAGCCAGGATGGTCTCGATCTCCTGACCTCGTGATCCGCCCGCCTCGACCTCCCAAAGTGCTGGGATTACAGGTGTAAGCCACCGCACCCAGCTGTCTGCCACATTTTCTTAATCCAGTCTATCACTGATGGACATGTGGGTTGGTTCCAAGTCTTTGCTATTGTGAATAGTGCCACAATAAACATACACGTGCATGTGTCTTTATAGCAGCATGATTTATAATCCTTTGGGTATATGCCCAGTAATGGGATGGCTGGGTCAAATGGTATTTCTAGTTCTAGATCCTTGAGGAATCGCCACACTGTCTTCCACAATGGTTGAACTAGTTTACAGTCCCACCAACAGTGTAAAAGCATTCCTATTTCTCTACATCCTCTCCAGCACCTGTTGTTTCCTGACTTTTTAATGATCGCCATTCTAACTGGTGTGAGATGGTATCTCATTGTGGTTTTGATTTGCATTTCTCTGATGGCCAGTGGTGATGAGCATTTTTTCATGTGTCTGTTGGCTGCATAAATGTCTTCTTTTGATAAGTGTCTGTTCATATTCTTTGCCCACTTTTTGATGGGGTTGTTTGATTTTTTCTTGTAAATTTGTTTAAGTTCTTTGTAGATTCTGGATATTAGCCCTTTGTCAGATGGATAGATTGTAAAAATTTTCTCCCATTCTGTAGGTTGCCTGTTCACTCTGATGGTAGTTTCTTTTGCTGTGCAGAAGCTCTTTAGTTTAATTAGATCCCATTTATCAATTTTGGCTTTTGTTGCCATTGCTTTTGGTGTTTTAGTCATGAAGTCCGTGCCTATGCCTATGGCCTGAATGGTTATTGCCTAGGTTTTCTTCTAGGGTTTTTATGGTTTTCGGTCTAACATTTAAGTCTTTAATCCATCTTGAATTAATTTTTACATAAGGTGTAGGGAAGGGATCCAATTTCAGCTTTCTACATAGGGCTAGCCAGTTTTCCCAGCACCATTTATTAAATAGGGAATCCTTTCAGGGAGGGGTTCTCTTCTTAACTTTCTTTCCTTTCCTGTAAATAACTCAAATACTGGCCTGAATCAATTACATATCAAGTCTGATGTGCTACAAATAAAACCTTCCTTCCATTGTTCTAAAAAAATCTACAGTATTCACACATATTAAAGTATAATTGTTTTAAAACACTAAATATTTCCCCAAATGCCCATCAATCAAGGAGTAGATAAAGAAATTATGGTATGGCCGGGCGCGGTGGCTCACACCTGTAATCCCAGCAATTTGGGAGGCCGAGGCGGGAGGATCATGAGGTCAAGAGATCGAGACCATCCTGGCTAACAGGATGAAACCCTGTCTCTACTAAAAATACAAAAAATTAGCCGGGTGTGGTGGCGGCCGCCTGTAGTCCCAGCTACTTGGGAGGCTGAGACAGGAGAATGGTGTGAACCCGGGAGGTGGAGCTTGCACTGAGCCGAGATCACGCCACTGCACTCCAGCCTGGGCGACAGAATGAGAGACTGTCTCCAAAAAAAAAAAAAACTTGCTGAGAAATTCAAAAGGAATAAAGGAATATCCTTCTCACCCAGATATAAAACCCTACCTTTTCCCCAGCCCCCAAACCCTAAATCCCTGTAACACAAAACCCAACAAAAGCCTATGGGCAGATGATTTATAGTTTACCATGAGAATGTAGGAGCATCTTGAATAAATGAAGCTAGAAAACTTTGTAAAAAGAGTAACAGGATCTCGGGATAGAGTCATGGCATAATGAAATATAAGTGGCACCAAGAGGTCAAAAGGCATTTTTTATTTTTTATTTTTTCAACAAAATGAGTAAAGACAGCCAAGCACGGCGGCTCACGCCTGTAAACCCCACACTTTGGGAGGCTGAGGTGGGCGGATCAGCTGCGGTCAGGAGTTCGGGACCAGCCTGGCCAACATGGCGAAACCCCATCTCTACTAAAAATACAAAAATTAGCCAGGCATGGTGGCAGATGCCTGTAATCCCAGCTACTCAGGAAGCTGAGGCAGGGAGAACTGCTTGAACCCAGGAGGTAGAGGTTGCAGCAAGCTGAGATTGCGCCACTGCACTCCAGCCTGGGCGAGAGAGCAAGACTCGGTCTCAAAAAAAAAAAAAAAAAAGAAAGAAATGAGTAGTGAGTAAAGACATCTAAAATCTTCTTGCTCCCCAACAAAACTGTCATGCCTAACACCATGCAGTAAGAAATTCATTTTTGATCCTGAAACATACAGTATAAGTAACCTACTGGAAGGTAAATAGCATTGGCTAACTGTGAATCAAAGTTAAAATGACTTGGCTGGGCGCGGTGGCTCGTACCTGTAATCCCAGCACTTTGGGAGGCTGAAGTGGGCGGATCAGGAGGTCAGGAGTTCAAAACCATCATGACCAATACGGTAAAACCCCGTCTCTACTAAAAATGCAAAAATTAGCCAGGCATGTTGGTTGGTGCCTATAATCCCAGCTACTTGGGAGGGTGAAGCAGGAGAATCGCTTGAACCCGGGAGGCAGAGGTTGCAGTAAGCCAAGATTGTGCCACTGCACTCCAGCCTAGGCAACAGAGTGAGACTCCATCTCAAAAAAAAAAAAAAAAAAATCAGTTAAAATGACTTAAAGTCAGATGTTAACACTTCAACCCAATTGCAAATAGTTTCCTATAGAGGTGAGCCAATTGGCAGCAAGTAACCAAGCAATCTGATGGGCAACACAAGATGTATATGGTTCTGAAGTTCTTAGACATTTTGACATATTAAAGAAACAAACTTGCAAAGAATAGAAAGAAACCCCACTACACTCCAAAAAGGGGACGAAAAATAGGGTGACCAGCCTTCAAAATATTTTTAGCTCACGTTTTATATACTACTAGTGTTGAAAGTGGGGAAAAGGGCCGGGTGCGGTGCCTCACGCCTGTAATCCCAGCACTTCAGGAGGCCGAGGGAAGTGGATCACTTGAGGTCAGGAGTTAGACCAGCCTGACCAACATGGTGAAACCCTGTCTCTACTAAAAATACAAAAATTAGCTGGGTGTGGTGGCAGGCGCCTGTAATCCCAGCTACTCAGGAAGGCTGAGGCAGGAGAATTGCTTGAACCCGGGAGGCGGAGGTTGCAGTGAGCCGACATGATGCCATTGCACTCCAGCCTGGACGACAGAGTAAGAATCCGTCTCAGGAAAAAAAAAAAAAAAAGGAAAAAGGTTGATTTTAAGCAAAAACTAATGACAACAGGAAGGACAATGAAAAATACAAGTGATTTTTCCATATAGAAACAATTTCAGGTCTTAAACACAGAAATGTGAAAGAGAAATATTACAAATGAGTCAATTCAATTATTCAGTTTGTTCATCTGATGACATATGCAGCAAATTTTAAAGTCATAGGATAGCCTCTCCTTGTCATGGAACTTGGCTAAACCCTGCTCTGCCTACCACTCGATGCATGCTGAGGGAATGTGAATTAATTTTATCTTAAGTTAAAAAAAAAAAAGCTGCCAGGAGCAGTGGCTCACGCCTGTAATCCCAGCACTTTAGGAAGCTGAGGCGGGTGATCACGAGGTCAGGAGTTCGAGACCAGTCTGACCAACATGGTGAAACCCTTGACTACTAAAAATACAAAAATTAGCGGGGCGTAGTGGCACGCGCCTGTAATCCCAGCTACTCAGGAGCCTGAGGCAGGAGAATCACTTCAACCCGGGAGGCAGAGGTTGCAGTGAGCCAAGATCATGCCATTGCACTCCAGCCTGGGGGACAGAGACTCCGCCTCAAAAAAAAAAAAAATAAATAAATAAATTTTAAAAAGCTAAGTGTCTGCAGTCCCCAAAATGATTAAATGCATTAAAAACCGAACTATTTTAGGCCGGGAGCGGTGGCTCACGCTTGTAATCCCAGCACTTTGGGAGGCCGAGGCGGGCGGATCATGAGGTCAGGAGATCGAGACCACGGTGAAACCCCGTCTCTACTAAAAATACAAAAAATTAGTCGGGTGTGGTGGCGGGCGCCTGTAGTCCCAGCTACTCGGAGAGGCTGAGGCAGGAGAATGGCGTGAACCCGGGAGGCGGAGCTTGCAGTGAGCCGAGATTGTGCCACTGCACTCCAGCCTGGGCGACAGAGCGAGACTTTAGTTATCATCTATCTATAAAATGGTTCTCTTTAGCATACTAATAAACAAAGACTGCATTTCCATCATGCAGGTGAAAAAAAACCCCTGCAGATCTATGAATTCTGAGATGTTTTCTGTTTCTTATTTTTGTTAAAAGGGGCCTTTGTAATACTAGGAGTATATCATCCTATACAAAAATAAGCATTACCTAAATAAAAGTAGCATATTATTTTTTTCCTAGTGCTATATATTTATCCCAGTGGAAACTGAAATAAAAAGGTGAGCTCCAAACTTAAATCATTCTGAAAAGCTAAATTTGGACCACAGACATTGTTATTCCAAAGTCAAGAGAAATCGAAAAGAAACAAAAAAAAGTCTGGTTGTCAGTGATACATAAGTGTACCTTGAGCATTAAGTAGCACTTCCTCCTTTCCAAAACAATTCATGTACAAAGAATTATTTCTTTTACTTACATTTAGTCTTCTGGGTGGAGGTGGTTCAGAAGGATTGCAGAGTACATTTGAACAAGGGGGACATTTGGTTTCATCTATCATCATGAAGGTGTCATAGACACCATCCCCCAACCTAGTTAAAAGGATTACAGACAAAATCTGTCAGTAACTGAAGAATATAAAATCCTGTGTCTTAACTGCTTCATATCTGCTACAAGGAACAGTAATAGAAATAAATGTCTACACTACATTTTGGCACTGAATACAAACAACTGGGGCATTTGGAAGAGGAACAGAGTAAATCCAACTTTTGTTTTTCAAGGACAGCATTTCTAGGTTTGTATTTTAAAATAGTTGAAACAAGTCTTTCTGAATGTTGTTAAAAACAATAAGGACTATCAGAAGGATCTCATAATAACTTACTACTTGAAAATAAAGGCTAGTTTGAATCTGAAGCTCAGAGAAAAAAAAAGACCAGAAAAAACTAAAGATGTAATAGTTTCTCAAGTCAGAGACTTGGATTCTAATCTCAGCTCTAACACTGGCTGTGCTACCTTCTCCTCTGAGCCTGTCTTCCCCAGTGCCACCTTCTCCTCTGAGCCTGTCTTCCCCATGTTAATGGGAAGACTAGCTCCAGTCTACACACTTCTGGGTCTTACAGGCAAGAAATGAAAGGCCTTTTTAAGGCTGTCTTCTCTTTATTCATTTACTTACTTACCTACTTATATCTACCTAACTTGTAGAAAAATACAGTAAGTACTACAGCAAATACTAAAAGGACGCTCTAAATTATAAAATGTATTGAATTTACTTCTCTTTCCACTTCATTTTCTGGTGGATGGTGGAGGCAAAATTCTAAATGATTAAGGATCACTTCTCTGTTCTTTAACACTGTGGCTCCACCACTGTAAGGGAACACAAAAGACGGAGAGGATTTATTTAATCCACAAGATGGCCCTGAATAATGTATTTCATCTGCTACCAAGAACACGGATTTCCCAGTTACACACATCAGCATTTCACTGTATCATTTTACATGATACATTATGAATATAACAATGACGATGTTGCAGAGGAATAATTTTTTAATGTCTTTTACAATATCCTGGAATATTCTGGTCACCTTTAAAAACTGTTTTGTGAAATTCATTCTAGAGTTTTCTTTATGGATGTGTTATAAAAATACAAAGGGAAAAAACCACTACAAATATTTTTGGAATGCTCTTTTTAAAAACATGCTCACATTCTGATAGAATTATTTATATTTTTAACAGGGAATGGCTTCACCGACAGAAACCAAATATTCTGGATGTGACTGACCCTTTGCCATAAGCCTGATAAAACAAACCAGGATAGGCATTCACATACACAAAGAAAAAGAAAACGTGCAAAATTGCCTAGTGACTAACAGCCAGAGGAAATTAACAAGAGTCTGCATGCAAATAAAGCAGGGAGCGGGGTCTCTTCTTTCCATTTAGGTGTAAAATACAACGCAAGGTGGGGAATCTCTCAAAATAGGATCCGGAGAAAGCCGTACCCAGCACAGCCCATAACCTGTACATCCGAAGCTAGATCGCACCCCTCACAGCAAACCCCAGGAGTTCAGCCCTTGGTTATCCGCTCTAAGCAACAGGGCTTCTTTCCAAGGTACTGCTCCCGGGCTCCCCCCCTTTAATAAAAAGCCCCACAAAAAGCCCTCGATTTTCGTAATTCCTTACCATATACCCCGATCTAGGGTTTCAGAGGTAATCCAGGGGTGGAAATTCTTCTTGCTCTAACTCCGCTCTAGCCCCTCCCCCGCGCCCGGTGAGACAGGGATGGGGGGAGGGGGCCCTGATGGAGACGAGATGGGGGCGGTCCCGGGGAGGCAGTCAGACCCCTGCCCTCGTCCCTCCTACTGAGGGCTCACTCTACCTCCTTCCCGCCCCCAAGCTTCGCTTGCCAGCGCCAGCCGCTCCCTGTGGCGCCTCCAGCCCGTTATCCCGTGGCGCCGTTACCTCCGCTGCTGGGGCGGGAGCCCGGCCCCAGGCGGCCCCGCATCTTTCCGCCCAGGCCCGCGAGCTGTGCCTCCCATCTCCTAGCTCGGGACCCCGCGCGGGGAGAGGCGCCAGTTGGGGGGTCCGGCCGGCCACACCACCTACACCTGGACGGCTGCCTCCGCGGCGCGACGCTCCCACGGGTACTCTCGGCCAGACACTGCAGCTCAGCGCGCCTTCGCTCCCGACTGGCCCCGGCTGGGAAGTGGGGAGACGCAGCTGCAGGGGCGGGAGGGGGAGCGGTCTGGTCGCCTAGCAACCGCGGCACGCCCCCGGGAAACGCCTCGGCGCAGCTCGCGCTGACGCACGGGGGCGGGGCCTGTGGCCGGTAAAGGCCACGCGGCGCTCCTAGCCGGCGCTAGCACTAGCGCGGGAGGCGGGAGGCTGGAGGCGAGGAGCTCGTGGCCTAGGCTGCTCGGGTTCCCTGGCGCGAGCTGTGGACGGAGAGAGGGGTCCAGAGGAGGGGTGAAAGTAGCAGTTAGCCCGCGATCTCAGAAGGGCTGCCCGCCCCTCACGGTCCGCGGTGCCCTCAGTAGCACGTTGCGTCCTGGAAGTTCTAAAATCTCCCGCTTCAATATGAATTTTAAGTTAATGAAAACATATGTGTATTGTTTTAGGCTTTCCCACCGCGGGGACGGCCCTCCGGCCGTTGGTGAGTTACATAAGAAAGCAATAATAATAAACCCATTAATTGACACGATGCCTCCATTTATGAACCTTTGATCTCAGTAACCGAGGTACCCGACGACTTTCGTCTTTTACAGACTTAGCTGGGATGCACAATAGAAGCTGGGCCTTTGTCTGACTCCCCTGCAACCGTCAGCCACAGACGGGAAGGCAGCGCAGGAAACAGGCCAAAGGAGCCGCGCTTCCTCATGAACATGAAGCAGCAAAGCCTGAACTAGAAGCTTCTAACGCCTAACCGTCCTCTTGCCGCACCAGTAACTCTGCAAGGCCCTTCCTGACTTTTTCCTTAGAATGTGTGTATATGTGTCTTTTTCCTTTTCTGATGCTAAGACACCTCAGAAACACCAATGTTAAGCAGATTTCCATCGTTGGAGGTTAAAACACCCGAACACAAGTGTTTTCTTGAGTGTGCCATCTGGTCAGATGTTTTATGGGCTTGTCTGTTTTTTTTTTTAAAAAAATTTCCTGGAAGATGGGTGGTAAGAACCAGTCAGAGTTTGTAAACCCACCAAGCACGAGGCGGTTGGACCGTCCAGATTCTGGAGTCCGGAAGACACCCACGTTCTCAGAATGCCGAACGCGGGCGCCACCTGGTGGGACCAGAACGCTCATTGTCCCAAATCAGCATAGCACAGTTCCCATAAATCTTAAAAATTCCCATCCAAGGCTCATTTCCGTGTGACTGAAAGTCATATCCTCTGTTCTCATGACTCCAAGTAAAAATGTCCCTAAAGAGCCAAAGTATCTTCACTGTATAAACTAAGAATCTATTGGTTTGGGGAATTTTATTTTTTGTCATCAATGTTACTTTAGCCTTTCTATGATATACATATAAATAAAAGTTTTCTTCCATGATGATTTTTTAAAGCTTATTTTATAAATAAACTTTTTCTTTTTGTCTCCCCCTTCCCCCACTCTGCAACCAGAGCAATTCTGCTTTCACAGGGGTTTATATTTGGGCTCTTACGAAGCTTTTGTTTGAAGAAAGAGTTCCATGGCAACGCAAAGATTGAACGAGGTTACTGTTGAAGTCCCTTCCAGCTCTAAGATTGCAGAATTCTATTAAAAAATCCCCGTTCTCAGTACTTATGTAGACACCTCAGACCACTTTACTGCCCTCCCTAAACAGTCGAATGAGGCTTGCCCCCACATGATTTCTTACCTCATTCTCAATCACTGCTTGTGAGAGGATTGCATCCGCAGTCTGTGTTTAAGACACATCTTCCAGAGCCAAGTAGAAGCGTTCCTGCTCCCTTTCTTGCTCCTAAGGTGAGAAATACAGAGGCCGCCTTTGTCTTCAGCCTATTGTTCCCATGGTCAAGGGAAAGAGGACTCCTCGAGGGTGCTGGAGCTTCATAAATCTCTGACCTTAGTGACCCAATGTTTCTTCAAAGAGCCCCTGTATGATGGGGTTAACGTCCCATAAGGGATCTGGCAGGAGCCTCCACACCCCTGCTGAGCTCTGCCTTGTCCCCTCCAGCTCCCAAGCAGCTTCCACATCATTCATGCCCTTTCTTCCCCTCCAAAGACTCATTCAAGAGTAGTTTAAAATCACCATTATCATTCTCCATGCAGTTAAAGGCAGATTTACCCACCATTAATTAGCCAAAAGTCATATAAGATGCATATCTGTCCTCTGAAGCCAATTCCAAGACATCTGCAAAATAAGAAAACTGCAAGTTCTAATACATTGACTAAGGAAATAAACAGCAATAAAAAGATGCAACTATTCCAGGATCTTAAAAACCCACTGGGACATTCACAATGTGATCAAAGTTTCAAATGCACAGGTTACGAAAACATCCCCGTGGCCACATTTACCTGGAATTTTGTGATAAAATAGCTGTTGGTAGGTTATGTTAAGTTTGGACAAGTTTCATTGGCATACATTTCTGTACAGCAAAATGTGCCATAATGCCTACTGTGACATGTGTATCACAGAATTGGAAAATATTTTTAAAAAATCATTTGGAGAGAACCAGTGAAGCTTACTTTTTTCCTCAAGCTATATTAACCTCAAATTGACCTGTGTTCCTGAAATACATACTTGCTATTTTTTTCAGAAACACTGAAATCTAGCTCACTGGAACACTAAAGCTATGGCTTATTTTTCTGGAGCCTCAGAAAACTGTCTCTCTTCTATACCTCAGGCATCTCCTGTTCTTATGCCCTCCCCTCTCCACCAAGATTTGAAAAATGCCCCTTATTAACAAAGCAAACAAAAGCCATGCCCGCAGTGCTGTACTACAGCACTGCCTCTTCCACTACTATACACACTTAGTTCTGTGTCTCCTAAACCCTGAAGGTTGTCCTTATTATCCCAAACTCTTCATCTATTTTTCTTTTCCAAAACTTTTGTCATCATTTTCCGCTTGCTCCTCCTAAGTCAGCGTGACCAGTTCCACCTATAGCTCTGAGGGGTCCTATGAAGCTTCATTTCTGAAATCTTGAAACCAAACCAGGAGTCTTTCTAATCATCATTACCATTTGCTAAGTATTTATTATGTTCCAAGCACTATCTGAAGCACTTTAACATATTTGCTCATTTAAAACTCACAGTAGTCCTGTGAGATAGGTATTATCTCCATCCTACACTTCAGAAAACAGTCTCAGAGTCTAATAACTTGCCCAAGGTCACCCAGCCAGTAAGTGATGAACTGAAATTCAAACCCAGGTCTCTTTGATTGAAAAACTCAGCCCCTCGACTTCCTGTATTCCACCTGTATTCCCTGTGCCTGGCAGGCTAGCCCAGGCTAGACCACTGGACCCTTGAATTCTGCGACATAGTTTCTTTTGATTTAAAATTCTGAAGGTGGTAAGCAGAATGATAGTTCCCCAAAGATGTCCGCATCCTAATTCCAAGAATCTGTAAATATGTCACTTTACTTGACAAAAAGGGACTTAGCAAATGTGATGAAGTTAAGGATCTTGAGATGGGGTGATTTTCCTAGATTATCTGAGTGGGCCCACTGTAATCACAGAGGTCCTTTTAAGATGGAAGGGGGGGCCGGGTGCAGTAACTCATGCTTGTAATCCCAGCACTTTAGGAGGCCGAAGTGGGCGGATCACCTGAGGTCAGGAGTTCGAGACCACCCTGGCCAACATGGTGAAACCCCATCTCTATTAAAAATACAAAAATTAGCTGGGTGTGGTGGTGTGTGCCTCTAGTCCCAGCTACTCATGAGGCTGAGGCAGGAGAATCACTTGAACCCAGGAGGCAGAGGTTGCAGTGAGCAGAGATCATGCCACTGCACTCCAGCCTGGGTGACAGAGTAAGACTCCATCTAAAAAAAAAAAAAAAAGATGGAAGGGGAAAGCAGGAGGGTCAGAGAGGGAAATGTGACCATGGAAGCAGAGGTCAGAGAGGGAAACAGATTTGAAGATGCTGTTGTTGGTCTTGAAGATGGAGGAAGGGGCGGTGAGTTAAGGAATGAAGGTGGCCTCTAGAAGCTGGAAAAGGCAGGGAAACAAATTTTCCTCTAGAGCTTCCAGAAGGAACGAATCGCTGCTTACACCTCAATTTTAGGACTTCTGACTTCCAGAACTGTAAGATAATAAATTTTCCTTGTTTCAAGCCACTAAATTTGTAGCAATTTGTTGCATTAAAGCTTAGGAACCTTGGGTACTGTAATAGATTAAACATAGCACATCCTTTGCAGCTGCTCCCAGGGAGTGGAGGAAATGATTTTCCTGGTTCTTGAAGCTGACTGGCCACGTGACTTGATTTGACCAATAACACATGAGGAATTTAGGAGCTTAGGCCTCAGGAGACCCCCCCTTACAGCTTCTTCTCTCTTGCTCTTAGATGCTGCCACCATGTGGACAAGTCTGAGCTGGATTTCTGTAGTCCTCAGCTAATACCAATTGCCAGACAAGTGACGAGGCCACCCGGCTGAGTTGCCAGCTGACAGCAGCCACATGAGAGTTCCACATAAAGCTAGCAGAAGAACCTCTTGGCTGCACCCCACCCAAATCAACAGCCCCTTGAGAATTATGAGCAAATAAAATGATTACTTTAAGCCACTAAGCTTTGGGGTACGGCAATAAATAAATGATAGGGGTACTTTTGAAAAATACCAATTATGCCTACCCTCCATCCCACCAGATCTAATGATGAACAGTTTCTTGGTAAGGATCTCTGCTCATCTTTTTATTGTGGCTGTTGTTCATCAGCCAGGTTTGGAAATCACTAGTGTAGACCCTGGCGACCAAGTCCTATTGAGTCATCTGGCTCTTGGAAGGTCTTCGAAGACCAATATACCTGTTCTATTCACAGGATTTGGGCCAAGGAACTAGTTCTCTCTCAATCACCTAGTGTACAGGTTAGGGATTTTTCTATTACAAATATCAAACTGAAACTGTTAAAAGAAAATGTACTGGCCGGGCGCGGAGGCTCATGCCTGTAATCCCAGGACTTTGGGAGGCTGAGGCAGGTGGATCACCTGAGGTCAGGAGTTCGAAACCAGCCTGGCCAACATGGTGAAACCTCATCTCTACTAAAAATACAAAAATTAGCCAGGTGTGTTGGCCGGCACCTGTAATCCCAGCTACTTGGGAGGCTGAGGCTGGATAATGGCTTGAGCCCAGGAGGTGGAGGTTGCAGTGACCGGAGATTGCGCCATTGTACTCCAGCCTGGGTAACGAGAGCGAAAATGTCTCAAAAAAAAAAAAAAAAAAAAAAAAAAAGAAAGAAAAGAAAAAAAAGAAAAAAGAAAAGAAAATGTACCATATACCTTTTTTACAGTATTTTTTTAAAAGTAATAAAGCTAAATTTGGATATGATGGGTGCCTGTCCTATCTCCATTTCTTGTTTCTATATTCCAACATGCTAGTTTCATTCTCAGGGTTCTTTTGTGCAAGCAAGATGGCAACTGCAATTCCAGGTTCAACTCAGTAGAAAAGCTATCTCAGTCATCCCACAGTCTCACTGTAATTCACTGGCTTTGACTGGGCCCATTCTTAAACCAAATATGCAGCCAGGAAAATATAATACTCTGGTCAGGCCTGAGGCTCCTAGACACTGCAGTAGAAACATATTGGACAGAAAGTTAGGAAAACAGTGACTTTCAGAGGAAAGTTGCTATAGTGGGTCCCAAAAAAGAGATAAGTGAATATGGTACAGCAAACACAACAGATATTCACTACACCTAGGTGTTGGAAATCAGCTTTATCTGTGTCCTGAAAGTCCACATCAGGGTCACCAGGCTACTGGAAGTCTTTAAAATTCCCAAGTCTCAAAAGCCTGGACATCAGACTTTGAAATGCATCGCACCATGTCACCCAAATGATGGAAGACAGGTTCCCCTGTGCCTCAAAAATGGCCCCCAAGCTCTATAAAACAATTCATGAAGTACTTCCATGCATTCCTAATTACAGCCCAGCAGCTAGGGGCCCTACCACCATGCCTCTGTGTTCCTAGTCCTCAAATTTCA
This sequence comes from Symphalangus syndactylus, assembly GCF_028878055.3. Lineage (NCBI taxonomy): Eukaryota > Metazoa > Chordata > Mammalia > Primates > Hylobatidae > Symphalangus > Symphalangus syndactylus. Next base: position 16,439,286 of record NC_072434.2, read on the forward strand.
TTCACCTGTCTGCACTTTAATAAAAGCTGGATTGGGGGTGTTCCAGTCAACCTTGTTCCTAGGAAGCTAATCCACGAGGGTTGTTAAAAACTAAGCTGGAAATGTAAGAAGTTGAATATTGTTTTTATTTAGATTACATTCATGGAGACAATCATATGTGCCTGGAAGAAATGCTTGGTTGAGCGCCTAGTGGGAACAGTTGGAGGATAAGGGTAAGGCTCCCAGGAGGAATTCCAAAAAATCCTAATGATCCCTATACTGTCTCAAAGCAGGGTAGGTCCAGTTGTCCGCAGGATTGGGTAGTCTCAAGCTGGAGGTCCTCCTCTCTGCCCTTTCCTCTGCCCAGCTCAGCCCCTTCTCTAATAATGATGAGCAAATATCTGGGTTGGAGGAAAATTCAGGTGTTTTCATGGGCATTGATTAGAATGGTATATGCATGGGTCTGTCTCACTCCTTGATTATTTATTAATACTCTTCATATTCCCCATGCCAGACACTAGTGGCTCTCAGAAAGAATGCTGATGTCAGCAGAATTTTAGAAATTATTCCCCAATACATGGACATCTCTGTCTTAATTTGTCCTACTTTCCCAACATTTTACTTGCTGGTCACCTTGGCTTGAGAAAGCCTTCACTTTTGTTTGTTTGCTTGCTGCTTACTTGCTTGCTATTTAAGAGAAAAGCCTGCTCTTGTCCTGGAAGCCTGGAAACACACACAGCCTTCCTAGGCTGAGACCCCTGCAGGAACTGCAGAGATCAGGAAATATGTCTCCACTGGGCCCTGAAAACCAGCCTCTTTCCTTCAGGATTCCCAGGCCCTCCTTGGCTTTCTCTATTATCCGGAGCTCCAGGAGCTGCTCTCTCCTCTGATGCTCTGACTACTTCTTTCTTCTTTCTTCTTCTTCTTTCTTGTTCTTCTTCTTCTTTCTTTCCTCCTCCTCTTCCTCCTCTTCTTCTTCTTCTTTTCTTCTTCTTCTTCTTCTTCTTCTTTCTCCTTCTCCTTCTTCTTCTTTCTCCCTCTTCTTCTTGTGTGTGCGTGATCGTTTTAATAGTTGATACCAATCCAATTTTTTAAATTATGCTTTAAGGTAAAGGGATTTGAGAGGATGTCTTTCTGTATTCTAGCTTTGGATTGAGATCAGGATTTCCAGAATCCTGTAAAACTCAGTGGCCTCCAGGTTCCAGGCTCCTTTTCACCATCTTCAGGGTCTCAGTACTGCTCTCCTGAGATACAGATAGCACTACTGAATTAGGAAATCACGGTTTTCAATGAGGGAGACGCCTTTAAAGAACTCTATTTTTATCCAGTGTGTGCTCCTTAATAATATTGAAACGAAGTTCAAGAAAGGTCCACTGAAGTAAGAGCAATATGTCCTCATATCATCTTTCCCCAGAGGTGTCATAGCCCTAGGAACTGGAGAGAACTGGAAAGGAAATTTGACTTTTTAAAATCCAGCCTCTAAAAGAACAATGAGACTGCAAGGCATTGCCTAAACTCATACAGTCTTTGATTAAACGAATAGCTGGGCCAGACACGGTGGCTTATGCCTGTAATCCCAGCACTTTGGGAGGCCGAGGCGGGTGGATCACAAGGTCAGGAGTTTGAGACCAGCCTGGCCAACATAGTGAAACCTCATCTTTACTAAAAAAAAAAAAAAAAAAAAAAATTGGCTGGGCATGGTGGCACACACCTGTAATCCCAGCTACTTGGGAGACTGAGGCAGGAGAACTGCTTGAACCTGGGGGGCAGAGGTTGTGGTGAGCTGAGATCACGCCACTGCACTCCAGCCTGGGTGACAGAGCGAGACTCCATCTCAGAAATAAAAGAAACAAAACAAAGAAAACAAATAGCTTTACCTGTAGACTACCTGAACTTCTTAAGAAATACCATCAACATTGAAGTGATCCAAAAACCACAGTTTCAGCTTCTTTTCCTCCAGATGTGTGCACCAAAATCAAACAGACTGTATTTAACAAATGTCTTTTATAGGCAAGGCCCTTGCTAGGTGTACAGAAGGAACCAGATCCTCATCCCCACCCCATGATCTCCATGGAGGCCTCGTCTTTCTCCTGCCGTCTTTGTTTTTCACTCACAAAGAATCACGTTCTCAGCTCACAGTCATTGAATCTGTACCCTTTACGGGAACTTAACAGCTTCCATCCACTTTTCCTAAATAGTCCTCTCATTTCTGGCTCTACCTGCCTTTCTTGGGCTGGACCTCACAAGCTCAGCATATTTCCACTGTATGACCAGGATATGTGTAGTTGGGTTGCCAGAAAAAATACAGAATGCCCAGCTGAATTTACATCTCAGATAAATAAGGTTTAATTTTTAGTATAAGTGTGTCCCCTGTAATATTTGGAATATAATATACTAAAAACTGATTTGATGTTTATCTGAAATTCAAATTTAACTGAGCACTTCATGTTTTTATTTGTTAAATCTTCATACTACATGGAAGGCATAAAATCTTCAGCTGTAATTCCTTAAATTAGGCTTGTAACCTAATCTTAGAAAAATCATCCTAAGTAACTTTTCCTCCTTCCCTCTTACAAACTTATATAACCTCATACCTACTCAAGTGCATATAATCTTATTCCCTAATTTTTTTTTTAATTTTTGAATTTTTTATTGACTAATTTTTAAGGTAAATTTTATACCCAGCAAAATACACAGCTCTTTTTTTTGGCGGGGGGGTTGCCAATGTGCTACTTTATTTATTTTTATTATTATACTTTAAGTTCTAGGGTACATGTGCACAACGTGCAGGTTTGTTACATATGTATACATGTGCCATGTTGGTGTGCTGCACCCATTAACTCGTCATCTACATTAGGTATATCTCCTAATGCTATCCCTCCCCCTTCCCCCCACCCCACGACAGGCCCCAGTGTGTGATGTTCCCATTCCTGTGTCCGAGTGTTCTCATTGTTCAATTCCTACCTATGAGAGAGAACATGTGGTGTTTGGTTTTTTGTCCTTGCGATAGTTTGCTGAGAATGATGGTTTCCAGCTTCATCCATGTCCCTACAAAGGACATGAACTCATTCTTTTTTATGGCTGCATAGTATTCCATAGTGTATATGAATGCATGGCTCTTAAATGCATATTGTGATGAGTTTCAGCAAATGTGTACCCCTGTGCAACACACACTAAATCAAGATATAGAATATTTGCATAACTCTAGAGAGTTCCCTTGTGCCCCTCTCCAGTTAATTATCTCATCCCAGAGATAACCATCATCGATTAGTTTTGCTTGTTCTTGAACATCATATAAATGAAATTATACAGCATGTATATATTAGTCAGTTCAGGCTACCACAACAAAAATAACATAGACTGGGTGGTTTAAACAAGAGACGTTTATTCTTTCACAGTTCTGGAGGCTAGAAGTTTGAGATCAGGGTGCCAGCATGGTTGGGTCCTGGTGAGGGCCCACTTCTGGTTTGCGGATGGGTGCCTTCTCCATGTGAGCTCACATGGCCTTTCCTTCAATAAGCCAGAAGTCTAAAGTCAAGGTGTTGGCAAAGCTGGTTCCTTCTGGAGACTCTGAGAATCTTCCATGCCTCTCTCACAGCTTCTGGTGGCTGCTGGCAATCCTTGACATTATTTAGCGTGCAGATGCATCACTTTGGTCTCTGCCTCCATTATCACAGGGTCTTCATTCTTCTGTCGCTGTTTCCGTGTGTCCTCTCTTCCTTTTATAAGGACAATAGTCGTTGGATTTAGGGCCTACCCTAATCCAGTTTGACCTAATCTTAGCTTAACTATGCTGTCTGCAAAGACTCTGTTTCCAAATAAGGTCACATTCTGAGATTCTAGGTGGACATGAATTTTGGAGAGACACTATTCATCCCACTACAGCTAAATACCTAAGAGTTGGAATTGTTCAACCATCTTGTATACTACTTAAATTCTTATATCCCTAAATTTTACCTATGACCTTTTTGGCCCTCTTGTCTTCTAACAGTGAAAGTATGGTACTAAGGCAGCAGTTTTGAAAAATTAAAGGAATAGTAGTTGGAAAAGTCACAGCTGCCAATATATTGCTATTTATATTTCCTGGCCCTCCTATGCTATCATACCACACTCTACTGCTTCTACACTAAAGCCCACATGCTTACAGTATCAAAGTGAAACAAGAAAGAGATTCAATGGGAGTCTAGTTTCACTGCAACTTTAGAAAGAAATGAGATTAATGTGATGTTTCTCAAACTTTAACTTGCATAAGAATCACCTGGAAGACTTCTTAAAGTGCACTGCTTTTGCAGATGACATAATCTTCTATCTGTCACACTGTATCTATACTTGTAGAAAATCCTAAGGAATCCACTGAAAAATATTAGACCTAATAAATGAGTTCAGCAAGGCTGTAGGATGCAAGATCAATACACAAAGATCAATTGTATTTCTTTCTTTCTTTCTTTTCTTTTTTTTGAGATGGAGTCTTGCTCTGTCACCCAGGCTGGAGTGCAGATCTTGGTGGCCAGATCTTGGCTCACTGCAAGCTCCGCCTCCTGGGTTCACACCATTCTCCTGCCTCAGCCTCCCAAGTAGCTAGGACTACAGGTGCCCGCCACCATGCCCATCTAATTTTTTGTATTTTTAATAGAGACGGGGTTTCACCGTGTTAGCCAGGACGGTCTCGATCTCCTGACCTCGTGATCCGCCTGCCTCGGCCTCCCAAAGTGCTAGGATTACAGGCATGAGCCACCATGCCTGGCTTTTTTTTTTTTTTTTTTTTTTTTTTTTTTTTGAGACAAGGTCTCACTCTGTCACCCAGGTTGGAGTGCAGTGGTGGGATCTTGGCTCACTGCAACCTCTGCCTCCTGAGCTCAAGCAATCCTCCCACCTCAGCCACCCCCTTACCCCTTCCTAGGCTAATTTTTTGTTAGTTTTTTAGAGAAAGGGTTTCACCATGTTGCCCAGGCTGGTCTTGAACTCCTGAGTTCAAGTGATCCACTCACCTTGGCCTCCCAAAATGCTAGGATTACAGGTACAAGCCATGGTGCCTGGGTGTTTTCCAAAGTTATTAATCATTTTGTATTTCCACCGGCAATGCCTAAGAGTTCCAGTTGCTCCACATCCTTGCCACAACTTAACATCGTCAATTTTTTTTTTTTTTTTGAGACGGAGTCTCACTGTCACCCAGGCTGGAGTGCAATGGCACGATCTTGGCTCACTACAACCTCCGCCTCCTGAGTTCAAGGGATTCTCCTGCCTCAGCCTCCTGAGTAGCTGGGATTACAGGCGCCCGCCACCACGCCCCACTTTTTTTTTTTTAAATATATATTTTTTTTAGTAGAGACAGGGTTTCCCATGTTGGCCAGTCTGGTCTCAAACTCCTGACCTCAAGTGATCTGCCCACCTCAGCCTCTCAAAGTGCTGAGATTATAGGCATGAGCCACCATGCCTGGCCTTTGGTTTTGTTTTAACCATTCTAATAAATGTGTATGGTATTTCATTGTGTTTAATTTGCATTTTCCTAGTGATTAATGATGTTGAGAATCTTTTCATGTGCCTAATTGTCATTCATCTAGTTTCTTTGGTGAAGTTCCTGTTCAAATCTTTCATCCAATTTTTATTGGGTTGTTTCCTTATTATTAAGTTTTGACAGATCTTTATATATTACAGATATAAATCTTTTTACCCAGTCCATGGGTAATCTTTTCATTTTCTTAACATGTCACATATATATATATATATATATATATATATATATATATATATATGACATGACATAGGAGGCAGAGGCAGGAAACTTGCTTGAGCCTATATATATAGGCTCAAGCAAGTTTCCTGCCTCTGCCTCCTATGTAGCTAAGACTTGTACAAGCACATATCACCACACTCATCTAATTGTTTTTTTTTTTTTTCCTGGATCTACTTGTTTCTATGCAATTGACTAATTTTTTTTTTTTTTTTTTTGAGATGGAGTCTCGCTCTGTTGCCCAGGCTGGAGTGCAGTGGTGCTATCTCGGCTCACTGCAACCTCCACCTCCCAGGTTCAAGCAATTCTCCTGCCTCAGCCTCCTGAGTAGCTGGGGTTACAGGCACCCGCCACTACGCCTGGCTAGTTTTTGTATTTTCAGTAGAGACAGGGTTTCACCATGTTGGCCAGGCTGGTCTCAAACTGCTGACCTCAGGCGATCCACCTGCCTTGGCCTCCCAAAGTGCTGGGATTACAGGTGTGAGCCACCTTGACCGGCCACACTTGACTAATTTTAAAAAATTATTTTTAGTAGAGACAAGGTCTGGCTATGTTCTTAAACTCCCAGCCTCAAGTGATCTTCTTACCTCAGCCTCCTAAAGTGCTGGGATTTTAGGCATGAGCCACCATGCCTCGCCAAAATATTATTTATTTGACAAATAAAAACTGTATACATTTATCATCTACAACATATTGTTTTTAAACATATAAATTGTGAAATGGCTAAATTGAACTGATTAACATATGCATTACTTCACATACATTTTTTATGATGAGAACACTTAAAATTTACTCATTTTGCAATTTTCCAGATTTTTTTTTTTGAGATGGAGTCTGGCTCTGTCGCTCAGGTTGCAGTGCAGTGGAGCCATCTCGGCTCACTGTAACCTCTGTCTCCCGGGTTCAGGTGATTCTCGTGCCTCGGCCTCCCAAGTAGCTGGGATTACAGGCACTTGCCACCACACCCAGCTAATTTTTGTATTTTTAGTAGAAACAGGGTTTGACCGTGTGGGTCAGGCTGGTCTCAAACTACTGACCTCAAGTGATCCACCTGCCTTGGCCTCTCAAAGTGCTGGGATTACAGGCGTGAGCCACTGTGCCTGGCTGGAATTTTCAAGATCTTAACCTGTCTTTTGAAGAGCAAAATTTATTCATTTTTATGAAGTCCAAATTGTTATTATTTATTTTAATGGGTCATGTTTACTGTGTCATATCTAAAAAATCTTTGTGTAACACAAGGTCACAAAGGTGTTCTCATGTGTTTTCTTTTAGAAGTTTTATGGTTTGTTTTCTATTCAGGTCTACAATCTGTTTTGAGTTTGTATGTGAATAGGCTGTGAGTTATGAATCAAGGCTTATTTATTTGCATATTATAATCAATGAGCCTATATTGACATATCATTATCACTGCAAGTTCATAGTTTACATTATGGTTCATTAGGTGTTGTACATTCTGTGGGTCTGGACAAATGTATAATGACATCTACCCACGACTGTAGTGTCATACAGAAGCATTTCACTGCCCTAAAATCCTCTGTGCTGTACCTGTTCATCTTTCCCTCCCCCACGGATCTCTTTACTATCTCCACAGTTTTGCCTTTTCCAGAATGTTGTTGGGGTGATCAGACCCACCACCAGGTTGTGGGGGCAACGAAGTCCGGCAGAGTCAAAGCAATGAGAAAAAGACAGTTTGAGAGAGAAAGTGGGACCGGCGGACCATCACGAGTGTGGAGGCTGCCAAGGTCCCGAGCTCTGGGCGCCCACGGCTATTGGTGCTCAAACAAACAAACAGGTGGTGAAGATGTGGGGGTTGAAAGGAAACAGTGTATCAAGTGAATGGCTGCTTGAGATAATGGGTGTGCTAGAAGCAAGGAGCCAGCAAGTCTAGCAGACATGCAAGCCCTGCCTCAGCTGGTCTCCCAACACTCAGCTTTTCTCCCAACATGTGCTCTACCTGTTCATCTTTCCCTCTCCCACGGATCTCTTTACTATCTCCATAGTTTTGCCTTTTCCAGAATGCTATATAGTTGGAACCATCACTTACATACTATCAGTATGATCTTTTTCAGATTGGCTTCTTTCACTTAGTATAATAATACACATTGGCCGGGCGCGGTGGCTCACGCCTGTAATCCCAGCACTTTGGGAGGCCGAGGCGGGCGGATCATGAGGTCAGGAGATCGAGACCATCCTGGCTAACACGGTGAAACCCCGTCTCTACTAAAAAAAAAAAAAAAAAAATTAGCTGGGCGCGGTGGCGGGCGCCTGTAGTCCCAGCTACTCGGGAGGCTGAGGCAGGAAAATGGCGTGAACCCGGGAGGCGGAGCTTGCAGTGAGCCGAGATAGCACCACTGCACTCCGGCCTGGGCAAAAGAGCGAGATTCTGTCTCAAAAAAAAAATAATAATACACATTTAAGATTCCTCCATGTTCTCTCTCTCTTCTCTCTCTCTCTCTCCTTTCTTTCAGACTGAGTCTCACTCTATCGCCCAGGCTAGAGTGCAGTGGCACAATCTCAGCTCACTGCAACCTCCACCTCTGGGCTCAAGCGATTCTCGTGCCTCACCCTCCCAAGTAGCTGGAATTACAGGTGCCAATCACCACGCATGGCTAATTTTTGTATTTTTTAGTAGATATGGGGTTTCACCACGTTGGCCAGGCTGGTCTCGAACTCCTGACCTCTGACCGCATTGGCCTCCTGAAGTGCTGGGATTATAGGCATGAGCCACTGCGCCTGGACCCTGCATGTCTTTTAATGGCTTGATAGCTCATTTCTTGTTAGTGGTGAAGAATATTTCATCATCTGCATGTATCACAGTTTATTTATCCATTCACCTACCAAAGAACATCTTGTTTGCTTCCATGTCTTGTCAATTCTGGATAAAGCTACTATAAATGACTATGTGTAGGTTTTTGTGTGGATATACATTTTCAACTCATTTATATAAATACCAAGGAGAGTGATTGCTGGATTATATGGTAAAAGCATGCTTAGTTTTGTGGTAGTTTTTGTTTTGTTTTGTTTCACGTTTAGATCTTTATCTGGAATTTCTTTTTATGAAAATATGAGGTAAAATTTCCCTCCTAAATGGATAGGCATTTGTCCTGACATCATTTATTGCATCCATTTTTTTCCTAGTGGTTGGAAAGCATCATCCACAGACTAAATCATGCAAGGTAACTGTGTGAGCCTGGACAAGTTAGTTAACCTGTCTGTACTCCAGGTTTCTCACCTGGCAAAGGGGTTAACAATAACTGCCTACAGCACTGGTATGAAGGTAACATGAGGCAATGGGCATGGAGCCATTTGAAAAAGTAAAAATCCCGTATCCCTGAATCATCTGTATATGGGTGAAGATATCATGACTCTTTCTGAAGCTGTGAACACAACTTGTTCATATGAAAAGCCATGCAGGTCCATCAAAGAATTCTCAAACCATTGGTCACATTTGAAATATAGATGCCAATGATCCACATTTTCAGGGGATTTGAGTGTAGGCTTCAGTAGAAGGGAAGAGAAGGCTAGTGAAGGAGTAAATAGTAGATAGCCATGGATGAATTATCAGTTTGGGTACCCTGTGGTCCTATAGACTTCAAGAGGACATAAAAACCATTTGTTAGACTGTGAGTTCCTTGAGGGCAGAGTGCTTGTGTTGAATTTGTCTTAAAAATCACAGAGCCTGACTAGAAAGCTTCCAGTAAAGTTTCAATGAATCAAACTAAATTTTCTCCATTAGGACTCACTGGGAAGAGAACAAAAAGGAAGGCTAAGGAAAATGGAATCTCTCATCTGGCCTACCCTTGCTTCCAAATACTTGGTACTCTTGTAAAGAATCCAATTTACAGCCAGTTGCTATCAAGTATAATTAGTGAAAATGATCCTTTTTCTCAGTAAATGGCAGCTTTCTTGGTAAAGTTGCCCTGTGCCTTGCTGCAACTTGGCAGCTCAGACCCACCAGTGGGGAACAGTCTGGGAGCCCTGTGGGGTGGGCTCTGGAGCTGCTGATGGAAGGCTCAGGAATCAGGGCTTGCTGAACTTAAGGTTCAGGCAGCTTTCCCTGCAATAGGGTCAGCCAGCAGGGAGCAGGCAGGTCTGTGATGCAAGCAGAGAAGGTGGGATTGTGTCCACTGGGGAAGGGGGCTCTTGCTCTACCAAGGAGGAGGCTGGATGCCATGGTGCAGAATCCTCTGGGGTCTTGGCTCCTACTTGTCAACCACTAATTAATTTTTAGGTTTACAATTGATGTTTTCTTATCCAGGGATATCTGGTATACAAAAGTTCCCCTAGCTTAAAATATTTAGTATTTCCTGAATAGCTTTCCTCTGTTCCCTAAGAAAGAGGCTTCCTCAGCAGCTGTGCTGCAAAAGACCCCAAATGTATTGCACATCCGAAGAGCGGTCAAGTGGGAGGTGAAGGGTGGGTACAGGGATCTGTTGTAGGCACTGTCCTCCTCTGGGCTCCTTTGACATTGGCCTGGTGGCTGGGATACTTCAGAATAAAGGCCTAGTGGGTCACAGGTTTAGGAGGAGTTAGGGCTGGTCCCTAGGCCACTATAGGTGATGGGCAAACATTGCAGAAGGCCTAATGTTTGGAAAGCCAGTGTGGAATTCTCCTTTGTGCAACTGTGTCACTGAATCAACTGGGATTTTTTATGGGTGAATGGACACTTGGAAGTTTTAATATGCAAAATATAATTTACTTTTATTACTTATATTACTTAATGTAATTTTAATATGCAAGACTTAATTTACCAAGAGCCACGATTCCGGGTGTTTAAATCCTTGTCTCCAGGGAACACAGCTGTCCCTTTGAGGAAAACCTAATTTCTCTTCCCTGCCTGTGTGACTTTGGGACAAATCTAGGACAACAGTGAATTTTCTATTACTGTTATTACCACCCATGTAAACTAAAAATCAGGGATGAGAAAAATCTTACAGAAAATTCTAGCTGAGGCTTCTAGCTTATAGTACAATGAATAGACCTTACTCATAGAATGACTTTAAGAAAAACACTTAGGCCGGACTTGGTGGTTCACACCTGTCCTGTAATCCCAGCACTTTGAGAGGCCGAGGCGGACAGATCTCTTGACCTCAGGAGTTTGAGACCAGCCTGGGCAACAAGGTGAGACCCTGTCTCTACAAAGAATACAAAAATTAGCCGGGTGTGATGGTGCCCGCCTGTAGTCCCGGCTACTCGGGAGGCTGACGCGGACAGATCGCTTGAGCCTGGAAGGTTGAGGCTGCATTGAGCTGAGATTGTGCCACTGCACTCCAGCCAGGGTGACAGAGAGAGCCCCTGTCTCCAAGTAAACAAAATAAAATAAAATAAAGAAAAATATTCAAAAGGCCCTCAAGGTTTTTTCGTTTGTTTTATTTTTTGATACGGAGTCTTACTCTGTTGCCCAAGCTGGGGTGCAATGGCACGATCTCGGCTCACGGCAGCCTTTGCCTCCTGGGCTCAAGTGATCCTACCGCCTCAGCCTCCCCAGGCACGCGCCACCACGCCCGGCTGAATTTTTCTTTTTTCTTTTCTTTTTTTTTTGAGACGGACTTTCACTCTTGTTGCCCAGGCTGGAGTGCAATGGTGCAATCTCGGCTCACCACAACCTCCGCCTCCCCGGCTCAAGCAATTCTCCTGCCTCAGCCTCCCGAGTAGCTGGGATTACAGGCATGCTCCACCATGCCCGGCTAATTTTGTATTTTTATGGAGATGGGGTTTCACCACGTTGCTCAGGCTGGTCTCGAACTTCTGGGCTTAAGCGATCCGCCCGCCTCGGCCTCCCAAAGTCTGGGATAACAGGCTTGAGCCACCGGGCCCGGCCGAAGCCTGAACTCATGTTTATCAGTTCAATTATTTTTGGGGAACTGAACCGAACCGAATGGAATGGAATGGGAGCTTGCAGAGAGCTTCTACTCAAAGCAGTTCCTAAGGTTGATGGGGTGGAAGGAAATAAACAGAACCGCTGTTTGCGTGGCCGAGTCGCTGCAGTGGGGCAAACCCGACCTGCTCGCGCAGGCGCAGAGCCACGCCCGCGGGGTGATGGGACGGTGGGCGGAGGACTGGCGTTCCCTGGGCCCTGCCCCTCCCTGCCCTGCTTTAGTTCCAGGCATCGCCACTGGGGGCGGCCACGGCCTCCCTAGCGGCAACGGCCACGAAGCTGCGCGGCCCTGGTTTCCAGCCGGGCCTTTTTCGCGGCCGGGCCCCAGCATGGCTGCCCCCGGGGCTGCGGGCCTGGCAGCTGCTGCGCCCTCGCTTTCTTGACATTCCCTGGCTTCTGTGTTCTCTTCCCCAGGCCACCCCAGCAGACATGTTTGCCAAGGCCTTTCGGGTCAAGTCCAACACGGCCATCAAGGGGTCGGACAGGTGAGGGAGGAAATGGGCCTGCTCTGCCACCAAAACAACCAGACACCTCTTGGGCCCCGCTGGCCCATAGCCCTTGCTATTCTCGGCCGACATCCTCGGGTGGAGGCCGAGGGGTATGCCAGGGAAGGGACCCCAGGAAGCAGGGGTGGGTTAGACACATTTCGAGGTGAGGATGGAGGGGGACCTGGCTCTCTTTTGGATAGTCTAGTGAGTTTAAAAGAAAACGTAGTTGAGTCAGCGTTTACTGACTGCAGACTAAGATGTTGTGGAGAATGCTGAAGTGAAGGAATACAGAATTCTTGCCCTCCAAAGAGCTTAATTCCCCTTGGGAGAGATCGGATGGGATACCAAGAATTAAAAGTATAAGAAAAAAAATGACCAGTGATTACTTCTGGCAGGAGAGACAGCTGGAAACTGAGGTGGGAGGGAATAAGGCACATGTGGTAAGAAGAACTGTATCTGTTCAGACAGGGTCACAAATGGAGACTGTGTTTGGAATTTTGTAACCAGTGCTTTATAGTTGTCTATAGGTCTCATGGCATAGTTATTTAATCATAAACTGGCAGATATGTGAAGCATGTATGTGCAAGGAGTGGCCCCAAGGGCTAGGCATGAAGTCAGGAAGGCAAGGCTGTTTCTTGTGTCAGGCTAACTTGGATTGTTCACTGGGCCTGTTTTCCCACCCATAAAATGGAAAGGCATACCCCAGGAATGAGTGAAAATAGATGACAATGGATGAAAAAGAGTTTAGGATGTTTCAGAAGAATGTGTGTGAGACTTAGGACATCATAAACCAGGCAATCTTTCTTTGGCCCTTGTGATTTTATAGTGAGCACTTTTGAGGTCGTTCTTGATATTTATTTAAAGTCTGTCCAGGCAGCATTCACAGTGCCGGTGTGCTTTCTACAGGAGAAAGCTTCGAGCTGATGTGACAACTGCTTTCCCCACCCTTGGAACTGATCAAGTCTCTGAGTTAGTACCTGGAAAGGAGGAGCTCAACATTGTGAAGTTGTATGCACACAAAGGGGATGCAGTGACTGTGTACGTGAGTGGTGGTAACCCCATCCTCTTCGAACTGGAGAAAAATCTGTATCCAACAGGTATGACAACAGGACGAAGACGGCCATTATCATTAGGTAGTTCTTGCCTAACATCTGCTTGTCTCTGTTTCTTCCATTAACTTGTCTCCCATAAAATAAGCAAGCACAAAATCTCCCAATACCATCCCCAAAGATCCTCATGGACCTAGTGTTCCTAGAATTGAGTCTTTCAGTTCTAGGATGCAAAAGGTTTTCTCTTATGCAAAACCACTATAGGAGGGATTAAAAAAGGGCTGACATAGTAAGTAAGGGTGGTTGCAAAGGGAAGTTCTGAGATGAAGGAACAGTGGCTGAGAAGTTTACAGTGGGTTGACTAGGTATAGAGCAGAGGTCTTGAAAAGGATGGAATTTCAGGGCATGTCTCCATGAGACGGAGTCTTGCTCTGTCGCCCAGGCTGGAGTGCAGTGGCGCAATCTCGGCTCACTGCAAGCTCCGCCTTCTGGGTTCACGCCATTCTCCTGCCTCAGCCTCCCGAGTAGCTGGAACTACAGGCACCTGCCACCACGCCTGACTAATTTTTTGTATTTTTTAGTAGAAACGGGATTTCAGCGTGTTAGCCAGGGTGATCTTGATCTCCTGACCTTGTGATCCACCCGCCTCGGCCTCCCAAAGTGCTGTAATTACAGACGTGAGCCACCGCGCCTGGCCAAAAATATATATATATTTTTAGAGACAAGGTCTTACTCTGTCACCCAGGCTGAAGAGCAGTAGTGTGATCATAGCTAACTGTAACCTCAACCTCCTGTGCTCAAGGGATCCTCCCGCCTCAGCCTCCTGTGTAGCTGGGACTACAGGCATATGCCACCGTGTCTGGCTACTTTTAAAATTTTTGGTAGAGACAAGGTCTCACTATGTTGCTCAGGCTGGTCTTGAACTCTTGAGCTCAAGTGATTTTCCTGCCTCAGTCTCCCAAAGTGTTGGGATTACAGGCATGAGCAGGGTGCCCAGCCTAAAAAATGTTTCTTAAAACTATCTGTAGCAGGATTTTCCTAAAATACTGAAAAGAGATACTGTGATAGGAATGAAGCTGGATTGATAAGCTACATATCCAGCTGTTTTCATGATGTACTTTAACCATATGTCTCACAGGGATTTTTTAGGCTCTGAGTGGCTCTCTAGGATTCTATGCCTTCTCTGTCACAGATCTCAGGGACTCATTCTCCTTTTCTCTTTTCCATAGCTGCTGACACCTACTTTGTAACTTGGGGCTTTTCATCCTCCAGGGTTGGCTGCAATAGTGCAATGCAATATCCTTAGGCCACTCCTGCCCCTGATCTCACTTCCTTGCTGTACCTGAAGACAACCACAATACTTTTTGATCTAGGGGTTTTTACTGCTAATCACTGTGGAAACAGAGGGGATAAAAATGATAAACATGGGAAAGTTTCCAAATTTTATACAGCTGGCTTCCTGTTCTTAGGCTACTTGCTTCTGAAGCCATAAATAAAAGCTTCATTGGTTCTCTGCCCTCACTTTTTTGTCCACTGTGACCATTTTCTGCTGCTGCAATCTGGGTGCCTCCAAATCTCAAGTGACACTCAGTTTCTTAGGTTTTTTCCTTCCTCAAAAATGAAACCTCTCTGGGCATCCCCTTACAACCTTCTCTTTAGCTTTGAGTTGAGTTTCTTACCTGTATTCTAATTAAAGCGACCATAGTGTTAGGTTTTTCCATTTCTCTAGAAGATTGGCTTTTCTGGATCTCTTTTTGTACAGTGTACACGCTGTGGTCCTATCCTGATCTTCTGCCAACCTTTACAACATGGCCTCTGGTACTCGAGAAACTGGTAGGGGGAGCAGGTAAGAGGATTTTCCTATATTCTGGCTATTGGCTGAAACCTACTTAGCAAAAGCCAACTGATGTAATAAACTTACCCATTTCCTGTGTTTGTGTGGTTGAAAAATGGAATTTTTTCCCCTGTGTGTTTTATATTTCTTACTTGGCTGGTTCCACAAGATCTCTGGGCCTCTCTGGCCCTGTTGTAAGGCTTAAATAAGTGTTGTGAAAGTACTTTGTGAACCACCGTGTGCTATACTATAAATCAATAAGCTGAATTTAGGAAACTAGGACAAGACAGATCATGTTATAGGCTACTCAAACTTTTTTTTTTTTTTTTTTTTGAGATGGAGTCTCACTCTGTTGCCCAGGCTGGAGTGCAGTGGCATGATCTCGGCTCACTACAACGTCTGCCTCCCAGGTTCAAGCGATTCTCCTGCCTCACCTCCCAAGTAACTGGGATTACAGGTGTGCGCCACCACGCCTGGCTAATTTTTGTATTTTTAGTAGAGACAGGGTTTCACCATGTTGGCCAGGCTGGTCTCGAACTTCTGACCTCAAGTGAACTGCCCGCCTTGGCCTCCCAGAGTGCTGGGATTACAGGCATGAGCCACCGCACCTGGCTAAGTACCTCTTTTATGCCAGAAGAATGTTAGGAGCCGAGTCTGGAGAGGAAGTGAAGGTTCCCACTTCTGGCTTAGAAACCACCATTTGAATAAAAATAAATATCCTGCTGTTGGATGGATGAAGGGCTCATCAAAGGCGTAAGCCACAGGCATAAGTCACTGCACCCGGCCAGGACACTCAAATTCTGTTTGGCCTTTAGCCCCCTAAGGGGAGAAGGTCTGATACTGAAGTTGCCATTTTTCATTTTTATTATGGATAACATAGTTGATACCTAATAACTATTTTTTGTTGAGTGAGTGAGGAAATGATGAAGTAAAACACAGTTAGATGGAGGCCAAATGCAGGTTGTGATGTTTTTGTTTTGTTCATTGCAGATTTGATGCTGCCTGGACTAGTGATGCCCCCTGCTGGTCTGCCTCAGGTACAGAAGGGCGACCTCTGTGCCATTTCTTTGGTGGGGAACAGG
Organism: Symphalangus syndactylus; assembly: GCF_028878055.3. Classification (NCBI taxonomy): domain Eukaryota; kingdom Metazoa; phylum Chordata; class Mammalia; order Primates; family Hylobatidae; genus Symphalangus; species Symphalangus syndactylus. The sequence continues at coordinate 16,455,327 of NC_072434.2, forward strand.
TACTGTGCCAGGCAACTGTGCCTTTGGGGGAAAAACTTGTGTAAAAGAGGAGTTGGAGGGGAATGACAGCTTATAAAGCATATGAACAAAAGAGTGAAAGCAAAAATCGGTTTTGGAAGAAGCAGAGTGGGCCAGCAGGGGAATGGCAGCAAACTTATGGGGAGTCCATGCATCTGGGCAGAGTATATTTGCTGTTTGCTGTTGCTGCTCTGTTTTCTTTCAACTTAGCGTTTTTATTTTAATTTTATTTTATTTTATTTTTTAGATTTACAGAAGAGTTGCAAAGATAGTAGAGTTCTGAAATGCTCATTACCCAGCTTCCTCTAATGGTAGCCTCTTATATAACCACAATATAGATTATTACAACTAAGAAATTAACATCGGCAAAGTACTGCTAACTAAACTACAGACTTTATTCATATTTCCCCAGTTTTTTCACTGATGTCTTCTTTCTTGTCACGTATCCAATGTAAAATACCAAATGGCATTTAGTCGTCATGTCTCCTTAGTCTCCTTCTGTTTGTGACCTTTTCTGTTTTTTTCGTTGTCTTTCATCACCTTCGCGCTTTTTCCCTATATCCATATCATTATCCTTATCTTTTAGTTATTTTTGATAGCTTTATTGAGATACAGTTTACATACAGACAGGATCTCACTCTGTTGCTCAGGCTGGTCTCAAAACTGTTGGCTTCAAGCGATACTCCTGCGTTGGCCTCCCAAAGAGTTGGGATCACAGGCATGAGCCACTGCATCTAGCCTCCACTGCTTCTTTTTAAAAATAAGAAGTAATTGTATGAACAACTCTGAAAAATTAAAAGCCCCCCTTACCCCACAATCTTTTTTTCCTAGAAATAACCATTATCATTTTGATGTGTGTCCTTCTTGTCGTTGTTCTACACATATATACATGTGCGTATAAAAAGACATGGCTTAGGGTATGTGTGTTTAAAAATTCAAGCAAAATTATACCGTGTATGTGTTATTTTTTCACTTAATATAGTGTGGACATTTTCTTTTTTTAATTTTAATTTTTATTTTTTATGTGGACATTTAAATACTAACTTAATACACATTTAAATTTAACTGTGTGTTAAATAAGAACACACAGATCTGCCAAACCTTTTTACCTGTTGTGTGATGATGGAAGAGGCCCTCTCCTGGTGGACACTGAGGTTGCCTCCAATTTGTCTCTATTACAAATGTTATCTTATTGATGCTTCTAGGGACACTGTTGCCAGTATTTTTCCAGAGTAGATACTAAAATGCAGAATTGTTAGGCTGAAGATCATGTGTATTTTCTGTTTTCCTACAAACAAGCTGTATCAGTTTTTACACCTACCTGCAGCATATATGGAGCCTATTTCCCTATACTCTCGCCAATACTGGATATGATAGGTCATCTTCATTTGTGTTATCCTAGTGAGTGAAAAATTACATCGTACTATTTTTTTTTTTCATGGAGATGACCAAAGTGGACTCATTATTTTGATAATTTCTTCGAGAGAGAAGGAAAGAGTGATGGTAGGCATGGGAGGGGTCAGTGTTCAAAGATCTTATTTTTGCTACTCATATTATTCTATTTTCCTAGAACGCTTTGGAACCAAGCACCTAGAAACTTCTGTTTACCTGTAGCAGAAATTACAGTTGAAAAGAATGATGATGTTACCACTTTTCTCCCCCAGTATTCTATCTGATTTAGGAGGAAACTATGTAAATGGATATTTGGCCTGTTCACTTTAGCCTTTAGAGTGTATATGAGGGTGGAGCTGTGGATGGTTTGTGGTGGGGGTAATGATATGAGGGGTTGCTAAAAATTCAAGTCATGTTCAAGACTGGAGTTCTCAAGCCATTGACCTTTCAGGAGTAGATGAGAAAATCCTTCTTTTAAGAACTGGGAAAGAAGCCAGATTCCGATTTTGTGGCAGGAACTGACCTATAGGTACAGTTAGCAGAGCTACCAGGTTTAAAGTAAGTTCAAGTATTGGGAACTCTCACTTGGACCCTGGTTACCTTTCCAGGCTTATGTATTATTCCCCCACTGTTATCCAGCTAGTCACCCATCCTTACAGGCAGTATCTGATTGATCAATGCTTGAATAACATTGGGCTGACAGAGATTTCTCATCTGGGCTTTGGAAGTTTCTGTAGTTACTATATATGTGGTTGTTTTTGATATCCTGGAAACATCCAGTTCTTAGATATATAGTTACACTGAGCCACCCCTCTTATAAAGTCAACTTAGAAGGAACTTCTCTAGTTGGCCCCACTATGTGTCTCTTCTCTCTTCCCTATGGCATCCTTCAGCCTAATTTATGATATATGAATTGCCTCCCCTTTAAACTTTCTTATGGGATGGCTATGACTTCTTTAAGGTAGAGGAGATAATATATGTTTTTGAAATTAATGAAAGGGAACATTAAATATCCTTCCAAGACCTACCTGGATTTAATTCACAGCAGGAATAAAACAAAGGCAGTGATAAAGTCAACAGAGGAGTTACTAATACAGAAGTTTAGTGTTTAGTTTAATGTTTGGTCAAGGGATTTTTGAAAGTAATGTTTATAGGTAATCTGAAGAAAACTGAGAGTGGACTGAGTTTTGTTTTATGATACAAGACCTTCAAATTGGTAACCTTGGTATTTTTACCACATGTGTCAGAAGATGATCCTAACATGTGCCCTTCCCATAGACTTTCCCTGACCCTGGTCTCTGGCTTCCTTCTTCTTAGAGCTCCCGTAGCCATTGGAGTTGCAGCCATGTCCACAGCTGAGATGCTAACATCAGGCCTGAAGGGAAGGGGCTTCTCTGTGCTCCACACTTACCAGGACCACTTGTGGTGGGTACAGAGTTTCTTCTGTTTTACAGAGAACTGGGGCAGCTGGGGAGAGGATGGGGCCTGTGATTCAGGAGTGAGAGTTTTGGTCCTAGCCATGTCTTTAAGCAAGTTGCTAACCCTAGACTTTTATTTCCTTACCAAATACAAAGAAAATATTTTTTTCCCCTGTTTGGACAAGTAATGAGAGAGAACTTTATTTTGTAAGTGAATTATAGAATCTTAGACCCAAAAGAAGACCTTAGGGATCATCTGCTCTGCTCCTCAGTACAGTGATACTCATTTTTTTATAGCCCTGGTCAATCTGGCCCTAGCTGCCATGCACATTTTAGGCATCATGTGACCCCATGATGAGTGCTTCTGAATCCAAATCACAGCAGGGTAGACCTTTAGACACCAGGATTATAACCTGATTACTTTTATGTTATTCAAATTTCACATTCCAGACTCCTCCTCCTCATGAAAGTAACACATTCTGACTGTAAAGGTTGCATTCCTGAGACGCGTACCTGTTCATTTTCTGGTTATTTTCTTGTCATTTTAGCAAAACAGTAAGCAGTGATTTTCTCAAAAAACACATTTAGCCAAGTATTGTGGCCTGTTGGTATAGAGTCATTCTTATATTTTCTAGCCCAGTCTTGGAATTATTAATTTTTTTTTTTTTTTTGAGACGGGGGCTTGCTCTGTCGCCCAGGATGGAGTGCAGTGGCACGATCTCAACTCACTGCAAGCTCCTTCCACCTCCTGGTTCACACCGTTCTCCTGCCTCAGCCTCCCTAGTAGCTGGGACCGCAGGTGCCTGCCACCATGCCCAGCTAATTTTTTGTATTTTTAGTAGAGACGGGGTTTCACTGTGTTAGCCAGGATGGTCTCGATCTTTTTTTTTTTTTTTTTTGAGACGGAGTCTCGCTCTGTCGCCCAGGCTGGAGTGCAGTAGCGCGATCTCGGCTCACTGCAAGCTCCGCCTCCCGGGTTCACGCCGTTCTCCTGCCTCAGCCTCTCCGAGTAGCTGGGACTACAGGCGCCCGCCACCACGCCCGGCTAATTTTTTGTATTTTTTTAGTAGCGACGGGGTTTCACCGTGGTCTCCATCTCCTGACCTCGTGATCCACCCGCCTCGGCCTCCCAAAGTGCTGGGATTATAAGTGTGAGCCACCGCGCCCGGCCTGTCTCGATCTTTTGACCTCGTGATCCACCCACCTCGGCCTCCCAAAGTGCTGGGAATACAGGCGTGAGCCACTGTGCCCAGCCTTTTTTTTTTTTCCTCTTGTTGCCCAGGCTGGAGTGCAGTGGCACAGTCTCAGCTCACTGCAACCTCTGCCTCTCGGTTCAAGTGATTCTCCTACCTCAGCCTCCCGAGTAGCTGGGATTACAGGCATGTGCCCGAAACACCTGGCTAATTTTTTTGTTTTTAGTAGAGACAGGGTTTCACCGCATTGGCCAGGCTAGTCTCGAACTCCTAACCTCACGTGATCCGCCCATTTTGGCCTCCCAAAGTGCTGAGATTACAGGCGTGAGCCACCACTCCCGGCCAGACTTACTAATTTTACAAGTACTGGCCAAGCCCTCCTTTGCTGGAGGTACAAGCTCATTTTAGCCTATTTTTAGATATTTGAGGGCTGATGACTGATATTCTCCTAGCACCTTGTTTAACTATCAGTCCAGGCAACAGCAATCAAGGTCAGGTTGTCTAAGTTGTTTTAGCAGCAGCTGCTTTGGTTCTCTCCCTGCACTTTGAAAAAAATATTTATGGTATTTACCTGATCAGAATAGCCTAAACATACCCTTTGGCTTTACTGTGAACAACACTGAGAAGCCTTGCCATAGCTATTAGTTAAAACTTAGTTTGATTTGCGTAATGTTGGCTAATATAAAGCTTTTTACTGCTCTGTGTGGCTTTGCTATGTGGCATTGCCTTTTTTCCTGTCTTCCTAAGGCTTAGTGGCATAAAACCATGGCCATCTCTGCTTTCCACGTTAGACTGCATTTGATGTAACACAGAAGCCACTGATTTTGCAGTCCTTGAGCAGTCCAGGTGTTTGTGTTTTATTACATATGCTGAGCCATGGGTTTGCATTTCACCAAACAGATATTACAGATGCATTCACGATCTTAATGTTCATATTTAATTCAAATTGGTTTTGTTATTAACTCAGATGAAGGGAACATTTTTGGGAGTTTATCTTAAACTCCTTTAATCTCTCTCAGTCTTGGGGTGTCTATTAATAGTATTATTCTTTTGGGATAGGGAGGAGACAAGATTTATTCTCCCCATTTCAGAGATGAGGAAACTGAGGCATGGAACTTTTGGGGGCCCAGAATTGAAAGTACGCTTGAGATGAGGGCACAGGCTCTCTGCCCCCTCCTGGCCACTCCTGCCTGTTGGCTCTCCGCTGTCTCTGACCTCACTGCTGACTCCTCTGTGGCCAGGGCTGGAGAGTATTGGAGCTGCTGCTTGATGTTTCTGACATGAGATTTTTCCAGGCGGTCTGGAAACAAGTCCTCTCCACCTTCCATTGCTCCACTGGCCCTGGATTCAGCAGATCTCAGTGAAGAGAAGGGGTCTGTCCAGGTGGACTCCACCCTGCAGAGAGACATGAGGCACATGACCCTGGAGGGAGAAGAGGAGAATGGGGAGGTTCACCAGGCATGTGAAGACAAGTCTCTCTCAGAAGCCTCAGAAGACACCAGCACCAGGGGCCTGAACCAAGACTCCACAGATAGCAAAACGCTTCAAGGTATAACTCTAGGAGAAGAGCCCATCTCCCCACCTCTCAATTTAGGAGCCTGACAAGCTCCACTCCACTGCTGACTAGCATGGCCCTTAAGCTCCCGGGGGAGGAGGGGAAGCTCCTTATTTTCTGTGAGGGTGGCGCAGCAGCCCTTTCACATCTTGTTTTTGAGTCCTTTCCATGTAAGTCACGTCTTCCTGGGAGCTAATCTGCCCTGGCATTTGCCTGTTTTCAGCTACAAAGCCCTCCAGGGTTTCTTCTGGCTTAACTTCTCTGGGTGAACACTCCTAGCTTGGTGGGACTTTGTGGCTTGACTCCTTCTCTGGGGTCAACATCTTTAAAGGCTCAGTGCTCAAGAGAGTCTGGGAGCTTTGGTACCTGGGAATGGGTTCCTTTCAGAGCCAAGCGGGCAAGGTAGGGATGAAGCTGGGAGTCGTTTTCTTGTACCAGGTATTCTGTATCCCTCAGGAAGGATGTGGCTCTTGTCTTTTCCCTGCAGAGCAAATGGATGAGCTGTTACAGCATTGCTTCTTACATGCCCTGAAGTGCCGAGTCAAAAAGGCTGACCTCCCTTTACTCACCAGCACTTTCCTTGGCAGCCACATGTTCTCCTGCTGGTATGGAAAGCACTGATGTGGGCTGGAGGCCGGGGCCGGGGTCACACGTGTGCTCCTTGATAGTAGGACAGGATGGGGCCAATGCAGGGACTGGTTGAGGGACATGCTGTGGAAAGAATGGAGGGGAAGGCTTATCTGACAAATACATTAGTTCCTGGGTTCTAAAAAGTTAATTCTTAGCTTGCTGGGCTGTTAAAACAAAATCTTAAATTTTAGCCAATGAAAGGATATTGAGGACCGGAAAGTTAAAATTCCTGAGATTCCATGAACACTGCCTCTGCCGTGGGGGTTCTGGGCAACCTCACAAATTGGGCAGCGTGTCCTGTGCAGGAAGTGTCCCAGGGCAGCCTCTTTGTCAGGAAGCTTCTTCTGGAACATTCAGCCTCCTCACACTTCTGGAAAGTATATGAGGGGCCACATTAGGTTTTATTAGGAGGAAGAATTGGTGTGAACACCCCCCATCCCGGCCCACCCCATCCAAAACACAAGCCACCAGGAGAGGTATTATTGCGTGTGGATAGAACCTGGATTTTGAAGACAGAGCCGTCTGGACTCAACTGCTAGGTCTCCAGGGTGTTCCAGCAAGGTGCATTTTAGCTTGTTACTGGGCTTCTCTGAGTCCTAATTTCTAATAATCATGGGATTGCTGTAAAGATTACATAGCCTGAACCATAATAAGCATTCAGTAAGTACTATCATGTCAGGAGGTTTGCTTATTGATTTTTACCCTGAGATTGAATTTATTTATTTATTTTTTGTTTTGAGACACCGTTTCACTCTGTCACCCAGGCTGGAGTGCAGTGGCGTGATCTCGGCTCACTGCAACCCCTGCCTCCCAGGTTCAAGAGATTCTCCTGCCTCAGCCTTCCCGAGTAGCTGGGATTACAGGCACATGCCACCATGCCCAGCTAATTTTTGTATTTTTAGTAGAGGTGGGGTATCACCATGTTGCCCAGGCTGGTCTTGAACTAACTTCAAGCGATCTGCCTGCCTCGGCCTCCCGTAGTGCTGGGATTACAGGCGTGAGCCACTGTGGCCGGCCTGAATTTATTTCTTTTTGAGAATCTGGCTGTGATTTTTTACAAAAGTGATTCTTAATGTAATGTCTTCCCATTTATACTTGGGTGTCTTTAAGCTATCCTGTACAAATGTGGTGTCTGGAGTGTGTGGAGGGATACTTGGTAATCTGTCCTGACTTTCTTGGGTTGCAAATACATGGTAAAGGGGCCCCAGAATATTCTGTAGGATAGGATCCTGGGGTGGATTCTAGAAGCACTCCTTGAGAATCCACTGCTACTGCATGTCATGTTTTGAGAGAGGATGTAAGCTTGTATCAGGAATGTCCCCTCCAAAACTAATTGCTGTAGTGCAGGGGTCAGCATGTTTTTCTGTAAAGGGCCAGATAGTAAATATGAATATTTTCAGTTTTGCAGGCCATACCATCTCTGTTGCAACTACTGGATGCTGCCATTGTAGCACTAATGTGACCATAGACAGTAGATAATTAGTTGGCCAGACCTGACCCCAGGATGTGGCTTGCTGGGCCCCACTCCAGGCCTGGCTGCCCACAGTGTGAGTTTGCTGTTGCAACTTTGGAGGCCACAGAAGGTTGTCTGGTCTGGGAGGAATCTAAGGCTATATCCAATGCAGTAGCCACTGGCCACATGTCGCTATTTTCAGTTTAATTTAAATAAAATTTAAAATTCAATTCCCTTGGTCACATTAGTCACAATTCAAGTGCTTACTACCCACATGTGGCTAATGGCTGCCCTGCTAGACAACACAGAGAACATTCCACGTCTATGGAAAGTCCTATTGAACAGCACTGATTTAGAATGTCCCATAGTCTGCGCCCCTCTCTGATGTCACCCTGGGGCAGAGAGTTCTGGCACAGTGGCCTCTCTCTGAAGCTGGGGGAGGAAGGCTGAGGAAAAAGGCCCTCCTCTTAGTGTCAGGCAGGTCCCAGTATGACTGCTCATTAGCTTAACTTGCTTTTCCATCTGCCATCAGCCCCGAAGGACGACAACTGGACATAAAGAAGTCAAGCTACAAAAAGGTAAGCAAGGATCTTCTTCGCAGACCCATGCAGAGAGTTGTGTAGGGGCACATATGACATAAGCCAGATGGAGGCTGGGGAAGCGCTGTCTACTGGGCTCAGGCTAGAATTAAGCTTTTTGACTCCAAGTATAAGGGGGAAGAAAGAAACTCTCCCTGGGCTGAAGCAGTTGGTGGCACCCACTCTCCTTTCTCCTTTGACCCCTTTATATCTGATTAGAGTTCTGAACGGCCTCACTGGTTAGTCTCTAGCAGCTTCTTGCTCCCTGGCTCTCAGGTTGGGGGCCTCCCAGTTCCTGGTTGATGGAGGCAGGGGCTGTCTCATATCCCTGCACAGTCCCTGCCTAGCTCACTCTGGCACATTCTGGGTGCTCAGTATGTGTGTGGAATCAATGAAGTCCCCTACCACTGGCCCTCTCTCCCTTAGCTCTCTAAGTTCCTGCAGCAAATGCAGCAGGAGCAGATTATACAGGTGAAGGAGCTGAGCAAAGGGGTGGAGAGCATTGTGGCTGTGGACTGGAAACACCCGAGGTGAGTGCAGGGGGCCTGTCACTGTAGCCCAGCTGGCCCCAGGGCACCTGGGCCACAGACTGGGGATTGCTGAGATGCTAGTATAAAATGTGTTTTTTCTTTCCTTCTGCTGGGTTTTAGGATTACATCTTTCGTCATACCCGAGCCCTCCCCGACCTCCCAGACTATCCAGGAGGGTAGCAGGGAACAGCCCTATCACCCTCCAGATATAAAACCCCTCTACTGTGTCCCAGCCAGCATGACCCTGCTCTTCCAGGAGTCTGGCCACAAGTGAGTTTTTGGAGAGCAGCCCTTCTCTGCCTGCTTGGTGTTCTGGCCTACAGTTCCTCTCAACCTGAGTAGTGCTCTTTTGCGACTGGCAAAACCTGCTCTGCCCCTGTTCTCCCCTTCTCCAAAATCTAGCTTCCAGCCTCCTTCCCTGGGCAAGTTCCTCTGGACTAAACGAATGAGTAGGTCTCACCCTTTTCTGCCTATAATGATTCTTCACATGGTCATGCTCACTTCAGTCAGGAAAAGGGAAGAAACTAGAGGCCGAAAGCTAAGGAAAGTCCCCTGCTCGGCAGGGAGTGAGTCTGGGCATCTGCATTTTTGTCTCATGGCACAGCATGAACTAACCCCTGGGTCACTTCTCCTCACCTAGGAAGGGGAGCTTTCTGGAGGGCAATGAGGTCCGAACGATCGTCATTAACTACGCCAAGAAAAATGACCTAGTTGATGCAGACAACAAAAAGTGAGTGCGTGAGAAGCACCAGATCTGTCTTATTGGCCAAGTCTTTGTCTTTATCAGACAGAGACACATTTGGGGAGGATGTCTGGGAGGGAGAATAGAAAACCATAGCATCTTAGAGGTAATTAAGACCGGTGGTTTCCAAACCATGGGCTGTGGACACTCAGAGTTATTGTCTGGGGTGTTCAGATCCATGTATACGATCAACATTGACTACAGACTAAGTAAACATTCTCTCACAAATACCCATGAATCATCTTTAATTGGCTATTGTCAGGAATAAAATGCAAACTTACAAAGAATTTACCGAAGTCATCATACCTTTTGGTATTTATTTTTATTGATAGATATTTGTACATATTTGTGGGGTGCACGTGGTATTTTGTTACATGCACAGAGTGTATAATGATCAAGGCAGGGTATTTAGGGTATCATCACCTCGCGTATTTACCATTTCTATGTGTTGGGAACATTTTAAGTCCTCTCTTCTAGCTATTTTGACATACACAATACATTGTTGTTAACTACAGTCACCTTACTCTGCTCTCAAAGATTAAACTTATTTCTTCTATCTAACTGTATATTTGTACCCATTATGGTGTTATTTTCTTAAAAGGGGATACAGATGGTAAACTACCAGATGAAGAGAGTTCCATTAATTGTTTTTTACCTTAATGGTCGGGCACTGTGGCTCATGTCTGTAATCCCAACATTTTTGTAGGTCGAGGCGGGAGGATTGCTTGAGGCCAGGGGTTTGAGACCCACCTGAGCAGCATGATGAAACCCTGTCTCTACAAAAAATACAAAAATTAGCCGGCCATGGTAGGGCATGCCTGTAATCTCAGCCACTTGGGAGGTTGAGGTGGGAGGATCGCTTGAGCCCAAGAGTTGAGGCTGCAGTGTGCAATGATCATGCCACTGCACTGCAGCCTGGGTGACATAGTGAAACCCCATCTCAAAAAAAATTTTTTTTTTCACTTTAAAAAAAAATCATCATGATAAAAAAAAGCTGAGACATAACAGCCTAATCTAACACCTTCATTTTATTTTATGTTTTATTTTTATTTTTGAGACAGAGTTTTGCTCTTGTTGCCCAGGCTGGAGTGCAATGGTACAATCTCTGCTCACTGCAACCTCTGCCTCCCGGGTTCAAGCGATTCTCCTGCCTCAGCCTCCTGAATAGCTGGAATTACAGGGATGCGCCACCATGCCCGGCTAATTTTTGTATTTTTAGTAGAGGTGGGGTTTCACCATGTTGGCCGGGCTGGTCTCGAACTCCTGACCTCAAGTGACCCACCCATCTCAGCCTCCCAAAGTGCTGGCATTACAGGCATGAGCCACTGCGCCCGGCCCTATTTTTAGTAGAGATGGGGTTTTACCATGTTGGCCAGGCTGGTCTGGAACTTCTGACCTCAGGTGATCCTCCCGCCTCAGCCTCCCAAAGTGCTGGGATTACAGGCGTGAGCCACCGCACCTGGCCAACACCTTCATTTTAAAGATTCCCACTTCCTTTCTTTCTTCCTCACTAGCCAATTTTGATGCTAAGCTTAGAAAGCCGTGGTCACATGCTTAGTTAGTAGCAAAGGCTCCTGATCTTCAAATTTATCCCATCTCACTTTCCCTTCCACTTCCTGCTTTTCGTAGGAAAGCATATGTGTATCTCCCACCCATAAGGTACATTGCCTTTTGGACTGTGGGCCCATAATTGATTCATATCCTGAATGTCTATAAAGACCATACGAGAGATGAATCCTGAGTTAGCCTTCAGGTCAGAAGGGACAAGTCTAGGATTTCTTCATTGCTTCTTCTTTCCCTTTAGTCTTGTGAAATTGGATCCCATCCTATGTGACTGCATCTTAGAGAAAAATGAACAGCATACAGTCATGAAGCTTCCATGGGACAGTCTTCTGACCAGGTAACGAGCATTGGCAGTCCCTCTCCAACTTTTCTATCCGCTCCCCTTAGTATCGATCACATTGAACTTTAATACCGTCACTATCTTAGCCTTTGATTTTCTTTCTGTAGTTCATACCAAGTCAGTCTACATAAACACAGGCTTGAGGAACTCTGATGTGGGGGGTCTTTGGAACAATTTGAGCCAATATGACATAGGAGAACTTGAAAGGAAGAACAAAAAGGAACATTCATTAAAAATAGGAACTTAAGGCAGGCATAGTGGTGCATGACTGTAGTCCCAGCACTTTGGGAGGCGGAGGCAGTAGGATTGCTTGGGCCCAGGAGGTGGAGGCTGCATTGAGCCATGTTTATGTCACTGCACCCCAGCCTCGGTGACAAGGTGGGACCCTGTCTCAAAAAAAGAACTTACTCTGTTAAAGTGAGGGCATTTAAAAAAATAAGAAAAAATAAAATAAGAACTTCAGTAAGATGCAGAAGCAAAAGAAGGCTGGGGAAAAGTGTCTTAAAGTCTTTAAAGGAAAAATTTTTAATATTTCTTCTTTTCCCCATAACTGAAAATAGTTTATTATCAGGAGTCAGCAAACTACAGCCCATGGGTCAAATCTGGCCTGCCACCTGTTTTTGTAAATAAACTTTGATTGGAACACAACCATATCCATTTATGTGTTGTCTGTGCGCTGGTTTTGTGCTATAATGGCAGAACTGAGTAGTTGTTAAGAGACCAGGTGACTGGCAAAACTAAAAATATTTACTGTCTAGCCCTTTATAGAAAAAGTTGTTGATCTTGATATATGTGATAGCAAGAGAAAACTTGGTTAGATAAAAGGTAGAAACTCCTCGTGGTAAAAGTTGTCTATAAAACATGTCAGAAATGTGAAGCAGCACTCGCAGGCAATAGGCCACTTAAGGCACATTCTTGAGACAGGTAGTAGCCTCCACAAGGCAGACTGGGCAGATTCTCAAAAGGCCAGGTCAGTGGACCGTTTCCAGGGGCCCAAGTCACTGATGTTCCCATCTTTGAATCAGTGGGTGTCAACCTTGGCTGCACTTTAGGGAGCTTTAAAAAATTCGTAGCGCTAGTCAGAGATACAGATTTCATCGAGCTGGGCTGCAGCTCCCTAGGGATTTGAATGATTCTAATGTGCAGCCAAGGTTGTGAACCTGCGATTTCAGCCTACACCTAACTGCCTGCTGGTAGTGGGGTATGAGGAAATGGTTTCTGTTAGCTTTATCAGTTTGTAACTCATAACTTCTGTTTCAGGTGTTTGGAAAAATTACAGCCTGCCTATCAAGTGACCTTTCCCGGACAAGAGCCCATTGTGAAGAAAGGGAGAATCTGTCCAATTGACATCACCCTAGCACAAAGAGCTTCTAATAAAAAGGTAATTTTAAAAAGACACAATGTTCAAGGATGGTGATTTAATGTTCTTGCCAAGTTCTGGTCTCCCTAATGTGATTGGAGGTTTTTAGATTGGCCTCAAACACATCAAAGATTTTTTTATGAAACACCCGTTTTTATGTGCCTGGGCTGGGCTCTGTATGAAACAGGTAAAGCTGACCCCGCTCACTCACTGCTCTCTAGGATTTTGTTCTAGGAAACTTGCTAGAGCCTGGTTCCAAAAGTAAACAAGATTTTATTTTTATTTTTTTCTTAGAACTATGTTATGGACATTCAGCTCCCACATATTCTTTCACCTCTTAGGCTTTGCTCAATGAAAATAACTTGTAAAAAACTTGCTGAAGGAACTAAGTGTGTTTAGCTTGGCAACACAAAATTGTGGGGAACCAATGACATCTCTCCTCAAATATGTGCAAAGCTGTCCCCTGGCAAAGTAGTGCACTTATTCTATATGCCTTGAAAGGACAGAAATAGGATTATTGGGTGGAAATTCCAAGAAGACAGACTTGAGTTCAAAATAAAGAACTTTGTAGTAGTGTACAGTTACGAGCATGGGCTTTGGATAGTACTGGGTTCAAATGCAGCCGTTGCCTCACTGCCTGACCTTGAGCATGTTACTTCATTTCTTTTTGTCTGAGTTTTACTCTGTGAAAAATGGGGATAATACCTACCTGGTAAGGAATTGTGAGGATCAAACGAAGGAGTATACATGGCTGAAGCACTTAGAATGTACTTGGCATATAAATACCTGGTTCTCAATAATTGAGAACCAGTAATAACCTTTACAATAATTAGTAATAGTCACTATTTATTGAGTGTTTAATTATGTGCCAGACACCGAACTAAATAATTTTCATATATATAGTTTATTTAAACACTAATTTTCTGTTAATAATGACAAATAGAATTGTCCAAAATTGAAACTGGTGTTTCATAAAATAGTGAATTTTTTTCTGGAGAGTCTGCAAGCAAAGATTAGGTGAGCACTTGCTGGGGGAGGATGTAGTTGGGGGTTCATGTATCAGGTGGGCAATTGGAAGAGATACATCCTCTAAAGTCTTATTGATTCTAAGATTTTCTGGGTCTGGAGCCCATCGACAAGTGTAAGGCTGGTTGGAGCTTTTATAGTCTTGATTGATAGCAGTCATCCCCCACACACCCCTGACAGTAATACACTTTACTATCTGTAGTCATGAATGAGAAAGAATTTGTTTTAAAGCAACAAGAGGGAGAATTGTGATATTTTAAAAGCACTAACATTTTTCCTTTTTATCTCAAAGTCACATACTTGTCATTTGTGAAGTTGAGTAACAGAAAAATGCATGTGTTGCTGACTAGATTCTTGATATTAAGGAACTATTGTTTGTTAATTTATTTTTAGGTGCGATGATGGTTTTGTTTTTATGTTTACTGGGGAGGTTTGCTTTAAAGTAGTAGAGGAGTGGGGAGTAGACAGGGGTATAGATGAATCAAGGTTGGCCATGAGTTGATTATTGTTGAAACTGGTGATAGGTACATGTGGGTTTATATACTATTCTGCTTTCATTTATGTTTTGAATTCTCCAAATAAAAAAAACTTAAAAAAGAAGTAGACATTTTATGTGATACAGAGAGTATCTGTCCCTCGAAATATGTAATACATATATTGGATGGGGTAGAGAGAATCAGTTTAGAAGCACAAAAATAAGTGATTTGGATTTAAAAAGTACTAGGGTTATAGGAATGGTGAACCATCAGAGAACACAGGGGCTGAGAAGGCTGCTGAGGCTCCGGAAGGCCCTCTGGAGGGAAGGGAATGCAGTCACCACCGTCAGTCTCTGTCCCCACTGTCCCCCCAGGTGACCGTGGTCCGGAACTTGGAGGCCTATGGTCTGGACCCATACTCAGTGGCTGCCATCCTTCAGCAGCGATGCCAGGCTAGCACCACCGTCACTCCTGCCCCTGGGGCCAAGGACAGCCTTCAGGTGCAGATCCAGGGAAACCAGGTCCACCACCTCGGCTGGCTATTGCTTGGTGAGCATCCCCTCTGAAGAGTGGAGGCATTGGTCTAGCTCAGCAAAGACCTTCCTGCCAACTCAACTTGCATTATACACACACACACACACACTCTCTCTCTCTCTCCATTTAGTTTTTAGTAGCTATTTAGAGAAGAGGGAACCAGTGTTTGAATCAGATCCTTTGGCTCCTTCCAAATTCAGTGTTTTCTCTTCCACTATTAGAGTAGTTTTCTTCCTGGTTGGTCCCTTTCTATAAAACATGTGGGGAGCACCCAAACTTTTGTGCTAGGCCCATTGTTGGGGTTTTTGCAGGCATCTCTCTTAATCATAATGATGCTGCAGAGCTGTTATCTGTTTTGCACATGAGGAAACTGAGGCCCAGAGAGGTTCTGTGCCTTGCCCTGAGATCCTCTGACTCTTGAGTGATACAGCTGGGCCCGGAACTTTTTTAGAGGCCAGATCCTAAGTTCTTTTTTTTTTTTGAAACGGAATCTCGCTCTGTCACCCAGGCTGGAGTGCAGTGGCGCAGTCTTGGCTCACTGCACTCACTGCAGCCTCCACCTTCCAGGTTCCAGTGATTCCCCTGCCTCAGCCTCCCAAGTAGCTGGGATTATAGGCACGTGCCACCATGGCTAACTAATTTTTGCATTTTTAGTAGATATGGGGTTCACTATGTTGACCAGGCCAGTCTTGAACTCCTGACCTCAGGTGATCCGCCTGCCTCGGCCTCCCAAAATGCTAGGATTACAGGCGTGAGCCACCACGCCTGGCCTAAAGCCTAAGTTCTTTCTACTAACTCTGGGTAGCCCAGCCTCCCGTTTGTCCTCTCTTCAAACCAGCCTTCACATCTCTGCCTGAGTCAGCTTTCTTAAACAAATATGATCACATCACTCCCTTCTAAAAAAACTTTGTATGCCTCTTCAATGCCTTCAGAATTAACTCCTAAGCTCAATAAATAAGACCCTCTCAGCCTGAACCCAGCCTTACCCCAGTCTTCCCTGCAGGCTTTCTCTGGCAGCTCCTACACCCACGTTGCAGGCACCAGCTGTCCTGGTCTCCTTGCAGTTCCCCAGATTGTCCTTGCATGTTCACCCACGTGTGCTTCCGCCTGGGCTATCCCCTTGCCTAGGATGCCCTCCCATGCCCAAGCCCACCTGACCTCAGAGGCTCACTGGCCCAGCCCAGGGGTCCTGGGAGGCCTGAGCCTAAATTAGCATTTTAAACATTGCTAGTGTAGCACTTTCCAATTGTGTTTATATTTCCAGTTAATGTCTGCAGCTTGACTAATTTTTTTCTAATGTCTGAACCTCCTGCCAGACTGAGCTGCATGAGCCAGAAACCTTGCCTTTTTCATCCTCAGGGCCTGGCAGATAGTAAGTGCTCATTTAGGCAAATGTATTCCATGGCCTGTGGCAGTACCTGACAGTTAACTTCTAGAGTTGAGCCCCTTTATGTGAGGAACCCCATATGAGGTACTGAGAAGAAATGTTATGAGGAAGAGAGAGGAGCACAGACTGAACAGACACAATCTCTCTTGTGAAAAAATAATAAATGCCTGAAATACACCCAGAAAGTAGCTCTCAGTGTGAAAATTTCAGAAATATACACATCAGCTGTGAGGTGTAGGCGTAAGTGGTCAGTCCCGAAGTTGAGTTTGAACTGGGTGGAATGACATTGTGAGACAACGGGGACTGGTGGAGGGCCAGCCAGGGAGCAAGGTCATGCTCCGCTGAGGAGTGTGTGCTTTTTGGATTGTAGAAGACTATCAGCTCCCTCGAAAACACATCCAAGGTCTAGAAAAGGCCCCCAAACCTGGCAAGAAGAAGTGACAGACTCTTTTGTCTCACGTGGTGGATCCGGTGGAAATCCAAGCTCTGGGCTGGTAATTTTTATGAGCATTTTCAGCTTTTGCAAATACAAAATATAATTCTTTACAAAAATAAATTTTTATTCTAATCTAAATCTGACTTCCCTCTTGTTTCCTCCACTTAGCTAAAATGTACTAATTTTTGAAGTTGGAAGTATTCTAAATGGACAGAAGAGGCCACGGTGGCTGCCATTCTGCCCACATGGTTTCAATGGTTTCATTCCTTCCCTGCTTTCCAGGCAGGCCAGCCCATTCAGAGTTCGGACAGGTGGGGCCTTCCTCTTTTTAAAGACCTTCTACCAAATACCCTACTGCCTAATTAACTTCCTAGCCCCAAAATAGTTCCTCACATCTCTAAAGGGTTAGTCACATAGAAAACAGATCCCAGCTGTTCTCTGTCATCAATCAAAGCAACAAGAAAGAATTGACCCTAAATTGCAGTAGAATTTAGGCTAGATAGAAATCAGAAACAGTATACAGGCATATTAGGACATGGGTTTCTATAAGACAGTGATTCTTCCCCAACTTTAGGACACTGCCACTAACTGGTAAATTTGTGATGTAACTCCAAGATGACAGCTTTGTTACAGTGTAGAGTCTTATCCAACACCTGCCCTCTTCAGCCCCAACTTCTTAACGTGGAGGTCATGGAAGGGGTCTTTAATAGGTCTTCAGAGGATCCATGAACTCCCTGAAATGGTGCACAGATTTTGTACGATCATTTTCCTGAGAGACGGACCATGCTTTCATCAAATTCCCAAAGGGATCACTTGATGCCAGAAAGGTACAGAACCACTGCTCTGGTCCCTGCTCAGTTTATGGAATCATTTCTCTGACTGGATCTCTCCTTGTGCAATAGGAGGGAGAACTGGGCTAAATTCCTTGAGTTTTTGGGTTTTACCATTAAGAGACAGTTGCACTTCAGTTTACTTGTTTCTTTCTCTTCTCAGTTTTTCTCAAACTGAGATAAGAAAGGCTTAAAAATACCCACAATATCCACAAATTGCCCGTTTGAGGCTCGAAAAGGAAAAAAAGGAATGGGTTTGAAAATGTGTGTGTGGCGCCTCCTACCGTCTGTTATCAGGCCTGGAATAGGCCTTTTTACTCATAAGTAAACTCCTTAATTTCACTAATCCTATGTCTACCAGCATGAGCATATGAAACTAGGAAAGGGATTCCCAGAAATTGAGCATAAACAGGATCCTGTTAAAGCCTTTGGCCTGCCAGAGTCTGATCTGAGGAATTATGATCTATATAGTAGTAATGAACTATGGTTCCTTATGTGAATACAAGTAAAATATAGCACTGTGCAAAGTTCCTTCACAAACGTGATTTGTTTTGCACGATCTTGGAGGGAGTGGAGGCTAAGAAGGGTCATGTCCTGCCTTGTTAATCTCTGCTGAAGACACAAAGCCAGTAAGTGGTAGGGCTGGGTCTAAAATGAACATCTACCCTTAATTGTGGTTTGACCCACAGTTCTGCCATGACACAGTGCTGTCCAGACCTGTGCACTGAGTGGTTTTTCCAGTAATGGTGACACATTTGCGTTGAGTCATCTTCCCTCTCTCCCTGTGAACAGCATAGGGACATGTTCAAAGGCAGAGTAGAGTCAGACTGTGTAACAGGTTCTTTTTCTATGTGCTAAGTCAAATAATCTGTATCAATGTCAAACGTACAACTTTGAATTTATTAACCCTATGCTGTAACCATATGAATTTCAATGAAAAGCAGAAACTGCTTCATTTTTAGACTTTGGCAAAATCATTCATTGAAAGATACATTTCTCGGAGGTCTAGATGAACAAAAATGTTACAGATGTGCCCCATTCTTGGACAATTTTAAGGATGCTTGTTGGACATTCATTCATTCTTTGGGCCACATGTATTACATTCTATGTGATCAATACTGGAAGGCAGGCAAGAATTTTTTAATAACTTTAATGTGGTTATTTCCATGATTACTGAGATGTTCCTTTAATGAAAGAGAACTCAAAGGACTGTTTTGGTCATTTGATCTAGCCCCCTTCCTCCAGGTGAAGTGATCTTAAACTTTTAAAGATCTATTCCTTTCTACCTTATTTTTAAATAATTCCAGAAGTAGAAGAATCGTGGCTCACCTCAGTAGCCTGTCCTGGTGTCAAATCACCCCTAGCTCCAGAAGGCCCTCCTCTTTCCCACACATAAGCATCTCCGCCTGCAATCAGTCTCGTTGACTCTCCTGCACTGTGGAGACATGGAACAGCTGGTTACCCAGGCAGCGCCCTCATGCCTACGCATTTGGACAATTTTCTCCAAATTATTTGAACAGTGGCCTTCATTTCTGTGCTCACTGGCAAAAGAAAATCTGACTCCACCAGGAAGCATGTGAGCATGTCCGTTCTCACCCTCTCTCCCCCACTCCCAAGGTCCGTAAGATGGTGACGTTCAAGGGAGACATTTCTAACATGAGTCATTTTTGCAACAGGCTTTTATTACTTTTTTTTTAAACCCATATAAGAAAGACATTTAAAAAGAAAATATCCTGGAAACAAACACTTACACACTGAGCAACACAACCAGAGAAGGCACTACCAGCAGTTACTCCCACCTCTGGGCGGGAACGGGTACTCGATACTATACTTTTTTCAGAGGTTTAGACCTCAGCATAGGCCTTGGGTCTAACTGTGCTTTAGTAAAGTCTGAGTTGTCCAATAATTTTCTCATTTCATAAACACCCTTATCTCTTTATATATAGCTATATGCCTTTATGTGTATATATACATGACTTTTTTTTTTCCTTCTCAAAAATAAAATAGCCATCCCCATAGAGGGAGGTTCTCAGCAGCATTCACAGCGGTTGCAGCAGGAGCCATGCCTTCTATTAATGTTAGAGACATGCAGGACGAAGGAAAATGACTCTCCACCTGCTCCCTTTAATATACAGCAGGGAGAGAGTTTCTAAAGGGAGGGAAGTGATAAGGCTGAGCATGAGATGGCTAACCAGGGTTTTTGTGGTTTAAAAAAATCTTAGAGTTGCGAGCTTGTGTTGCCTTTGCAGCTCTGGAGACTATGCACAGTTCATACGACAAGGGGTCAGCATTCCTTCTGGGATCGGGGCAGTATAGACTCAGCCTGGGTCAGGGAGGGAACTTCTGAAGCTACACGAAGAAGCTTGGGCTTGAACCGACCCAAGAGGGACTTGGGAAGGCAGAGGATAGCAAAGAAATGGTTTCTCAGAGGCTGGGTTGGAAAACCAGCCCTGCTTTGAAAATTACAAGTCCTTCTCCCTCTGCACTGGAGTGTCTCTGCAGTCCTCGCTACTTGTTGGAATTGTTTGACTAATTTATTTTAGGATTCAGCCTAAACAAGAAGCCAGTGCAAATGTCGAGTCAGGAATTTGATCCTCCCTGTCAACGTGGCCTGGTATCACTGATTGGAGTCAAAACTCAGGCACCCAGATGGGAGGGAGGTCTGTGACCCTCAACCCATACTCAACGCGGGCTCTCCTGGCCTTGTCTCCCACACCGCCGCCATTGTTCACTTCCTGGCAGGAGGAGCCAGAAGCAGAGCTTCAGGCAAACTCGCCCTGCTCCTATTTCTCTCTGAAAATAAAAAGGCACTGAGGTCTACGGGGAGGCCAGGCCCACCGGCTCTCTGAGTGCAGTGCCGGGGCTGGCCCATGCTTCAAAACAGAAAGGACTCCAAGTTGGCCAAATTGGAGGCTCCCCTCTCCATAATCAAGGCAACTCCTTGGGCAGCACCTGGAGATCCCAGAGTCCCAGTGGAAGGAGGGAGGCAGTGCTGGAGGCCGATGGGGAACCCAAGCAGCCCAGGCCTTCCTCTGCTCTTTAGCTGGGGAAGGCTGAAGACAGCTTGGACACATTTCTCTGCATCGCTTTTTGGCTTTCTCTTACTGTCTGATTTCCATACTTAGCAGGAGACTTTTTAAATGGTCAATGGCTGGCTTCCCTTTGGGGAAAACACATGAAGATGATGACAACATTAAATTCAAATTTGTAACTTAAAAACAAACAGTTTGTTGACAAAGATGTGACTAAGTACCACACATACGCAGATATATGCCTTTGGGTTTCCATGTGCAATGTGGGCCTGGGCCAGGGCCAGAGCCAGGGCCAGGGCAGGCTGCAGCTTCTCTGGAGATCTCTGAGCCAGCCTCAGCTTTGGTGCTCCTTACCCTGAGCATCTGGGGCCAGTAGCTTTATAAACTTCCCTTAAGTGTGAACAACAGGCACCTTGGGGCCGTGGGAACAGTCCTTTTATGAGCATTATCCTGCTTTCAGGGCCTTAGCTCAGACCTGCAAAAGGAATGTGCCACAACTTTTCACTCATAAATGAAGGTACTGTAGGTGGCAAGTAAGAGAACTCAAAAAAGAATCAAAGCCAGAGAAAGAACACACAGCTCTAAAACCTTTCTTCCTTCCTTTGCCGGCTGGTGTGAGGTTCCAGTTTGGTGACAAGAGAGGCAACTATTTGGTCGGTGAAAGGCTTGCAGATCGAGAGAGGATGTCAGCTGTTTGTTTTACATGAGTTCTGGTCCTTGGCAGAATCTGTGGTGGGGCACAGCCTGGGGGCGGGCACAACACTTGTCCCGTGCTGAACCCCCGTGCAAACACTTGTCCATGGAAGAGACTTTTGCCACAGCTGGAACTGCTGGGCAGGCACAAATGCACCTGCCAGAGGTGTCCTGAGAAAAAGTGTCTGTTGCAAAATAATAATTAATAATACAAATAAATCTGAGTGCACCGGGAGGAGAGGAAGCAGGACCGGTTACCCAGGTTTGCCCTGGGATTCTCTTAAGGCCTCCTCCAGTTTCTGCCTAAACTTGTCATACTTCTTTTGCACTTGTTGGATTTTGTCCTGCTCCTCTTTTTCCAGGATTGTTAGGAAGTTCTGAAGTTCAGGGATGGAGAAGGCATCCCACTGTGAGGCGAGAGGGAGATTTGTGGGAAGAAACAGAAGAGGAGACAGGTTAGAAGTTGACACGACCTGAGAGACCCTGCTGCCTTCTCCTTCCCAGTTCACATCCATGATTCACACACAGCTACTGAACAGACTGAATCAGTGAAGCCTGGGCTTTGCATGCCTGTCACAGCAGCAACAAAATTCCAAATGCTGGCATCTCATGACCAAGAGTTGCCAGTCTATGAACGATGTTTTTATTTTGAAACTCAATAATCTTAAGTTTCTGTGTAGCAGCCGAGATCTTGACAGTGATGCTGGAACCACCCAGGCTCCCAACATGCAGACCCTCAGAAAGCAGGTGGAGGAGTGGAACGTGGACTCAGGAGACCGGGGTTGGGCCTGACTCCACTTCTCCCCAGTGGTGTGACCTCGAGCACAGCTTTCCACCCTTCTCAGCCTGTTATCTGCTGGGAAATTGGGGTATCTACCTCCCATGACTGGCAGAGCAGATAATGAGAGCCTGAATGGCTCAGGCCTACCCCTAAAGGACCTGGCCTCTGAGGGCAGAAGGCAAGTTGGACTTCCGTCAGGCTGACCCAAGAGCACAAGCCCTGTGGGGCCAACAATTGAGACTCCTAAGCTCTTTGAGCACAATAGAGTACTAAGGTTTATCTGGTTTGGTCCTCGCTATGGATAAGTGAGAAACCTGAAGTCCACACAGGGAAGGTGGCGTAATCACAATCACAGAGCTTATTGCAGCAGAACTGGAACCAGAGCCCAGGTCTCCACACTTCAAAGTGCCTGAGCTTTCCACAGGGCCAGCAGCATTCAGATACTGTCCGTGGAGTACTTTTTCCAAACATATTCTGCACAGATGCCAATAAAGAAAGCAGATGGGAGCAGAGCGGCCCTTGCTGAAATGGGAAGAAGGGACAGAGTCCCAGAGCTGCCTTGATCCCTAAATCTCCGCAGTGAGTCCCAAGACTGCTCCTTAAAACTCTAGGCCTCCACTGAACACAGTGTGACAAACACTGAGACCTTCCCCCGTTAGTCATTCTCAGGCCATGGTTGGCACCGGCCTAGTTTTACTCCAGTTTATGCCACAAGACTGCACACTGGTTAGCTTCCCTTGGGGGATGGAGGTCAAGAAAAGGGAGGACAAATGGCTCAAAAACGTCTATACCCAGTGGAGCGCAGAGAT
Source organism: Symphalangus syndactylus (assembly GCF_028878055.3). NCBI lineage: Eukaryota > Metazoa > Chordata > Mammalia > Primates > Hylobatidae > Symphalangus > Symphalangus syndactylus. The sequence goes on from NC_072434.2 coordinate 16,478,103, forward strand.
GGAGGTTGGTAGCCCTCAGGCCATTTTGAAGAAAAACAGCCTGTGCCTGAGCTCAGGGAGTTTCTTGGTCCCCCTCCTCCCTGAGTTTTCAGAAATAAAGCACATGAAATCCTTTCTTTCCACAGGCCTTGCCACACACAGGCCCTAACATGCTACCCCAGGTTACCCAGAGTCCTGGCTGAAACACCCCCGAGGCCCATCACCCACCCCTGCTCACTCTCTCAACAGTCATCTTCCTGCCCCTGCTGCGTGGCTCCTACCTATGGGGGGTAGTTAGGACAATGCCCACCTGCACCCACCCAGGGTACCATAAGGGCTGGGGTTTGCACAAGGGGTCCAGACCTACCTCCACCTCTCCAGTTTCATTCTCCTTTAGCACAAAGCTGAGGACCTCCGTGTCAGGCCCAGCAAGTAGGCGCAGGTAGAGGGGGCGGTCAGCAATGGAGAGTTTCTGGAAGAGCACTGCAAACCAAGAGGGGGCTGGGAGCTCATCCCAGAAAAGAAGGGCGGGGCCCAGGCTTGGGGGAAAGGATTGGAAACGAGGAGGTGGGGTACGTACAACTGGAAGTAGACACGGGCCTTTTAATGAACATGACAGTAATGAACAGGGCAATAACCTTTTATCTTGGGTGTCTGCTCAGAGTTTAAAGCATGATTCCATTCACATCATCTCCTGAAAGATTAGGAATGGTGGGGCAGATTCCTCCCATTGCACAGATCAGGAAATGGGAGCCTAGGGTGCGGTTTTCCTGAAGTCACATGCAGAGTCAGGGACACAGTGAGCTGCTCTATCAAGCTCTCTGCTCTTGCCTCCCTGCCCGGATTCCACAGATCTGAACACCACATGGGCAGCTGGACCCCCGGTGCTCAGGAGAAGCCCACAGCTCCCACCCAAGGCCAGCAGGAGTTTTAGTGGGTGGGCTTGGACACAGGTAGGAAGGGAACGGTCTGGTTGGGTGCACTCTTTCTCCTACCTTGTCCGTCCTTGTGTATCCGCTTAAAAAGTGCAAACTTCTGGGGATTGTCCACAACCATGAACTTCCTGAGCAGCCCCTGGATGACCTCACTGACGGTGGTGGTGCTGCTGATGTGCAGCTGCTTGATGGCATCTAGGGGCAGGTAGAAGGATGTCCGCTTGTCCGTGGTAGCTGCCAGGTTCACCTCCTTGATGGCATCATAGATGGACTGGGGCCGGATCCCAGCAGGCACCGTCACAGGCCGCCGGAGTTTCAGATGCACTTTGATGAAACCCGTGTAGGTGCCATCTTCACTCTGCCAGTGGGGGCATGCCATAGGGGGTCAAGGCCGTTCGCCTTGCATGACCATATCTGCCACTCGGGGCCATTGCCCCAGCAGCACCCACCTGTCTCCTTGAGTTCTTTCCTGCCTCTGCTGATGTGGGAGAGCTGGAGGAAGGAGCAGAGATCCCTTTCCCCGTAGTGGGCTGGGAGAAGACCCTCAGGATCCAGCTAACGAAGAGGACCCCTGTGGGGCTGCAGTGGATTTCCCTCCCAGGAGGCTCAGGCCAGCTCCCCCAAACCTCCTGCAACAAGTTGCCTTTGGTGAGTCCCCATTGTAAGAGGCAGGGTGTGGGGTAGCCACTCTAGTTTGTACCTCTGAACCAGGCAGGAAGCAGGAAGGCTCTATAATGAAGGCCTTGGAGAACCAGCCCACTAGACTTCCTCCTGTATCTCTTTACTAAGAAACAGTCTTTAAGACTTAAACCTAGGTTCATTTGTGACTGGATTTTCTGGTGCTCCATCCGGCTGAACCCCAAAGAGCCAGCTGATGCCAGCCACCAGCAGGGGGCAGTGTTTTTCTACGTTCTCCCCTCCCTATTGAAGACAGCCTTTCCCAACTGGGTGCTAAGTTGGGTGCCCTCCCCTCTCTGAGAGAGTATGTCCCTCTCTCACAATCGAAGGGGTAGGAAGGGGAGCAGCTAAGTCCCATTGTCCTGGATCCCTGGGGGCCAAGCAATACTGGGCCCTTGGTCATTATGTATCATTTCATCACTTAGTTTACACTGAAGCTCAGAGGAGTTAAAAGAGTTTCCCAAAATCACAAGCAAAAAATGAAAGGGTCGGATCTATTCCCCTAAAGCACATGGAGGCCACTGAGGGCTCTAGCTATCAGCCTTCCAGACCCCTGAGGCCTCTGGAGGCTGGAAGAAAGGGAGGGACCTGCCAGGGAGTAGCCACAGAATTCAGAGTGAGGGCAGAGGCGCCAAACCCGAAGCGGGTGGTGGAGCAGGGGCCAGGTTGAGGGTGGACGGGCACTTACCAGTTTCATGCCCAGGCAGTTCTTCTCTCGCGTGTTGTAGCTGTCGATCTTCTGCTTGATCTCCTGCAGTGTGGGTGGGCGCTGTGTCTCCTCCACAGGTTTACAGACATTCTGGAAGAGACACAGAAGTGGAGGTGGACGTGTAGTAGCTGTCAGGTGAGAAAGGGAACAACCACGCCCTCCCCAAAGCCTCTCTAACCAAGAAGTGAGCACCCAGCCCTGCAGAGTGGAACTAACTGCACGGATTCAGTGAGACAATGAGAGGTCAAATCGCAGCTGTGCCAGTGTCTAGCCGGCCCTCCTGGGGAAGTAATTCAGATTTCTCTAAGCCTCAGTCTCCTCATCTGTGAAATGGGAACAATACCTACTGCACAGGCTTGTCTTGAGATTAGTGTGAAAGCGTCTGGCACTCAGGCACTGACTATGAATCTGGTGAACGAGCAGAGCCTCATTTGCTTATGGAGAGCTGCTATGGAAAAGATGCTTCTTTGATGCTATGGGAGATGCAAAGAAATGCAAGCCATGGTCTGTCTCCTCAAGGAAGTAACAACACAGCTGGAGGGACAGGCATCTACCCGTGGTGCCAGTATATACTGCTGATGGGGAAGACAAAAATTCTCTTAGATCCCAAGGACCAAGGACCAAGGACACATGGAGACCAGCTCAGGCCCCACATCACTTGCCACAGTGCTTTTCACATAGCAAGAAGTAAATATCTACTTGTCAAATGAATGAGTGAACCGGCAGGGATGAGGGGCTGTAGCCGCCTACCATAACAGAGGAGATAAACCGCTACTGGGCACAGGGACACCTAGAATTTACTTAGTACCTCCTCTGTGCCAAGTACTTGGCATACATTCTCTCATTTGATTCTCACAAACCAGAAGTCTGCAAGATAGTTTATTACCCCATCTTACAGGTGAGACTATTGAGACTAAGAAGTTTAGCAACCTGCCTTACGTCCTACAGTCAGTATGTACAGAACAAAACAGAAATTCTAGGTCTGTCCCGTTGTGTTCCTCCTATGAGACCATGTGTTCATTCTTCTCATATGTTCCCAGATGCCCTCCTCCTCCCACCCCCTGGGAAGGATAAGTGAAGAATGAAATTGAAGAGATTGAGGTCAATGGCCCTCACATTGTAGAGAGAATACAGGGGTGAATTCTGGGGTCGAAGCCACTGTCTCTCAGTCAGTTATCTGGAACTCTCTCAAGTTCACTGTTACCCACCTCCCGGTTTTATCTTCACACTGTCCCTGAGTGGCTGGGAGTGGGGGAACTGGTTGGTCAGAACCCACCCAGAATTTGCCTGATGTTAGAAGTAGCCTTGGGGTGGATCAAGAATCTCCTTTGGTAAATGAGGAAACTGAGGCCCAGCGAGGGATGACTCTGACACCATCTGACACTGTCCTGTGGGTGTCTGGGTTTGGCTGGGGAATTTCACAGCTGCCGCGACGTCACACCACCACCCCACGAAACACAACAGGGCACCCGTGACAGAGCTTTGCCCTACCTTCCTCCCCTCAGCAAGTCATGTGGGAGACGTGCCACCCTGAACAACCTGCCATCACTTCCTTCTCCCACTTTCCAATCCTACAGAACCGATACAATGTCAGGCCCTGGCTGCCAAGAGGAGCTGGCGTGGCTCAAGCCTCCCATCTCCAACCCCTCAGCACAGCTGACATCCTCCTTTCTTTCTTTCTTTCCTTCCTTCCTTCTTTTTCTTTCTTTCTCTCTCTCTCTCCCCCCTACTCTCTCTCTGTCTCTCTTTCTTTCTTTTCTTTTGTCTCCCTCTGTCATCCAGGCTGGAATGTGGTGGAATGATCTTGGCTGACTGCAACCTCGGCCTCCCAAGTTCAAGCAATTCTCCTGCCTCAGCCTCCCGAGTAGCTGTGATTACAGGTGTGCACCATCACACCCAGCTAATTTTTGTATTTTTTAGTAGAGACGGGATTTCACCATATTGGCCAGGCTGGGGTGGAACTCCTGAGCTCAAGTGATCCACCCGCCTTGGCCTCCCAAAGTGCTGGCATTACAGGTCTGAGCCACCGCACCCAGCTTCTGACATCCTCTTTCCATCATGGCATCGTTCCCTGGCCTGTCTGCTCCCGCTGTACTCTCCCCAAAGGGTCCTGACCTATTAATAACAGCCTGTGCTGGGTACGTTCATATACCTTCTCTTACATACTACATATGTCATTCTTATTTTACAGATTACAAAACTGAGGCTCAATTTAAGAAACATGCCTGTGGTCCCCTGCTAGTAAGAGGCTAAGTAGGAACTAGAATCAAATCCATCTAAGGCCCATGTTCTTCTCAATTCATCATGTAGCCACTATGGGATGGCATCTTTTGCTGAAGGGGCCAGCCTGCCACACCCATAATGATCACTGAAACTCCGTGCTGCAGGGCTGGGATGAGCAGCTGTTAAACCAAAGCCTGTAAGTTACCTGATCTGTGAAATGTTCATCTAAGATGAGTCTAAGCAGTGGGTCAGGCCCCAGAGGCACCATGTCACCTGTGAAGGTGGGAAGGAAGGACTTCTAACTCCAGTGAGATGCAGCCACCAGGATGCAGGGCCCAGCCTTCTCCTGTGTGCCTTCCCAGGTCTCTGGAACTGAACCTTGATTCTGTTGCAGACCACCCAAGGGCAAGCAGCCCTGGCCATCTCCCACTTGCCGGAGGTGAGTAGCAAGTAGTGGGGGCCTCACAGACTCTCTTCGTTCACTGTCAGTCCGTTAACCCGGGGACTCTCACAGTGAAACCTCTCATTCCTCATCCCTTCCCTTGGGTAGCTCCCAGAGCTCCCCACCCTCAGTCCTTGCCAGCTGAGCACATGTCTATGGGACCAGATGTGCCTGACCCTGGCCTACCCCTATACCTTCCACTGGGAGCTTCCAATTAGAAAGACCCCGTTGTCGGTCACTATTAAACATTCACTCTGTCTCTGATGCAGGTAGGCTGTTGCTCCTCAGGAGGTAATAGCTTTCTCATACTTGTCTATAAAAAAGAATTAAGTGATGGAAAGAAAATTCTAGAAGCTCCGGAAAGATCTCCTCTCATAGTTTCCAACCAAGCTAGAGCCATTTCCCCGTAAGAAAAGGCAGCTGTGCTGTGGCTTTCAAAGGCTTGATTTTGAATACAGTGAGAAGCAAAGCTGCCTTAGCCTAGGGTTTCTTCTTCCTGTTCCCCTTTTCTTCAGCAGATAGACCCATCTATCTCTCCCTTTCCCACCACAGACACGGGGAAGTGACAAAAGTAGCCACAGGCACCTCTGCCTTCCAGGGCTGACGCAAAAGACAGCAGCCCTGACCTCACCATTCTGAGGCCTGGCCCTCTGGCTGGTGATGGGGAGCCCTGTCTGGGAGTGCCAGGAGCCCCGTGTGTAGCCAACACTATGCATGTCACAGCCATTGAATGTCAGCACCCAGGTCTGGGATGGCTGCTGCCCACAAAAATATCTGGCAGACAAGATGTGAACCATGGACCAAATGAATCACCTCCTGAAGTAGGCCAGCCAGCCACAGCCACTAGATCTCACAGATCCTTTTTCCACCTAAGAGATGGTGTATGATCTAGACCAGTGGTTCTTAAACTTGTCTGCACAGTGCAGTCATCTGGGGGATCTTTAGAAACTTAGCTGCCTGGGCTTTATCCCTGGAGATTCTGATTTAATTGGTCTGGGGTGCAGTCTGGGCATGGGAATTTTTAAAATCTCCCAGTTGGCCAGGCGCGGTGGCTCACGCTTATAATCCCAGCACTTTGGGAGGCCGAGGCGGGCAGATCACGAGGTCAGGAGATCGAGAACACAGTGAAACCCCGTCTCTACTAAAAAATACCAAAAATTAGCCGGGCGTGGTGGCGGGCGCTACTCGGAGAGGCTGAGGCAGGAGAATGGCGTGAACCCGGGAGGCGGAGCTTGCAGTGAGCCGAGATCGTGCCACTGCACTCCAGCCTGGGCGACCCAGCGAGACTCAGTCTCAAAAAAAAAAAAAAAAAAAAATCTCCCAGTTGATTTTAATTCGCAGCAACATTTGAAAAGAACTGAAATAGACCCCTCACAACAATTCCAGACCTCAAGCGTCTTCATCCAGCTGCAGAATTAACACTTGGTGCCAAGAAACACACAAACACCCCAAAGGTTTACCTAACAGGCGCTATCTGCCATGTGAGTGAGATCGATACTATAGCAATCTTCGGAGGATGAGACAAAGACTCTGATTTCTATTCACCTGCCAGATTCTTAAGCCTTCAAAGTGAAGGATCTGTCCACGGGTACAAAGCAAGGAACCAAGCAGACAGTTTTGCCTCTTGGGGTGGCCCAAGACAGAGACAGAATAGGGAACTCTGCTATGATTTAACAAATATAGACATTGGCATGTGAGATCTCTCTCCTGGGGGGCTCACACATCTCAGTGCATCTGGCATGGAATTCATCTACTCCGATTAAGCCCCTGGCATTGGTAGCAGATGGCTGAGCTGTTCCCAATGCACTTGGCATGTCCAGGGCACTGGTGAAAAATAGGTTTGTGCTCACATGTCCTATGCCGTGGAAAAGGGCAATGTCCTCTTTTAGCTCTGGAGGTGATTGGGGAACAGCTAAGTAAAGAGGCTGGGTGCTAGGGGTTCAGAGCGACACCCCCACCCTGAGTGATTCTCTAATGCTTCCATTTAAATATTCTTAACAAAATAAGGAGGACCATACCCCTGTCGTCTGGGGCCTGACTCAGAGCAGATTTGCCCTAAGCTGTTTTTCTTTATTTTATCACTGAAGCAACAGCAACAAAACCCTACTTCTGCACTCTAATCAATGACATATGTAATCTTAATTTTGGTGACTGGGGAGTGACCTAATGCCCTAAGGAGAGGCTCTGAGTGAGTTGTGTGGCTTCTGGTATTCCCAGGTGGGCACGGGGCACCCAGGAATGCTGCAGCAATGAGAGACGGTCCCCAGGATGAGGGTGGGCTGAGGAGGACGTGTGTCCCACCCGCAGTACTGCAGCTATTACATACATTCGTGCCTACTTTTTCTTGACCAAAATCACAAACCTCATTTTTGCTAAAAATTTCACTCTCCCTCTTTTTAAATTTGTCAGTCTTTCCTCCTTCCGGCCCACGATTTGAATCATCTCACACCTGTTTGCCCATCAGAAGTCGCTTCATTTGTCAAGCTCTTCCTGATCACTCCAGCCCTGAATGATGATGACGATGACGATGATGATGATTCACTACAGCTAATATGTACCATGCACTATTCTACTCACTTAGCATGTATTAGCTCATTTCATCATCACAGCAAATGTATCACAAAAAATACTATTATGATGCTCATTTTACAGTCAAGGAAAGTGAGCCACAATAAGGTTAAATCTAACCTACATCTAAAGGCAACACTATACTATCTGGCACTTAAGTAAGCATCTACTTACACACACACACACACACACACTTTTTTTTTTGAGATGTCTCGCTCTGTCACCCAGGCGAGAGTGCACTGGTGCAATCACAACTCACTGCAGCCTTGGCCTCCTAGGCTCAAGCAATCCTCCTGCCTCAGCCTCCCATGTAGCTGGGACTACAAGCATGCACCACACTCCTGGCTAATTTTTTTTATTTTTTTGTAGAAATGAGGTGCCTTGCTATGTTGCCCAGGCTGGTCTCAAACTCCTGGCCTCAAGCAATACTCTCACTTCAGCCTCACAAAGTGCCAGGATTACAGGTGTGAGCCACCGCGCCTGGCTACTTACATTAACCTCCAAGTAGACTCATCCATCTCAGGTCTCCTTCCCAACTAGACTAAAGCTCTTTAATGACTTACAGCATACTTCAATTTGTTCTCTGTGCCTGGTGGCTCTGAGCATGAGGCAAATAGGAAATACTTGCTCAAGAACCTTCAATGATCCCTTATTGCCTACAGGTCTCAATTTCTCCTAGGAATTACAGTGCAGTGAGCCTTGGATTTCCATTTAGACTGAGTTCTGTGAGAGAAGCACCCACGCCTGTCTTGCCCTCTGTGGTGTCCCAGATCCCAGTGCCAGCTTGACACATAGTAGGGGTTAAGTACCTGCAGGATGAACACAAGTGTGTGTTTGGCTTCTGACTCCCATGACTAACTACGTGATCTTGAGAAAGTCAGATAATCTCTAAGCCTCAGTTTCTTCGTCTATAAATTTGGGATAAAAATCCCTTACTGTCTCACAGGATTTATATGAAGGTAAAAATCAAATGAGATAATGAGTACAAAAGTGTTTTGAAAATCACCAAACCCATGCAAAGCCATAGATGGTGACTATCATCCCAGGAATACAAAGCTCTGCCCCTCTGAGCCAATTTCAGTTTTCAATTTCCTTGAGTCCTTCTTCTGATGGGCCACATGCCCATAGAGTTTGTTAATTCCTTTCTCTGCACCAGTGGTTGGCAAACTTTTTCTGTAAAGGGCCAGACAGTAAATACATTAGGTTTTGCAGGCCATGCAGTCTGTTGCCACTATTCAACTCTACTATTGTGGCACAAAAGCAGCTACTGGATGAGTGTGACTGAGTTCAGACTATTTATGGGCCTGGCATGGTGGCTCACACCTATAATCCCAGCACTTTGAGAGGCCAAGGCAGGATGATCGCTTGAGCCCAGGAGTTCGAGACCAGTCTGGGCAACACAGTGAGACCCTGTCTCTACAAAAAAATACAAAAATTAGCTGAGCACGGTGAAGTGCACCTGTAGTCCCAGCTACTCAAGAGGCTGAGGTGGGAGAATGACCTGAGCCCCCAGGAGTTCAAGGCTGCAGTGAGCCGTGATTGTGCCACTGCACTCCAGCCTAGGTGACAGAGCAAGACCCTGTCTCAAAAACAAAACAAACTTTATTTATGGAACCTGGCCATATGCAGAAGTCTGTTCTATGCTGTTGTTTGTGCAGAGTCTCCTGCCTAGAATACTATTAGCCCTAGTTCCACCTTCTCTATGTGGTTTCCCAATGCAGTTTCTCCGGTCTGTGGCCATCTCTCCATCCTCTGCTCTCTTAATATACCAGATCCCTGGCATTTTGATTCCCACATGGAGAAAGGTAATCACAGTTCTGTCCTGGTCTCTTTCTTTCTCCTGAATCATACTTCCTATGTTTCCTGTGTATTTCCTCACACCACCAGTTAATGGGCCTTTCTAACTTCACTCTCATTTCATGGACACTTTTCACAAGAAGACAAAGGCTTGGGCACTTCCCTGGATTTTGCTTACTTTCCTCCATTCTGCGATGAGGAGACAACAAAGCTGGCTGGGGTAGGGATGGAGGTAGATGGCTGGGCTCACTCCCTGGTTCTGTGACTCACTCTCAAACACCAGCCCCATGGCCTCAAAGCCTCAGATTCCCATTGCAGCAGAAGTACAACTTACCATCGTCACAGATCTCTGCAGCTGCTGGCTAATGTTAAATCCATACTGCAAGAGCCTATAGAGGTGATTTCAGAGCCTGTATGGCTACAGCTGGCATCTAATTATATGCTGCCTTTTATTGTTTAATGATCGTTTCACATGTTAATCCTATGTCCACAGTGAGATGCTCTCTGGATGGAGACAGACATTAGTTTGGTGCCTAAGCTTTTTGGCACACCGCTTGGCTGAAACCTGGGCCAAACTTTAAATAGATGTCAGATAAATACCTATTGATTGGGTGGCAGGGGAGGGCAAGACAGCCTGGGGAGTCTCAGGCCAGAGCCCCCCCAAGACCCCTAGGTCCAGGAGCACCTCACACTCAGCTGCACCCTGAGGGTCTGATGTCAAGAACACACATGAGGCTTTGGACTTTGGCGTTAGCCCTATGGCTCAGCTCTTGGCAGCTGGCTGATGAGAACAAATGCAAGACCATCAAATGACTTGTGATGTCTGGGGAGCTACTTCCCCTCTCAGGGCCTCAGTTTCCTTATCTGTGAAATCATGAAGTGATACTGGAGAAGCTCTAAGAGCCCCTTCGCAGGACTAAGATTTTATACATAAGATAGGGTGGTGTTTTTTTTTTCATCATTGCTTCCTCTTCTATTTCAGAGAATTGGGTGTGGAGATGGGGGCCTCTCGGAGGCTAGCTAGCATGGCTGAATGGCAGCAGGAATAACCAATCTAAAGGAGCACAAGAGATCGAGACCACGGTGAAACCCCGTCTCCACTAAAAATACAAAAAATTAGCCGGGCGTGGTGGCGGGCGCCTGTAGTCCCAGCTACTCGGAGAGGCTGAGGCAGGAGAACGCCGTGAACCCGGGAGGTGGAGCTTGCAGTGAGCCGAGATCGCGCCACTGCACTCCAGCCGGCGAGACAGAGCGAGACTCCGTCTCAAAAAAAAAAAAAAAAAAAAAAAAAAAAAAAAAAAAAGGAGCACAAAGAACATTTCTAACCATTACGACTTTACTTTTTCACTGCTCACCACTTTTCTCTATTGTCAGCAAGACTCTATCTTAGCCAACCCCAAGCCGGTCTACGCATTCTTAACACACACAACTCAAGAAAACAAAACAAAAAATACCCCGGAAGCCATTCACCATGAGCCTTTGCCACATTTCCTCTTTCTCAGCTCTTAGCAAATCTGTCAGCAGCAATTCTTTCGCCCCTTGGAAGGAAGCCATCTCCAGGCTTAAGTCAGGGAGGAAAGCCTCAGACCCCTCCTACAGGAGAATGTCCATCTGCAGCTGCCTTCCAGACCCCAAACACCCGGTGCTTCTGTTGGGCCTGCCCTAGATGGGAACCTCTGCAGGCAAGGGGCAGACACCCATCTATCTGGGCTGGATTTGAAATACCCTGCTCAATGTCCAAACCACATTCAAAGGTGAGGTTAGGAGTTCAAGACCACCCTGTCTCTTCTAAAAAACAAAAAAATTAGCCATGCGCCTGTAATCCCAGCTACTCGGGAGGCTGAGGCAGGAGAATTGCTTGAACCTGGGAGGCAGAGGTTGCATTGAGCCGAGATTGCGCCACTGCACTCCAGCCTGGGTGACAGAACTGGACTCCGTCTCAAAAAAAAAAAAAAAAAAAAAAAAAGTCATTGGTCCCTTTGTGATGGTCTCAACCAAATCAGAAAGAGGAATCCCTATGGGGCCTTACTGCAGGGCCCCCTCCCAGGTCTTCGAAGGCCTGTGTTCTGAAATGGACTCCACAGACCCACCACGGCAGTGAAGGGGTTGATTTCCACAGGTCCCTCTATGGCACTGTCCATTGTCCCAAAAATAAAAGGGTTGAGAACTCCTTAACTGTGTTCCCTAATAGGTTATTTGCAGCAGAGCAAGGAAGGGGCTTTAGCATGGAGCTTCTGCTCCATGTGGAATTTGAGCAGCTCTGGTAGGTTGTATTAACAGAGCAGAGGGAAAAAAGAGGTGGGGGGTGGAGGTTGAGAATGGAAAGAGACTCAAGTCCCCAAAGACAAAAACGTAGAGCAGATGGTCAATGTCAACAGTCTGCCAGCAGTAACTGAATGAACTGCCTATGGGTGAGGATCATGAAAGGCACCTTGGGAGATGACGCAGATGAGGTGTGACCCTGTCCTTGGGAGTCTGCAGGTGACCTGAGAAGGGAAGACAGAGATGGGTGCGCTGTGGCACACCAGAGCAAGTACAGTGTGATCTGGGACAAAAAGCCTCAGGCAGCCCAGATCAGGCCACTCCAGCAGACTCCCCGAGTTGCCAGCATGCCCCAGAGCCTGGGCACAGGGTCCCCTGCTCTTTGAGGTGACCATCTCAGTCTCTGCATAGCTCAACTAGAGTGGGTCATACCAGGGAACAGTAGCTCCCTTACAGGGACCTAGGTTCAAGCCCCTGCAGGGCCTCATTATAATATTAAAAATCGACAGTAGTCAGGCACTACCCTGAAGGGTTCAAGGTCCTGATCTCATTTAATCCCCTAAATAACAAGAAAGATGCTGTTACTCTTCATCATTAGACCATGCTGCCTTGCATGCTGGGCCACAGGTGGCCCGTGTTGGCCAGGCCCTTGGTCTTCTGTGAACTTGATCAAGTCCACCTCACAAAGACTCCGATTTCTATTTTGTTTTTTTAAGAGATGGGGCTCTCACTATATTGCCCAGGCTGGTCTCAAACTCCTGGCCTCAAGTGATCCTCCCCTTTTGGCCTCCCAAAGTGCTGGGATTACAGGCGTGAGCCACTACGCTGGCTACTTATATTAACCTCCAAGTAGACCATCTGTCTTGGGTCTTCTTCCAACTAGACTGAAGCTCTTTAATGACTTACATCCACTGGAACTACTTCTCTATGCCTGGTGGCTCTGAGCATGAGGCAAATAGGAAATACTTGCTCAATACTTGCTTCAGTGGTTCTTGAGGTCTTAATTTCTCCTAGGAATTACAGTGCAGTGAGCCTTGAATTTCCATTTATACTGAGTTCTGTGAGAGAAGCACCCACGCCTGTCTTGCCCTCTATGGCGTCCCAGATCCCAGTGCCAGCTTGACATATAGCAGAGGTTCAGTAAATACCTGCAGGATGAACATGAGTGTGTATTTGGCTTCTGACTCCTATTACTCGCTACATGATTTGGAGAAAGTCAGAAAATCTCTATGCCTCAGTTTCTTAATCTATAAATTTGGGATAACAATCCTTTATTGCCTCACGGGATTGATGTGAAGGTAAAAAATCAAGCAGTCCGCCCACCTTGGCCTCCAAAAGTGCTGGGATTACAGGCATGAGCCACCACACAGAGCCTGATTTCTTTGTGAAATGCAGTTTATACATTTGTTGTGAAGATGAAATGAGATCTCAGGCCTGAAAGTGCTTAGCACAATGTAAGTACACTGTAAGCACTCCATAAATGTTAGCTAGTGCATCATCATCCAAATCATCATCATCACCATCATCACCATCATCATCTTCATCATCTTCAGTAGTCATTTGTCCAAATTTTTCCATTATCATCTTCAGTAGTCATTTGACCAAAGCTTGGTCAGTGGGGACCCAATATGGGACCTTGATCCCTGATAGGCCCTTCAGCCAAGGCCACATTATGATGTTCATGGGTCCTAAGAACTTTTGTCTTTGGGGCCAAGGGCCCCTTCTTCCATTAAAAAAAAAACAAACCACTGAGAATTATGTTCTACGATTGCATTGGTATAAAGACAAATACATCAATATCCTATATTAAAACACTTTCTTCAACCTAAATGTTCATTTTTTTTTCTCATGATTTTAAAGAAATTAAAACATTTTTGTGGACCTCTAAAGTCATGTGTGCCTCTGGCATGATGCCTGCTGTGCCTCATGGAGAAGTGACCATGCTTTCCAGCTGTTCAGTCCCAGGTAGGGCAACTGACTGTCCCAGTGTGCTAGGGCTGAGGGTTTTCTCGGGATGCAGGGCTTTCAGTGCTAAAACCAGGACAGTCCGGGGGAACCAGTGCATTTGGTTACCCTAGCCCCAGGTCTAGACAGACTCCCTTCCTCTCTGCTGCATCCCAGGGGCACCATGTGCTCTTCTGTAAAGTTGTGCCCATGTACTCGATTCTGGAGGTTTTTCTGATATCCACAGCCACTCCAAGGCCAGGCTGTGGCCTGGGACACAACTGTGTGGGCTATCTCAGAAGAAGCTCCCTCAAGGCAGGGTCTTTGGCTTGTTCGTTGAGGCGGCTCCCAGAACAGTGTCAGGCACACAATAGGGGTTCATTAAACATTTGCTTCATGTATTGAAGAAAACACAAAGAAGCAGTAACACGCATGCACCCTAAACCCCAAAATAAATGTAAGGTAATTAAAAGGTTCCAGAATTTTATAAAGGTCTTGTAGGATTGCTGGTCCATGGACCCATTTACTTCTGAGACTACTGAACACCAGATGAGAATTCTGTCCTCTGCTTCTGAGAATAGATGACCCAAATCCTTTGCATTTCTATTCTCCCCTGCTCCAGGTCTTCATGAAGCCCCCTTTTTAGCTCAGAGGTCTAAAGTTTGAACCAGACAGAATAGGGCGACACTCAATCTTCTGAGATGGCCACAGGAATTTTCCCTTGGGACATCTTCTTATGCCCTCAAGAGTTTCTAGAAGGTCTTCCTTTCGGTGTTTTCCTCCTTGGATTTCTGGCTAGGTCCCTGTCCCCTCACCCAGCCTCACGTAGGTCAGCCTCCTTTCAGTCTCCCTGAGCCCTTCATCTGACCATTCTGCCTGAAAAGTCCTTCCTTCTCTATATCTGACAGAATTGGCCTCCTGCCCCTGGAACTGACAGTGTCTTTTAGGATACCCACTCTTATCTGGAATTAGTGGATTTTCCAACAACATCAGCATGTGCCCAATTATTCCAGCATTGCTTTGACTCTCTGTACGTTAGTGTTAGTGGTACAAGCCTGTGTCCCTCATTAGACTATGAGCACACCACAGTCAGTGACTGTACCTTTTCCATCTTTGTATTCCCAGACCACCCTGAACCAGAGTACTGCAGAGTGAATTAAAGATGGACGGTGGGTAGGTGACTGAGTGGGTCCCAATACCCCATCCCAGGCCAACTCTCTCCTAAGCTCTCTCAGTTCTTTCAGGCCAATTTAGAGAGTATTCCTTTGCAAATGACATATGCCATAAGGGATTGATATGCAGAATATATGAAGAACTACCACAATACAACAAAAAAAACCTGATTAAAAAATAGACAATGGACATGAACAGACATTTCTCCAAAGAAGATCTATACATGATCTACAAACACATGAAAAAAAATGCTCAATATCACTAATCATTAGGGCAACGCAAATCAAAACCACAGTGAGATACCATTTCATACATGTCAGGATGCTTATTAATAAAAACAATAAAGAAAATAACAAGCATTGGCATGGATGCGGGGAAACTGCAACCCTGTGCATTGTTGGTGGGATTGTAAAATAATGCAGTCACTGTGGAAAATGGTATGGTGATCCTCAAAAATTAAACAGAATTACCATGTGATCCAGCAATTACACTTCTGGGTGTACACCCAGAAGATGTGAGAGCAAGGACTCAAATATCAGAAAACCAGTATTTGAACACCCAGGTTCGCAGCAGCATGATTCACAATAGCCAAAAAGGTGGAAGCAACCCAAAGGTCCATTGATGGATGAAACTCAAGTGTCCACTGATGGATGAATAAACAAAAAATGTGTTGTATCCATACAATGGAATCTCATTCAGCCTTGAAAGGGAAGGAAATTCTGGCACATGCTATCACATGGATGAACCTTGAAAACATTAAGCTAAGTGAAATAAGCCAGTCACAAAACGATTAATACTGTGTGATTCTACTTATATGAAGTTCCTAGAATAGTCAAATTAATACAGACAGAAAGTAGAATGGTGGTTGCCAGGGGTTGGGGGAGGGGAAAATGGGGAGTTACTGTTTAATTGGTAAGGAGTTTCAGTTGGGGAAAACAAAAGTTCTGGAAATGGATGGTCGTGATGGTTGCACAACAATGTGAGGTTATACTTAATGTCACTGCACTATACACTTAAGAATGGTACATTTTGGCTGGGTGCAGTGGCTCACACCTGTAATCCCAGAACTTAGGGAGGCCGAGGTAGGTGGATCTCTTGAGGCCCAGCATTTGAGACCATCCTGGCCAACATGGTGAAACCCCATTTCTACTAAAAATACAAAAAAAATTAGCCGAGCCTGGTGGCCCATGCCTGTAGTGCCAGCTACTCGGGAGGCTGAGGCAGGAGAATCACTTTAACCTGGGAGGCAGAGGTTACAGTGAGCCAATATCGCACCACTACACTCCAGCCTGGGTGACAGATTTGAGACTCTGTCTTGGGGTAAAAAAAAAAAAAATGTAAATTTTATGTTAATGCATTTTACCACAGTAAGAAATAAAAAGGGCAGGGGACACCTTGAGGCCATGTCACTGGCTGGTTTTATCTGTTTCCCATAGAGTTGGGAGCTTCCCTTACTTTCTATATTCCAAGCGAGGAGTCAATCCCACATCTAAGCAACTGGGCCTCCATCATGCCAAGCCCTCCAAGACCAGGCTCTTTTCCTAGGACTAGGCCACTTTCCTGGGGTGCAAAATAAACACAAAAAATGACCTGGACAGCCTGGCCCAGCTCAAAGGAGCTGTTGCAGGCATACCGGGCATGCCTGCTAAAAACCTCCTAGGGGACTGCCCAGAAAGGTCAGGGGCACAGAAGCCTGTGCTCAGAGATCAGGAAGGGGCCTCAAGATGAACTGGTCCACCTACCCACATTCTAGAGCAAACTGAGTCATGAGGAGTGAAAAAGATAAAAATATGTGACCCCAAAATATATTACTTTGACATAATTTGAGATGGCTGTCACAGGGCCAGCAGACTGAGGTGGCCCTGCAAAGCCGTCTTTTGTGGGGGAAATCTGCATCTGTAGAGAATCTCCTTTAATGCAGCCAAGCCTTCTTCCCTTGTCCAGATCTAGGAGAGATTAATGGAGTCTGACATCTTTAAAGATCTGAAAGAAACATTTACCATGTCTTCTCTCTGAGGGTTGCTACCTGTGAGGTTTCATCTACATAACAAGACCACCTTGGCTAGCCAAGCCTCCTCTTCTTCCCCTCCCAAAACCTGTGTTACCACTAAAACCTGATTCACCAACCATAACCTATTTGGGGCCATGCTGTGAGCCCACAGTCTTTCTGTAACCTCAGGATGTGTATGGGCTTCTGTACCCTACTGGGGCTGGGTCTTCATTCTGAAGGCTCCCACGAATACACGTTAAATAAATGTATGTGCCTTTTTGCCTGCTCATCAATTTGCCTCATGGCAGTGATTTTCAGCAAACCTTCAGAGGGCCAAGGGGAAGCTCTGCCTTGGCCCCTACAGGAGGTTCAGGTAGTGGGGACTTCCCAGCCTTCTCCAGATGTTCTCCCACTACCCTGTCATGGCAGGGTCAAGGTTAAGTCAACATCTGGCTTTCCAGCCTCATATGCGTCTAGAGAGATGGATGTGGCCATAGAGTCACAGCACACTCTTGGTGCTCCAGAGCTAGGAGCTACATATTGGCTCACCGTCGGAGCTATCCATCCCCACCTCCAAATCACATCCTTGCCCTCACATAGTGGACTTCCCTGCACAAGAATGCTTTAAACAAACGGTTCCTCAGCTTTATGTAGAGTTCCAGATGCTCTGAGAGCCAAGAGTGAAACTCAGCAGAATCTCTAGGCCTTGAGAGGAGTGGCTTTAGGAGTCCAGTTTATAGGTTCTGCCTGCAGGCTGCACAGGGCCCGGGTGACTGCAGGAGCTCTCTCCACCTCCATATGCTGGCTCCAGCTCCAGCTGGAGCTCCCTGGAGGACGGGGCATTCAGCCCCATAAATGATTCAGATCATTCAGAGGTGGTGTGTGGGAGCCGAGTGGTCTCCGGAGGTGAGTCAGTACCCAGCACCCCCCCATACCCACACTGCCCATGCTTGCTAGAAGGGGAGGGGAAGCTTGAGACTTGCACCAGCAGCCAGGACATCAGCCTGCGCTGCCCATTGGGGAAGTGCAGCCCCTCTTGGCTTCCCTCCGCCTGCAGCTTTGAGGGCTGGGGCGCCTCTTCACCAGCCCACACGAGTCCTCTCCTCACATGCTGCCTGCCCTGTTAACCCCACCCCGGGCTGGCAGTCTTGGTACCCAGGTGCTCAAGGATTAATATGTGATACTGAAACATATCCACTTAGTTATTAACTACTTCTGAGTCTTTTAATGCTTGTATCCCCTCACTGTGCCATAAAGGCCCAGGGGCAGGGACATTTGATCTCCTCTGTCCCCTAAATGGCCTGGCAAAGGGTCCTATCTTCAGTGACTCCAAGATGGTACTGCTGCCATGAGGCTGCATTTGTGGGCATCCTTTGACCTCACTGCTGAGCTTCAACTACTTGGAGAATTCTGGAAAGGGCTACAGTTTAGTGGTTAGGAGTTCTGGCATTAAACTACTTGGGTCCAACTTCAGAATCTGCCACTTACTATTATGTGACCCTGGGCACATTATTTGACCCCTTCCCGTGCTTCAGCTTCCTCTTAAGTAGCAACAATAATGTACCTACCTCGTATAGTAGTTTTGAGGATTGAGTGTTTACCAGTAAAGCACCTAAGATAGTACCTGACACATATCAAGGCCCAATCACCAGCCATTACTATCGCACATTCCAGCCATTTTCCAGCAGCCCCTTGTGCCTGCCCTTGTCTGTGAACACAGCCTTATACCTCCACACACCCCAGTCATGAGCCCTACCTCTGGCAACTGTGTTTCTCAAAATGGCCTTTATCATCCCCAGCCCCAGAGTTCGCCAAGTCTTCCCGTCTTACAGAGGGAGAAAGTGAGGCCTAGAGTGGTGGTTCCCCGAGGTCACACAGAGCGAAGGCTGGGTGTGGGTTCCCAGGCCCAGGGACAGGCTCTCTTGAGGTACGGGGCCTCAGCACAGCCTGCTCCTCCCCGCTCCATCCATTGACTGTGGGTGCCCAGACCAAGGGCACTGCCAAACCAGGATCTTTCGCCCACTCAATATCAAATTGGGAGAGTAAAATAAACAAAAGATTTATTGGTTTCTTCCTCCCCAGTCTGCCATTCCCCAAAGCTGAAAGGCAGACACAGGGAATCTGTCAGAGCAGGCTCCCCCACCCCCTCCCATGGGCCCCTCTGCCCAACCCCCTCGGAGGCCCCACTAGAGGAAGACCCATGCCAACTCTCCTGCCAGCAGGTGCCAGGGCTTGGTTGCTTAGTGACCCAGCCCTGCCTACCCCCTTTCTCCAGCACAAACAGCTGAACAATCACAGCTGGGGTGGTGGGGGCTGCTCTAGGTTTGAAAAGTTGTCCTTGCATTTTCTGCTCACTCAGTGGGATTTTTCATTTCTTGGTAACTGGAAAAATCCATTTATTCCACATCCAGAATCTTAGCAAGCTTCCCTTTAAAATAGTCCTGAGATCAACTTTCACAAACCTTGCCCTAAAGTATTTGCTCATGTCCCCTGAGAAAGAAGCTCCAAATCCACTCCTCCTCTGTCAAACCCACATTAAGCACCTACCACGTGCCAGGGGACACAGTGATGAACAAGCTGTGGTCCCTGGTCCAGAAAATTAGAGCCCATTGAAAGGAAAGATAGGAGAGAAAGAGCGGCCAGGTGTTTGGGGAGCACAGAGAAGGGGGCATCTGAGTTACAACTGGAAATGTCCTCTAACACTCTGGATTCACCAGCTCCCACATTCTCCTCCTGAACCCACGCCTTCCCGGCCAACTGTGAGCATCGACATTATAGGTGCCAAGTGCCTCTTCACTGTGCTCCAGCCAACGGAGGGGATGGGTGGAGCTTCAGTTCTGGGGTGAGAAGACCTGCCTCTTGCTCCCTACTGCAAAGCGAGGGCCCTGCAGACCCAGTTCCTGCATGTCATCCACAGCAAAGCGGGGGGAAACAGTTGACCACCACTCACCACGTGGGGGAGAGCCTGGAGATGAGGATAATGAGGGGTTCATGAATTGGAGGCTGATGAGATGATCATGATAACAAAGTACAGTAACCCAGATTTCCCAAGATTAGAACAGGAAAAAACGGCCTGAATTTCAGCATCAGGAAATTGACTGAATGAGAAAAACAGCTTCCTATGGCAGGACATCAGAGCTTGAGAGGGGTGACTGGAGCTTATTTGGAGCCTTTCAAAGCTGGACTCTTCCCTCAGCTGTGTGTGTGGTGGGACGAGCATGTGCTTTAGAGCTGGACAAGCGTGGGGGCTGGCAACCTTGCCCTTGGCTCACCCCTTTTCACATGTTACCTCATAGAATGTGTCAACCTTTTGGCTTGATGGCAGCAGAAATTCTGCCAGCGACATCTGTCAGGCACGAACACTCGGCTGCCTCCCTCCCCGCTTTTCTTGCTTAGGATGGTAAACTAACTTAGCTTAGGATGGTAAACTAACTTAGGATGGTAGTAATGAACACACCTTCCTTCCCCTCCCTGTCATGGGTTATGTGCAGTCCTGCATGGGGACAGAGGAATGGCTGTGATAACCCCTAACCATCTCCTCCAGCTCCAGGAGGCTCTGCTTTTCAGAGGTGAGGTAAATCCCCTCCAACCTCCTCAGTGGTGGTGCAGCTCTGTCACTGTGTCTGCTGGCAGCCTGTTCCCAGCCCCTCGTGGGCAATTCCTGTTCAAACCCTTTGATTCTAGGAGTCAGCCCCTCCATCCTCCCTGTCTCAGGAGCTGCTACCATGTCATAATAAAGGCCATGCAGCTGCAAGGCAGATGCTAAGAGCATCTTCTACTAGGATATGGAAGGGCCCCCATCCAAACACTTCATGGATGGGGAAGGGGAGCAGCTAGGGTCTGTTACACAATGTGGCTGGGGGCCCTAAGGCCTTCAAGTACAGAGACCCCTTCTCATTTATCTTTATGTCCCCCACCTGTGGTGCTCAGTGCTATAGGAAAGTTAAAAACACAACATTCTGACTGAGGCCAGGTGCTGCAGAGTTTGGATGCTGCACCAAAGAGGGAGAACCAAGTATGGGCTTCACTCTGGAAGGAAAGCGAACCTGGGAAAACTTTGGGATATGGGAAAAATAAGCCCTTGGCAGTTGTAGGCAGGATACACAGAGAGGAAAACACAGGATTGAAACTGCAGGGTAACTGACTTACTGGAGCATCTCAGTGAGAGGCTACAAGCAGCCAGCACAGGGTGAAGGCCAACACAGGGTGAGGCGGGGACAGAGAGGAGAGGCCTGACCTCTGCAGCACTGTGGGGACAGATGGGGTGAATAGAAGAGGTGAAGACCCCTGAGGTATTGAAGGTGGGGGACTAGGAGGGTGGGGCAGAGACAGAGAAATAAATCAGTTATCTCTGATTTATGAGTTGGTTCTGGACATACTAAATTTAAGGTATCTGAGACCTCCAGGAAGCTGTAGAAAATGCCATTCTCGAGCTAGGAAGAGAGGTGGGGCGTGGGATGTAGGCTGGAGAGTGATTAGCTAGAGCTAGGATGCTATGGGAGAAGAGAGGAGATGAGCCCCCAGGACAGAAGCCTTCTGTGAACAGAAGCCACAGGCTCAGCGATTCAAGCCTGAAACTGTCTGTCACTGCAGCTCTTTTCTTCCTCCTGGCCCTGAAATCAAGTGCTCCTGATTCATGGTATGTTATCTCATCCTCTTTAGAGAATATGCCAGGCTAGGTCTGGATCCCCACCCCATGCTCTTTGAGGTAGACTAAACCATGAATAAGAAGAAACCAAGGACCTGCAGGACAGGTCTGGGTTCCCCACGCAGGGAGCTCCCAAAGCCAGAAGGTACACAGGTGTGGGTTACCTGGCAAGTTAAGAGCAGAGGAGAATCGAGGTCCCCAAGCTAGGACCCCTTCAAGCTCCTAGGCTGGGATTTGGATCCAGAGCCTGACCTGACAGTGTGCAACAAGACCTGGGATTCGGGGTTTTATACTGGCATAAAATCTTTCTTCTTTTCTCCCTAAACTGCTTGGGTGGGTGGATATTATGTGTCCCAAACTAACTGAAATTGCTTTATAGGGAAAAGCTGATTCTGGATAAACTGTCTAAACCTGTGAAGACAGAAGGAGGGCAGGAAAGCAGGAACCAGAACAGAGAGTGAGGGATGGCCTGGACTAAGCGGCATGTGAATGAGGATGTCTTGGGTGAGTTCCAGGTGGTCCTGGAGGAGGTCGTCTCTCTGACCCCTCCCTAGGGGAAGTCCTTATGGTTTAGAGAACTTGGGAGCCAATATCTAGAATCCCTACTAGACCCATGAGAAACTAGTAAAAAGGGTCTGTTCCCATGCAAAGAGGCAAGGGACTCTCAGCAGGGAAGATAAGGACACTCACATGACAACGGTGCTTGCTGAGGACAGGATGAAGTACCTGAGTCTGATGATTGAAGTGACTTGGCCATAACCTCTTAGTGGCTTGAGCTGGATGGGAACGGAGGACTTCATTTACAGTTATTGCTGTGTGTCTTCCCTTACATCATGTGCCATCAGGATCTCAAAGGGCTGTCACCCAAACAGCCTTGAAATAAGAGTTCAGCTTGTTGTGATGAGACTAGCAGAGAAAGCTCTGAGCAGGACCCAGGGGGCCTGACTCCTCAAAGCTGTCTCTACTGAGCTGTGTGACCGGGTGCAAATCCTCTTCCCTCTCTAGACTTCAGTTTCCAGCCTAGGAACCTCTTAGGAATCTGTGACACATTCTCTTCTTGCATTCCAATTGGGGTAAGCAGTCAATTACCAAATATTTCCTAAACAGGTGGTTCCTAGATTGCAGTATATAAGAGAATCACCTGGGAAAAGTATTAGAAAAGCAGAGTCCAGGGTCCCATCTCCAAAGATTCAGGAGCCAGTAGCTCTGGAGTAGGGCCCCTGAAACTCCATTCTCAAAGAGTAGTTCTGGTGCAGGTGGTTGAGGCCACCTTGACGCAACACTGAAGGTTTCAGATGCTACAGAGAAACCAGAGAATTGCTGAGTGAGGAAAAGCACCCGTCCTCAACGGATTTCCAGTTTAGATGGGGGAGACAGGACCCAATCCCAAGAACAGAATATCCTCAGTGACAGAGGAGAGAGAGGTACAAGGTCAAAGAAACAGAGGTCATGTCCTTTACCAAGCAGGTATGAGCAGCTTCCCAGGTGCCTGGCGCAGAAACGGTGGCAGGAGGCATGCGTGGCAGAGACAGCTAAATGCTCACTCACCACAACCTGCTTCCTTTTCTACCAGGGCTCACAGCTGTACTTCACTTCCCAACCTCCCCTGTGGTTAGGTGTGGCCACGTGACTGAGTTCCAGCCAATGGCCTGTGGGTGCAAGAAACACCCACCATTTCCGGGTCTCGCCCACAAGCTTCCCATGTGTTATCCTGATCCCCACCTGTCAATCTAACTTTAAGTAAAGGGGGAAATAAACCTCTGATTATATTCAATGACTGAAAAGCAGGGGTTGTTTCAAGTTAGTCCATCCTGATTGTACAGGATGCAAGAGAGAAGATGCAGCAATTCAACCCAAGCAGTATTTGGTCAATACTGGCTTTTTTTTTTTTTTTTTTTTTGAGACGGAGACTCACTCTGTCTCCCAGGCTAGAGTGCAGTGGCACGATCTCGGCTTACTGCAAGCTCCGTCTCCAGGGTTCACGCTATTCTCCTGCCTCAGCCTCCCAAGTAGCTGGGACTACAGGCGCCTGCCACCACCCCTGGCTAATTTTTTCTATTTTTTAGTAGAGACGGGGTTTCACCATGTTAGCCAGGATGGTCTTGATCTCCTGACCTCATGATCCGCCCACCCCGGTTTCCCAAAGTGCTGGGATTACAGGCGTGAGCCACCGTGCCCGGCCAATACTGGCTTTTGTAACCAAGTATTTGGTGTTGTTGGACCTGAAGGAGATGCAAGTTCTGATCTTATAGCGCTGACAATACTGGGAAGGGCCAGAGGAGGCAGCGGGCAGTGAATCCCACCAGTGTGCAGTTCGGACGGTATCTCTAAATGAGGCTATCTGGAGGCTGTGCCGTCTGAAATCTCTTCTGGGACTAGTCTTGGGCCATGTAAGCCTTTGAGACAGCACACAAAAAACAGTCAAATGGGCCAATGGTTCCAAAGATTCTTGTTTTATTTTTGTTGCTCAAATTTGGAGCTAACTTATTTTTAGTATTCTTTTCTTTTCTGTCATGCCAAGGTGGTGAGGGGCAGGTGCCATGCCTGAGGCCTGGGTGTGCCTGCTGCTAGCAGAGAGATGGGGACCTCCCCAATTGTCCCAGGGCTGTGGGGTTGGCTAGTGTCCCTAGAGTACCACAGGGACCCTGTCCAGGGAGGAGCTGACTGGCCAGGCAGGAGGAGATGGAACAATTACAGGCAGGGAACAGGGAGTAGTGTAGGATCTGACCTCCAGGACCCTCTTCCTCTTGCATCTTCCTTGAAGAAAAAGAATTCAATGGCGTCACTGTAGACCCAAGAAAGCCTAGGCAGATGGGGGCATGGGAGTGTGTTTTCTATGTACTTAAGTATAATATTTAACTATAGGCTGGGCGCAGTGGCTCACTCCTGTAATCCCAGCACTTTGGGAGGTCGAGGCAGGGGTTCACCTGAGGTCAGGAGTTTGAGACCAGCCTGGCCAACATGGTGAAACCCCGTCTCTACTAAAAAAAAAAAAAACACAAAACTTAGCTGGGTGTGGTGGTGGGCACCTGTAATTTCAGCTACTCAGGAGGCTGAGGCAGGAGAATTGCTTGAATCTGGGAGGCAGAGGTTGCAGTGAGCCGAGATCGTGTCATTGTACTCCAGCCTGGGCAACAAGAGCAAAACTCCATCTCAAAAAAAAAAAAAAAAAAAAAA
This sequence comes from Symphalangus syndactylus, assembly GCF_028878055.3. NCBI lineage: Eukaryota > Metazoa > Chordata > Mammalia > Primates > Hylobatidae > Symphalangus > Symphalangus syndactylus. Next base: position 16,502,628 of record NC_072434.2, read on the forward strand.
AAAAAATTTAACTGTAGATATAGTCAACCTTCTGTTCTTCATATCCACCGAGAAAAACACACATGAGGAGGAGTCTCCAGTGGGAAGATAGATGTTTATCTATTTACATATTTCAGTTGTAGGATAGACACCAAGAACTTTTAAATCACTAAAGTTGTAAGATTACAGGGACTACCTGCTAAAATCAAGTGTAGGGTCAATGTCCCCTTAGCTAGCATGCCTTAAGGAATGGAGGGATGGGAAAGACCTTTCAAGACCTGACCCAGCCTGAAGTTGAGTGTTCCATTTTGTAGAAGGTTCTGAGAGGACAAGACCTACAGTCTATCCTGGGTCATCTACTGAGTAGGAAAAGACCAAGAAGAAGAGCACTTGACAAGGAGTCCTGGAGGGATGTTAGTCCTGGCTTTACCCAGAGATGTGGGGCCTAGTGACGTCCTTCCACCTCTCTGGGCTTCAGTTTCTCCATCTATAAAGCGAGGTGCTCTGACATTCTGCAAGCAGAAAGCTGTATTGTCCTCAGAGCACTCACCGCAATGCTCTGGGCCGGTGCCAGAGTCCTGAGGTCCCAGAGCCTGTTTAACATGCAGAGAGTTCAGAATGCCCGTGTTCCTGCTCAGATGTCAAAGCCCTAAATGACCACCACCTGTAGGCATTTGGGAAACTGATAAGAATGGAAGCTGGCCCCACTTCCAGGGTCAGATCCCTGATAGGAAAGAAATGAACAAATATGAGGGATGGACAGAGGGCCTGGCCTAGCTTCACGGTCACCAGTCCTACAAATCACCAAACCCTGTCTTTTGTGGGACTAAGGAAGAAAATTCTCTGGCCTGGGAGGCAAAAGAGGTAAGTTCTAACCTTGGGTCCATCAAAACCTTGTCCTGTGACCTGATAAGTCCCCCTACCCATCTAGGCAACACCTTAGATTGAGGTAACTGTGATGGTCTTACTGAGACCATCTACGTCTGCACTGCCCGAGCCCACAGGCTGGCTCTCCCCCAGGCCCCATTTGTGACATGCCTGACCCAGAGAAACACGATCTAATTGTGCCTAGCCAAGTAGGAAAGTACCAGGAGAGTACTGCCTCAGCCTCCTAAAACTGTGGTGTGATTCAAAACCAAGTCCCCGGCCCCTCTCAAAGGAGGTGCGTGGGCCCAGGAAACTGCCATTTTCTGAAAGGAGAGACCAAGCTAGGGCCCAGGGCCTGGTGTCCCCATCTCCCTTGCTGTCTCCTGACCTTTAGGCACCCCCTTCCTATGACATGGGGAGGCCTTCCCCACCCCTCCGACCTCTTCCCAAAGGGCATTGGAGAGGAGTCTTGGGAACTCCTGGGACTGACCAGTGGCAGCTCCCAGATGGTGGCATCGCACAGCAGCGAGGCTTCCCTGAAGCTCTGTTCCAGCCAGGCACAGACTGAGCAACCACACAGGTTGTTCTGACGAGGCTATTTATAGAAGCAAGCTCAGCCCTTCCCAAATGAGGGCCTCAGTCTCTCAACGACCGGGAAACACATCAACTCCTTTCCTTGGAGACAGGAGAAAGAAATTCTCTTAGGAGCTCAGAAGTGATCTCTCTTTGGGTAAGAATAAAAGCACTGTAAGGGGTCAGAATGGGGTCGGAATAGAGCAGAGCTCTTTAAAACCCTTTCCAGAAGTGATCCAAGGGAGAAAAGAGAGTGGAAAAGTGTCACTGAAGGTAAAAAAGCACCTAGAAGAATGAAAGACTGAAACCTTTGGAGGACGCTTCCCCAGCTCAGCCTGCCTCACCCTCCTCAGTCCACCCCTGTACCTGCTCACCCAGCCCTGCCCCTCCCTGGAGAGTTCTGTGCTGAAGGTCAGCCTGGTGCTGAGGAACAGTGTCCCTGACCTGCATATCCAGTCAAAATGCTTCCCATAAGGATAAGAGGGGCCATGCCCACCACCCTGAAGCATTTATCCCTGATCTCCGTCTCTGGGGTTCAGTAAAAGGAGTTTCTTAGAAGGGATTCCTGTCTTCTGAGGGCTTCCAGACTCCAGCAAAATGTCACAGGAAGATATACAGAGGCCTCAAGATACAAGGTGGATTCAAGACACAAAGTACAGGAAGTGTTTCTGCAGGGACCAAACCAAAGGTGTATTTTCTGGAGCCAGGCAAGGAAGGAGAACTGGGGGGGAAGAAGGGAGAGAGATGGCTGTTCAGGCCATGGAGCAAGCCATCCCCCACACCAACCCCATCCCAGTGTATTATAGGATATTTCTATTTCTCCCAAGAAATATCAGAAATGGCTATCTTTTCCACTGCCAAGTAAAAGAAACCCCATCTTTGCAGTGCCTCTTCCTCACCTAATTATGCAAAAATCTCACCCTTTGAAACTGAGGGCTTGCAGCCTAGCTGGCAGTGAGAGGCAGGCACAGCACCTAAACTTTGGTTTAAAAACAGGAACCATTTCCTTCCCAGGCAGCAACAAAACACTCTACAGAAATAGTTCAAAACCTCAGCTGTATATCAGAATTATCTGGAGAGCTTTTCAAAATCCTGATGCCCAGACTATACCCCAGGCCATTTAAATCAGATGCTCTGGGCATGGGAACCAGGTATCACCAGTATTTTCTAAAGCTTCCTGTGAATCCAGTGTGTAGCTAAGATTGATAACCACTGGTCTAAATGCCTAGCTAGCTGGAGTATCTGTGGGGGTATGGGGGGACTTATACCATGCGGCAAGAACCCCACGGGAGGGTGGGACACCTCCCCTCTGCAGCCACGGTGTTCTGCAGGAGCCCCACCTACAGCCAGGGAAAGGGACGCCTGTCCCTTTGCCCCTCACCCTCCAGAACATCCCCTGCTCTCCAGCTTCATGAGTGGTGCCCTGGAAAACAGGTGCTAGTTACAGGGGCCTATTTTAGTTAACTCCTTCAAACATAAAATCACAATCTCTTCTTTGGTTGTTGGGCCTCTTCTCACAATTGGAAGGTACAGTGCATTTGCCTGACTTCAGAGCCCAGGGAAGGCAGGGCCTACAGGCAAGATGAATTATTAACAAAAGAGGCCCCAGAGTCAGGCCTGGGGAAGTTTTTGGTTAATTTGAATTGGTGTAGCACTGCTGAATTAATGATGAGCCTGCCACACACCTGTGAAATATAACAGCTCACTTCTGTCTATAAACAGCCCCTTCTAGGTAACCTCTCTAAGGACCTGGCTTGGAGCCCTCTCATCTAAGTAGCAAAACAAACAAACAAACTCAGCTTTACCTCCACTCCCACCAAGATACTGACAGACACGAGGCCTGCAGCCAACTAGGAGACTGGCCAGGGCACCCAGGCTTGCTGGGGGTGTCTAGAGGCGGACACCTTTAGGAAACACAAATCATGCCATCAGGAAACACACGCAAGCCCCTTCAGGTTACCCAAACCGACCCAGGAAGTTAAAGTGGTAGCATGACAGCAGCCTAGGCCAGAAGTTTTCATCTGCTTCTAAAAACACCCTGGACTTCTGCAAAGTTGCTGGATTACGACTTAAGGTGGTTTCTGGCCACTTCAAATACGGAAGTCTCAACCGATGAATGTGTGTTTATGAATGTTTATCAACTGATGAATGTTTATCTTACTGAGGGATTGGGTGGCATTCAGTTTCCATCTAGAACTTCTAAGCTAGGATTTGGGTAGGGGGTGCGGTTATGAGACCCTGCACTCAGGCACAGGTGAACCTGCAGCCAATCTACCAGCCAGGGGCAGCCCCCACGTTCTAGAGAGCCATTTTGAAGAGATCTGGGGATGGAACCGCTGTGAGGAGGGCTGACCAACTGAATAGTGCAGGTCCCTGAAGGGCTCCAGATACGATGCTCAGCCCTCAGGACAACTGCCTGGCCGCTTTCCTGACATGTGGCTTTGTCCCTTTGCTGGGAGCAAGGTTTCCCTTCTAGATTGACCACAGAGGTTATTTCCCCCCACGAAAGGCTCCTGCATTCCATTATTATGTTTACCTTTGAAAGATGTTTGCTCTGCGCATTTCTGAAAAAGGTGGTCTTAGCAGTGAAGAAGCAGTCTTCCAGTTCCTCGTCCAGGCTGCAGTACCCACTGCTCATGCTGCTGTCCACGGTCATCTAGCCCGGAGTTCCCGGCCGAGGCCGCCAGCGCATCAGAGGGGGCCGGGTTTGGGATGCGGCGGAGGGAGGTGGGCACCCCTCCCTGGGCTCCGCTTGGCGTGAGCCCCTAGCTCTGAGCCCCAAGCCGGGAGCTAGTCGGGCAGCGGGCCAGGCAGAGCCGGCGGGCCGCCTGCGTTTCCTTCAGCGGAGTGCGAGCGCCCGGGCGGCCGGGTAACCTGCTCCTGTCCCCGCGCCGCCTGCGCCTGCAGAGCCCCGGGCGCCCGGCTCGCGCCTCACTCCCTGACTCGTCCGGGCTCTGCGGTTTCGTGTCCCCGGCGCCAGCGCCCTCCCTCCGCTGCTGTGCAGAGCGCCATCTCCGCACCTCCCCCGCCTCCCGCGCCTTTCCTGCCCCTCGCGTAAAGCAGTTCTGAAGCCACTTCCTCTGCAAGGTTCCTCAAAGCCGGCTCGGCTGTCACTGCGCCCCTCCCCCGCCTCCCTGCCGCCTGGGTGCCACCCGCCCCCGGTGGCAAGTGGACTCAGGGAACCGCAGGTCATATAAGGGATGCAGGGAAGGAAGGGACCAGGATGGACCTGAGGGGGAACATTCCCTCTGTTCTTTCTTCATCATGCACTTGCTTCTGGAAAGAGCCCAGTCTCACCAGCCCCGGTGACTTAGGTTCCACGGAGTAGAAGGTGCTAGCTATAAGGGCAACACCATCCCTCCTCCCTTCTCCCCCATCCACTTCCTCACCCCCACCCACTCCCTCCCCCATTCGCTGGGTGGGGGAGCCGGGTCAATCGGAGTGGTTAGAGAAGAAAAAAATCAATACCTGCCCTGCCTGGGGAAACAGCAATATTTTAAGTTGGAAATGCCAGAAGAAACTGCAGGGTCACCACAAACACATGCAAATCAGATGCAGAGTTATGGCAACCTAGAGAGCAAGCTGCCTTCCCACCCATAGAACTTGGCCCTCAGGAAGCCTCAGGGTACACAGGAGCCTGCAGACACCATCCAGGTGATCTGTGTATCTTGCTGATAGTCTGAGAAAGAGAGGTCTTGGCCAGATCTTGTCATTCCTAACATTGAGGAGGGCTCATTTATATTTTCCCATCTGACTGGACAAAGGAACACAGAGGGCTGAATCCTTCAAAGCAGTTAAGACAATTACCCCACAATAGATCAATAGGAGTTCTAGCTACCATTGTTCGAACAACTCTCTGTGCAGGTGATTTATATGCACTCTATCATTGACTCTTTCCGATAGCCTTGAGACAGAGACTGTGTACAGATGAGAAAACTAAGGCTCGGAGTCACACAGGTAGAACATGTGTGCTGGGACTCAGCCCTGGTGTGTGCGGCTGCCTACGCCCCTAGTCACTGTCATGTACAGACCCTCAGCAGTGATGAGGCTATTTGGGTGGGCACTTTGCCATCTTTAAATACAGTGGGGGCTGGAGTCCGGGCGGGGAAACAGCCTTCAGAAGCCTGGCTTTGCTACCATGTTCATGGAGTCTGATGGCTCATGGACCCCGGAGCGCCCTGGACGGTGTCTGAGAGGGGTTATCAGGTCTCTCTCCAAATCTGTGTAGCTTTTCCTACAGTTCTGAAACAATCCAGTCCTGGGGAAACATAAACTGGGTGGAAGACTAGACTCAGCCCCCTGGACACCAAGTTGCCAACTCCATCTTAAGCTCTGGCTACCTGTGTGAGAAACCCTCTCCCTCTCCCACCTAAGCCAAATCTGTCAGTGCTCAGGAAGGTTTCAAACTGCAGCCCAATTTGGCTTCATCCTCCCACACAGTCTTCTTCCCAGAAGCCTGTGAGTGCCTGGCAGGCACAAACACAAGAGAGCTGAGAGTCAGCACCCCAGCCGGCTGGATGCCCTCGGTGCAGGAGAGCTGTCAATACCAGTAGCTGTCTTCTCTGGCAGGCAGATAAGAGGAGGGAGACGGTCAGCACCAGGGGCTGGGGTGAGCTACTGGGTGTTTGCAGGGGAAGATCTCACATTAATGGGGGTGAAAGTAGGTTCTGGCTTTGTCTGGAGCAATCTTTTTTCAAATGGGTATTTTAGAGGCTGTTTGGGGGGTTTTCCCCAGAGAGGTGGTTTCCTGTGATCCTTGGGCCATCAATAACAGCTCACCTGCTTTGTCCACCCAGCTAAGAAACATGCTTTTCTTCATAAAAATAACCTCCTTGCCCAGTGTGAATCTAATACTTAAGAAAAAAAAAACAGGCCCCAGATTCTCTGTAGCCACACTGTGTCCTTGGATTCACGCGGAGAAGCTCTGCAATGCAACAGCAATGCTGCATGTTCAAAATGTGCAACCTTCACATACAGCTAATAACAACCTATTCAAACACCAAGCCAAGGTACCCCAGGAGTCAGCATGAATCTCTCCTTAGAAGCAACACACCAGATGCCAGACCTGGTTAGGAAAGTTCTCAGGGACACTGTGTTCTTTTAGGGTACTGCTCCCTGCCATTCCAAACATTATGAAAATCTGACATCTGAATAGGGCCTTTCAAACCCTTTTAACATCCATTATTTCACCCAGGCTACTCTTTTATCCTAAGAGCAGGTACTATGCCCATTTTATAGATAAAGAAACTGAGGGAAGTAACTTGTTCCATCACAGCTCATTACTTTCAAAGCCTCTTGACTTCTAGTTAATGTCTCTTTCCCTACTCTGTCCCAGCTGTCAGTGAATCTAGGTTTGGAAGAAAGCCATGTGTAAGAAGTCAGCAAAACAGACTGTGCTGGCAGGGACTTTAGGACTAGAAGAAATATACAAAGATCATATATAATATACCAAAGTTGGCCAGCTTCCAGGAGGAAAAATCCAGACTGAAGCCCCAGGGTCTCAAAGGAAGGAAGACAGGACTCCCTGCAGCATCTAATGGCCCTGTCTGAACCTCTGAACCTCTTCCCTGTGAATAATCAATAATAGTGATAGCTTGGCCAGGGTAACAGGGAGGGGGCATGGAAGAGTCTGAGCAAGAGCCTTTAAGGCTCTGAGATGCAATCGTACAAAGGATGGGAACTGGCTGTTCTTGTCCCTGGACTTAGGAAGAGGAGGCTGGATCTAAAGCTGTAGCAGCCAGAGCCCTAAATCCATGGCACCGTGCTGGGGTTCAGAAAGCCCCATTGAAATGATGAATGGGCCACTTTCCTAACTCAAAGCGTCAGATGATGAAAGACATTATTTTAAGCTTTTTCTCCTTTCTCAAATGCAATACTGTCATGTGGCCAGATCCTCCTGTAAGATCCACCCTGTAGTTCTGCATGTACCAGAAAAGCTGTGATACAGGCCTGGAAGTCAGGAGCTTGTATTCTAGTCCCAGCTCCAACACCAGCTTGATGTGGTATCTCGAGCAACCATGGACATCAGGTTTCCTCAACTATCCAACTGAAGGGTAGCAGCGGTGGAGATCAGATTTAGGGCCTTATGACCTTATGCTCAGATATAGTGGCATATAGAGAGGCTGAAAATCAGGGCAAGGTGCCACCCCACCCCTGAGACATATTTTGAAATCACCGTTAGCTAGTATGTGCAGGCATTGTACTAATAATTTGTTCATAATTTCATTTAAGCCCTACAACAAACCTATGAGGAAGCTACAGTTGTTATCTATATTTTACAGAAAGCAAAAGGAGGTTAAGGCAAGTTAAGTAACTTGCACATATCCACACTGCTAGTTAACGAGCCAAATATCAATCCCGCTGAGTCTGACTTTAGAACCCAAGTCCTTGAACTCTATACTCTGCGGCCTCATGGTTTACCTCTGTGATTACTCTCATAATAACCACATGCCTGAAATTATAGTCCATTACAAACAAGTTAGGAACCACTTTCTCCATCTGCCTATGCCCCCGTCTTCCTTTCAGCTTCCTGGGGTCTTCTCTTCTCCCTTTATGTACCCCTGCTCTCCTTGGGGGTTAAATCTCACCTATGCCAGTGGTATCAACCACACCTAACAGACTAAGGTCTCATAATTCTTTCTCTCCCAGGTATCTCCAGGTGGGCTGAGTACCCAGCCCTTCCTACTGGAGTTTCACTCTCAACGGAGTCAAGATTGAGTTTGTTATTCCCTGCCTTGTCCACCACCTGCTCCTTCTTTTCCTCCCTTAGTAGTTCCTATCTCGATGAGTGCCATTAACAGAGATTAGTGCAAAGCCTTCCAAGAGTTCCCTGTGTTCCTATCTCTGCCTCCTCCAAACCCCCTACCTTTTTATTGCCACAGTTACCCTTCTGAGATGAAAATCTGATCGTGGTACCATAACAACTTCCATTCAGATTTCAACAAAAAATTATTGAATAATTACTATGTATCAGGTTCTACTTATTCTTTCATTCATTTAGCAAATATTTACTGAGCCCTTTTTTTTTGTTTTTTGACAGTGTCTCGCTCTGTCACCCAGGCTGGAGTGCAGTGGCGTGATCTCGCCTCACTGCAAGCTCCGCCTCCCGGGTTCACGCCATTCTCCTGCCTCTGCCTCCTGAGTAGCTGGGACTACAGGCGCCCGCCACCATGCCTGGCTAATTTTTTGTATTTTAGTAGAGATGGGGTTTCACCGTGTTATCCAGGATGGTCTCGATCTCCTGACTTTGTGATATGCCGGCCTCGGCCTCCCAAAGTGCTGGGATTACAGGCTTGAGCCACTGTGCCTGGCCTTACTGAGCACTTTCTTCAGGCAATCACTAGACTGGGTGTTTGAGTTCGGGCATGAATAAGACATAGTCCTTACCTTCTAATAATATACAGTCTAGTGAGAATAACATTGAATAAAACGGTCTACTAAAGTTACTGAATGAAAGTTACACATTTCATTATCTCACTTAATCCTCAGAACCCTGCAAGAAGGTATTTTGCAGATGAATGAACTGAGGTTCAGAGTAAACTTGCCCAAGCAAGTAAATGGTAGAATCAGATTCAAACCCAGAGCCCCTGTAACTTTCCATTACAATTGTCCTTTCTCCACCGACTCCCGCCGCCTATTCCAAACTCTTGAGCAGGTCCTTCAAGACCCTTCACGGTGCACGCCCGGCCAACAGTTCACACCCATCTCCAGGTGCAATCAAGCAACCCTCGTTACAGCTGCACAAAATTCGATTCACATTCCCAGAAGCCACCCTTCCCTTTTGTGGCTTAGCTCTTGCTATTCTCTCCTCTGATGTCAAAATCCTCCTCCTGTGTCCTCCCCACTTCCTGACACATATTCCCCAATATCATCCATACCTCCCACACCTTCCATCTGACTCTGAGAAGCATCCTTAACCAGATGTCCTATCTGGGTTGAATCTTAAGATGCTGCCAGCCATCCCTAGGGTAGCAATTTTCAGCGTTCAATGGCTGTGTACAGCAGACAGCTCGGTGTCTCACCAGATGACTTCCTGTTGTAAGAGGTGAGTGGCGGCACACCATTTAGGTTAGACTCACCCTACAGTCACTTTCTCAGCAGTGCTAACTCACACCACACTTCCGATTGGCTGCCAGGCTAACAGCTTCGATAGGCCTTGACACTGAACCTACTGAAGATAGCTGAGTTACCCCAGTTGTCCACACCCTCAAGAACTCATGTCAGGGTCTGAGTCAGGCCCAGGGGCTCTGTCTTCTAATTTTCCTCCCTAGTGAGAATAGAGAGTGACAAAAGATGTTTCTGATCAACAGCTGTCTCCCTGATGTGCCCCTCTCTGGGCAGGGCCAGTCCTCCAACATCACGGGCAGCATGGTCACCAGGGTGAGATGTGAACAACTATTGCACTGCTACATCTAGCAAGGAGGGTCTTGCTGCCTCTCGCCTCAGGGCTAGCCTAGCCCAGCTGGGGGTCATCTCAGGAAGCCCACTGCTTCTAGGGTAAAAGGGGATAGGCTGTGAGGAGCCCAGAGAAATATCTCCAGGGTTTAAGGATTTCTAGAGAAATATGCACCAGAGCTGTGTCCCTCCTCATGGCCAGGACTTCAGGTGCCTCCTTTTTGGAAAGCATTTCCATTCTGCCTAATCAGAAATACATCGGCGTGGGCTGGCCCATCTGGGGCTGGTCAGATAGGCCTTGGAGAGGCTCCCGTGAGGGCGGCTGTCCAGTGCAGATGAATCACTGACAGCTTTGGCCAGCACTTCTGGCTTCTAAAGTGTGGCAGGAGTCATGGAGAAGGCTGTCCCAGATGGGATGACCTAGTCAGGGTAAGGATGAAGGATGTCCTGCTCAGGGTAACGTGGAGGGAGCGGGGGACTGGCTCCTTCTCTTGGCAGATATAGGTGGGCTGGTGTGCATCTGGCACCTCTAGAATCCCCTGGGAGCAGCCATTAGTTTCTTATCAAGGGAAGGAGTCAGAATAGAAGAAATCAGTGCCAAATTTGGGGTTTGGAAGCTAAGGAAATACTGATTGAGGGACTAGGTGGGGTCTAATGTATTCTGCTCTGCACCCTCACATCTACCAGGAAAGATTAGATGTGGGACCCTAGTTTCTGACTTTTCTGACATTCCTGCCATGTCAACTAAAGGTGGTGAGTCTCCTCTCATTTCTGGTGGCCACGGAATAACAAAAGACGCTGTCAATATCAATTGATTGCGAGATCATAAAGTTATTAAGCTATAGAAAGCCAGATTTTAGAGCTGGGAGCGCTAAACTTGCTCCAAGATGGCAGAAAGGGGCTGTCGGCAGCCTTAGGACTGGGTACCAGGGCGGGCACATAGATTTGTGACTGTGCTCAGGGCACAACATAAAATTCCCATTTTGGAGCGTTACCATATTTTAAGATGATGAGAGCAGCATTGTTCACACCCATAGCTATCTTGAGGATAATGTGTCTACAGAGGGCAGGCAGCCTGCTGGGCTGAAGGCTCTCAAACACCATGGGGGCAAGGGGAACTATGTTATTTGCCAGTCCTATTATATATATTCCTTGTGGTAGGTGCTGGGAACACACTGGTAAACAAACAAGGTTCATGCTCCATGGAGTTTACAAGTGCTTTTATACCGTTGCCACAACAACCACACTGGTGTCCCCATGTAATGGCTAAGAGAGGTTATGTACTTTCCTAGTGTCACAGTAAGTGGGAGAACCAGCATTCTGAATGCAAAAAACCTCCACGAATCCAAGTTCAAAATCTAATAAAATGAAGGACTTCTTGAGCACCTACTATGTGCAAGGCCCAGTGCATTATGAGGAAGACTAAATGGCAAAAGATAGGATCCCCGCCCTCAAGGCATTTACCCAATGCGTAAGGCTGGGTATTAAATGAACTAATACAAATTAGGATTAGAACAGTGCCTGGGGGCGTTCTGCTTCTGGCAAAGATGAGAGAATAGGATTCAGATATATCCTCCTGATTAAAACAACCAAAAAAATTGATACAACTAATGAAACAGTGGTTTTTAAAATACTGGCTATAAGGTAACGAGGAATAGCAATCCCTGAGACACAGGAAACAAATGAGTTGATCCCTAGATTTACTCCCAGTTTACTCCCAGATGTGGTGCAGAGCAGGTACTAAGGTGGAGCCTGGAAAATCCCCTGAAGCTGAGGAGATGCTGCTCAGAGTCTAGGGGGACAAAGGCAGCTCAAACTCACAGGACAGAGTAACTGAATGGAGACAGCTGCACAGAGAGAGAACTGCAGAAAGGCCCCTATAGTATTCACCTGCGTGCTTACTGATCAGTGTGTGCATGGGAAGAAATGACCCAAGGCTAGAGAAAGAACCACCCAAAAGGAGTACAGGTAACAGTGTCTGCCCTCATACAGGGCAGGAATAGTGCCTGTTCCTACAAGCCATACCAGAAAACCTCATGATTTATTAGGCACTGGGTAGAGTACGCAGAGAGTCTTACCTTAGCGGTGGGAAATAATTAGCCCTAGACTGAGGACTGTTCCAATCCTGACGAATCTTAAAGAGGATCTTAAAATCTTAAAAAGGATCGAACCGCTTCTAAGTAATTTAACTGGGTCCTAGAACAAAACTCAGGAATATTTCCACAGGGCTGGGTGCAGTGGCTAATGCTTGTAATCTCAGGACTTTGGGAGCCTAAGGTGGGAGGATCACTTGAGGCCAGGAGTTCGAGACCAGCCTGGGCAACTTAGTGAGACTGTCTCGACTACTAACCACGACTGACACAGATATTAGCGTTGTTCAAAGACACTAATTCTGGTGTCTCAGGCAGCCCATTGCTTCTAGGGTAGAAGGGGATAGGCTGTGAGGAGCCCAGAGAAATGTCTGAATAAGTATATGCTATTTATTCAAAAAGTTAAGTAGGAGAAATGGAAAATATAAAAAAAATCCACATCAAACTACTAGAGTTGAAATTTACAATGCCTTTGATGGGAAATATACTAGATGGGAATTAATGGCAGATTAGACTTTGCAGAAGAAAAGATTAGCAAACTTGAAGACACAGCAATAGCAATGATTCAAAATAAAGCACAGGCCAGGCACGGTGGCTCACATCTGTAATCCCAGCACTTTGAGAGGCCGAGGTGGGTGGATCACCTGAGGTCAGGAGTTCGAGACCAGCCTGGCCAACATGGTGAAACCCCGTCTCTACTAAAAATACAAAAATTAGCTGGGAGTGTTGGCAGGCACCTGTAATCCCAGCTACTTGGGAGGCCAAGGCAGGAGAATCGCTTGGACCCAGGAGACAGAGGTTGCAGTGAGCCGAGAACGCGCCATTGCACTCCAGCCTGGGCAACAGAGCGAGACTCTGTCTCAAAACAAAACAAAACAAAACAAAACAAAATGAACCACAGAAAGAAAAGAGAATTTTTTAAATGAACAGAGAAGTAAGCTGTGGAACAAATTCAAGCAGTCTAATATACATGTAAGTGGTATCCTCAGAGTAGGGGGGTGTAAAAATATTTGAAGAAATAATGCCCCCAATTTTTCCAATTTTCATGAAAACTATAAATCCACAGATCCAACAAACTCAATGAACACCCAGTACAAGAAACATAGAGACAAGTACAAAAGGCACATTGTAATCAATTGCTCAAAAACAGTGTGATACAGTTTGGATATCTGTCCCCTCCAAATCGCATGTTGAAATCTGACCCCTCATGTTAGAGGTGGGCCCTGGTGGGAGGTGTCTAGGTCGAGGGGGCAGATCCCTTATGAATGTCTTGGTGCCCTCCCCACGGTAATGAGCATCTCGCATTGTTCCTTCATGTGAGAGCTGGTTGTTCAAAGGAGCTTGGCACCTCCTCCTCTCTCTCTGGCTCCCTCTCTCACCATGTGACATGCCTGCTCTCCCTTCACCTTCCGCCATGAGTAAAGGCTTCCTGAGGTCCTGATCAGAAGCCAAACAGATGTTGGTGCCATGCTTGTACAGTCTGCAGAACCATGGGTCAAATAAACTCTGTTCTTTATACATTGCCCAGTCTCAGGTATACCTTCATAGTAACACAAAACAGACTAATACATAGCGATAAAAATAAAAAAGAATATGTTATATACAGAGGAGCAGAGATAAAGATACCAGTAAATTTATTGTTAGAAATAATGCAAGTGACGAGGTAGTGCAGCAACATCTTTAAAATAATGAAAGAAAAAAAGTGCCAACCTAGAAATTTCTATCCTGTAAAAATCTCTCAAAAAGGAAGGTGAAATTAGAACTTTTTCAGACATGGAAAGTTGAAAAAACTCATCATCAGCACACCCATAAATACAAGAAATGTTAAAGAAAGTCCTTCAGACAGAAAGAAAATGATATCAGATGGAAACCTGGATCTACCAGAAGAAAAAAAAAAGTACCAGAAATGGTAACCAAGTGAATAAACAATTTCTTGTCATTTAAATCTCTTTAAAATATAATTGGCCATTTAAATAAAATAGTAACAATATTGTAAGGGGCTTATAGCAGCGGTCCCCAGCCCTTTTGGCACTAGGGACTGGTTTTGTGGAAGACAATTTTTCCATGGACCAGGGTGGGGCTGGTGGTTTGGGGATGACTCAGGTGCATTACATTTATGGTGCACTTTATTTCTATTATTATTACATTGCAATATATAATGAAATAATTATACAACTCACCATCATGTAGAATCAGTGGGAGGCCTGAGCTTGTTTTCCTGCAACTAGATGGTCCCATCTGGGGGTGATGGGAGACAGTGACAGATCATCGGCCATTAGATTCTCATAAGGAGCGCGCAACCTAGATCCCTCACATGCGCAATTCACAATAGGATTCAGGCTTCTCCAAGAATCTAATGCTGCTGCTGATCTGAAAGGAGGCAGAGCTCAGGCTATAAAGTAAGCCATGGGGAGTGGCTGTAAATACAGATGAAGCTTGGCTTGCTCTCCAACTGTTCACCTCCTGCTGTGCAATCTGGTTCCTAAAAGGCCACATGTGTGACCCTGGGGGCTGGGACCCCTGGCTTGTAGTATATGTGAAAATAAAATACAGGACAAGAATGGTACAAAGGTCTGTAGATGAGAAATGGAAGGATACTACTATTTTTGTTTTTTTCTTTTCTTTTTAAAAATTTTTTTTAAATATAAAATAGAGACAGGGTCTCACTATGTTGCCCAGGCTGGTCTTGAACTCCTGGGCTCAAATGATCCTCCTGCCTCGGCCTCCCAAATTGCTAGGATTACAGGTGTGAGCCACTGTGCCTGGCCAGGGTTTTATACTATACATGAAGGGCCATAGTATCATTTGACAGGTAGACTGTGATAAGCTAAAGATGTCAGATGGTTCCCTCCGTATAGTGGTCCTACTTATGATTTTTCAACTTTAAGATGGTGCTAAAGAGATGCACATTTGATAGAAACCATAATTCAGTTCAGCGTCCAATAAATTACACGAGGTATTCAAAATGTTGTAAGAAAATAGGTTTGGTGTTAGACGATTTTGCCCAATTGTAGGCTAATGTAAGTGTTCTGATCACATTTAAGATAGGCTAGGGTAAGCCATGATGTTTGGTAGGTTAGGTGTATTAAATGCATTTCTACTTAAGATATTTTCAACTTTCAGTGTGTTTATTGGGATGTAATCCCATAAATTAAGGATCATTTATATACTGTAAACGCTAAGACAACCACTAAAATGACAAAACAAAGGGTTAAAGCTTGTAGGCAACAAATGGGAGAAAATGCAATCATAAAGTATATTCAATTAATCCAAAAGAAGGCAAGAAAAGGCCGGGCACGGTGGCTCACACTTGTAATCCCAGCACTTTGGGAGGCCGAGGCGGGCGGATCACGAGGTCAGGAGATCGAGACCACGGTGAAACCCCGTCTCTACTAAAAATACAAAAAAATTAGCCGGGCGTGGTGGCGGGCGCCTGTAGTCCCAGCTACTCGGAGAGGCTGAGGCAGGAGAATGGCGTGAACCCGGGAGGCGGAGCTTGCAGTGAGCCGAGATCGCGCCACTGCACTCCAGCCTGGGCGACAGAGCGAGACTCCGTCTCAAAAAAAAAAAAAAAAAAAGAAGGCAAGAAAAAAAAAAGAAAAAGCGAACCAAGAACAGATAGAATACTCATAGAAAACCAATAGCCAGCTGGGTGTGGTAGCTCATGCCCATAATCCCATCACTTTTGGAGGCTGAGGTGGGGGATCACCTGAGCCTGGGGAGGTTGAAGCTGCAGTGAGCCATGATTGTGTCACTGCACTCCATCCTAGGCGACCGAATGAGATCCTGTCTCAAAAAAAATAGAAAAAGAAAGAAAAGAAAAAAGTAGTAAGAAGATAGACTTAAAATCTAGCTATATCGTGAGCCAAGATCACGCCACTGTACTCCAGCCTGGGCAACACAGCAAGACTGTATCCAAAAAAAAAAAAAAAAAATCTAGCTGTATCAATAATCACAGTAAATGCAAATGATCTAAATACTCAAAGGGTAGAGATGAGCAGATTGGTTTAAAAAAAAAAAACAAGATCCAACTATTTGCTGCCAAGATCATTACTTTAAAGATCGTTTAAAGAAATGATCTTTAATTATAAAGAGACACATAGCCTAAAAATGAAAGGGTGGATTAGGGCATGCCATGCTAATGGTAATTAAAAGAAAGCTGCAGTAACTATGTTAATATCAGACAAGGTAGGTTTCATAGTAGAGAATGTTAACAGGGATAAAGAAGGTCATTTCATAATGATACACAAGTCAGTTAACTAAGAAGACATAATAATCCTAAAAATATCCCATGTGGTGGCTCATGCCTGTGATCCTAGCACTAGGAGGCCAAGGTAGGAGGATCACTTGAGGCCAGGGGTTCAAGACCAGCCTGGGCAACAGAGCAAGACCCCATCTCTACAAAAAATTCAAAAAATATTCGGCCATGGTGGCACACACCTGTAGTACCAGCTACTTGGGAGGCTGAGGCTGGAGGATCACTTGAGCCCAGGAGTTCAAGGTTATAATGAGCACCACTACACTCCAGCCTGGGTGAAAGAGTGAGACCCTGTCTGTTAAAAAAAAAAAAAAAAAAATACAAGAAATTCCTAAAAGTTTATGCACCTAATAATGGAGCTTCAAAATACAGGCATATTAACGTAAAGAGAAATAGACAAATCCACAATTATAGTTGGAGATTTCAACACTTCTTTCAATAATAAATGAAATGAGTAGACAGAACACAGGTA
This sequence comes from Symphalangus syndactylus, assembly GCF_028878055.3. Lineage (NCBI taxonomy): Eukaryota > Metazoa > Chordata > Mammalia > Primates > Hylobatidae > Symphalangus > Symphalangus syndactylus. The sequence continues at coordinate 16,519,261 of NC_072434.2, forward strand.
TGCCTCAACAAATGTCAGCTACTGTTGTTATCAGTCACAGTTCAATTAACATGTGTTGAAGCTTTCAGAAGAGACCCAAGACCCTGCACCTCCTGAGAGGTGTGCAGGTAGGTCTATCAAGTGTGTAGGGAGCCCGGGGCCTCAGGCAAGGACACATCCCCCCACCCCCGGCACCTGCCCTTTTAGGCGCATTTCTTCTTGCTCTCTGGCTCCCCCATGTGGTCATCCTGGGCTCAACACGTGGCTGTTGGGCTGAGGGACAAGGCAGGACTGGCCACAGGAGCATTTTTTTTCTCAAGGGTCTGGAAAGGTAGAGACCGGGTTAATGCAGACAGTGGCATGTCTGCAGGAGGGAGCAAAGGACTGGGAGCCAGGAAACACAGAACTCCAAGCCAGCGGAGTCACTACTCTGCTGCAGGGGCTGAGGGGTGACTGCAGCAGGGGCCCTGCTAAGGCTTGACAGTGTTTGGGGTAGGGGGTGTAGGCAGAAAGGCAGCAGGGACCTGCAGGGCTGAAATGCTGGCTGGCCGGGCTGATCTATCCTGGAGCCCTGGAAGCCATCTGCCCCTTTGGTGAGTGGGGACAGGGACTCATCCACAGGGTGGAACAGTGACTTGGGACCTCAACGATAGTCATAAACCTTATAGCAAAAAATGTCCACCCAAACCACAAAGCCAGAGAGTCCTGGTTTTATATCCAGGACAATAACCCTACTTTCTGGTGTTTTGGAGAGTGGGCAGAGCCAGACCATAAAGGTTGTGTGTGCTAAGCCAGTTTTAGACTCATTTTGAGGGCAATGGGAAGCCACTGAGGGTTTTCATCACAGGAGTAACAAAGTTAAAAAATCTACTAAGACTCTTAGAGGTACCAGAGATGGCCCAGGACTGTCACCTAGAATACTCATGCTTTTGTCCACTCATGCTTTCACACACCTCTTCTCGCTGGAACCTCCTCAGGGTCCCATTTCTCAGAGGAGAAACCTGAGACTCAAAGAAACTAAGAGGCTTGTCCTGGCTTATACATAAGTATTTTGTCTACACAATCTGGATTAGAACCTAGCTATTCAGTCACCCAGGCCAAGGGTCTGTGTTTTAAGAAAACATTTACTGCCTTTTAAAAATATGACATTAGGGCCAGGTGCGGTGGCTCACACCTGTAATCCCAGCACTATGGGAGGCTGAGCCAGGTGGATCACGAGGTCAGGAGATCGATACCAGCCTGGCCAACATGGTGAAACCGTGTTTCTACTTAAAATACAAAAATTAGCCTGGCATGGTGGTGTGTGCCTGTAATCCCAGCTACTCAGCAGGCCGAGGCAGTAGAATTGCTTTAACCCAGGAGACGGAGGTTGCAGTGAGCAGAGATTGCACCACTGTACTCCAGCCTAGCAACAGAGCAGGACTCCACATCAAAAAAAATAAAAAATGACATTAGGAACATATGAAAAGCATTTGGCTATTCAAACAACACAGAAACAAAGGGCAAAAGGTGAGAGCCTCACTCTACCCCTTTCAACATCCACCCCCTCCCAGGGTGAAATCTCTTTCAGTAGTTAGCTGAGCACTACCAGGCCCTCGTTCTGCATTTACACACACACACACACACACACACACACGTTTATATACATGCAAAATACAAATGGCCTAGTCCTGTGTGTACTGTGGAGGGATCTGCGTTCATGTTGCACAATTCTGTACCAGTATATACAGATCCAAGTCTCCTTTGGAAGAGCACCTTGGTATTGGTAAAGAACAGCTGGCAATTCCTTCTCAGCATCCCAGGAGCTCTCTCCACTGCTCACGCTGCCCCTTAGGCACTCCCTGGACCCAGTGACCTGGTAGTCCAGGCATCAGATGGCCAAAGAGAGTGGCCTCTATAGGGCAGCATCTCCCAAAAATGACACCTGAAAGGACTTTAGAACAGTGCCTGGATTTTTTTTTTTTTTTTTTTTTTTAGTCAAGGTCTCACTCTGCCGCCCAGATGGGAGTATAGTGGCATGATCATAGCTCACTGTAGCCTCCTTCTCCCTAGTTCAAGCTGTCCTCCTACCTCAGCCTCCCAAGTAGGTAGCACTACAGGTGCACACCACCACAGCTGGCCAATGTTTTTAATTTTTAGTAGAGACAAGGCCTTGCTATGTTGCCCAAGCTGGTCTCAAACTCCTGGGCTCAAGCAATCCTCCTGCCTTGGCCTCACAAAGTGCTGACATTAAAGGTGTGAGCCACTGTGCCTGGCTAGTGCCTGGCTTAATAAGTATTTGTGGAGTAAATCTGAGGCAGTCCTTAGACACGTATTAAAAGAAATTATAAGTATTCATTTAATGTGTGCTGAGAAAAAATTCCTAAGTACATCAAACCAGTGATTCAAGGATATTTTAAAATTTCCTTTAACATGAGTTTATTTAAATTTAATAAAATAAGTCTATTTAAAGAGAAATGTTAAGTAAATAGTAGACAGGTGGAACACGAGCAGGGCCTGAGTCCTGAGTGGGGAAAGTGCCTGAGTGTGGTCTGGGAATGGCCACGGGAGGGGCTGGCCTTTGCAGCTGAGGGCCTGGGAGCCTGGTTTCCGAGGTTGCTGCCCAGGGACTTTCTTAGTCCATTTTGTGTTGCTCTATAGGAATACCTGAGGCTGGGTAATTTATAAAGAAAAAAGTTTTATTTGGCTAGGGGTTCTTCAGGCTGTACAAGCATTACACCAGCATCTGCTTGGCTTCTGGGGAGGCCTCAGGAAGCTTTCACTCACGGTAGAAGGGGAAGGGGGAGCAGGCGTGTCACATTCGAGAGAGACAGCAAGAGAGAGATGCTAGGGTTGTCTTAAACAACCAGCTCTTGTGTGAACAAATAGAGTGAGAGCTCATTCATTATTGCAAGGACAGCACCAAGCCATTCATGAGAGATCCACCCCCATGACCCAAACACCTCCCACCAGTCCCACCTCCAACATTGGAGGCCACATTTCAACATGAGATTTGGAGGGGCCACACATCCAAACCATACCAGGGACTCTGGAGGGTCAAGGGGAAGGGGTAGGACTCTGGGCCTGCTGGCGTAAGATTTGAGCACTGGCTGCAAGGGATTGGAGTGGAAGGGGTAGTGCTCATGATGCTCTCTTGCAATCTGTGCATTCCATGTACCAAGAAAAGTGGCACCCAAGGCCAAAGGGACAGAGCTTCCGGGGTTGCCCTGGGCTACAGCGGGTGATAATGAGAATCCAGTGGTGGGCAAGGACAAACACTTCTTCTCTTGGGGCCAGCTTCTCCATAGGCAGCGAAAGGACTGAACCAAGCCATTAGAGGCCTCACTTCATCGTGAGGGCACCAGGAGCCACAGAGGGCTTTTCTCCTCCCAGGGGTGACATGATAAGAGCACCTTTAAGACCACCAGAAGTATAAATTCTTTGGGATGTAATCCTAAATAAAAGAACTGCAGCTGTTTGGGTAACTGATTGTGGTCTTTAGCCAATAGCGATGATGTTCCTTAGCAAATGAGGCTTAAACTGAAAAAGGGGTCTAGGGTAGACTTGAAGGAGATTTGCTTGGTCAGGCATGGGTGCCCAAGGAAAAGTCAGACATCAGAGACCTCAGAGATCTTTAAGGAGAGACTCTGAAACCCTCGTTTCTGTGGTTGACAAAAGCACGGGCAGCTCCCAGTGGTCTTTCTCTGTTTCTGATGCCTGTTTCCGATGGCCTATTGAGTTTACCTTTGGGGATTCTGAGCTCATCCCTGCCTGCTTCCACACCTGTCCCTCCTTCCTCCCCAGCTGCCTCCCTGTGGCATGGCAGAGACAAGACAGTTAGAATCTTGGGATTGTTGCTTTTAAAATGTTGAGGCCAAATACTTATCTACAGGGTGATCTCAATCATGTTTTGAAAAATGTATGAATGTTCAGGAAGAACATATAAAAATGTTAATAAAGAATGGTTCTCTCTGGATGGAGGAAAATAAATGATTTTCTTTTCCTTAAAGAGCAGAGAGGGCTGGGTGTGGTGGCTCACACCTGTAATCCCAGCACTTTGAGAGGCCAAGGCGGGTGGATCATTTGAGGTCAGGAGTTTGAGACCAGCCTGGCCAACATGGTGAAACCCCATCTCTACTGAAAACACAAAAATTAGCCGGGCATGGTGGAGCACACTTGTAATCTCAGCTACTCAGAAGGCTGAGTGAGGCAGAATTGCTTGAATCCAGGAGGTGGAGGTTGCAGTGAGCTGAGATCATGCCACTGCACTCCAGCCTAGGCAACAGAGTGAGACTCTGTCTCAGGAAAAAAAAAAAAAAAAAAAGATCAGAGAGGAGAAATGCCACCGAGATGAGACCCCCTAAGCCATATATACCCGGAGTAGCTGAGCTCAGATCTGAGCCTCTCCTCCCTTAAATCCCCCAAGAAAACAGCACTAGCACATGAAGTTAGCTCAGCCCAGGTGATGATGTCAAGGTGAAAGAAAGCTCCATCTTGAGATGTAACAGAAAATCAAGCCAAGGCGGAAATGAGCACAAACAGGCTTTTTAGAAGAGGCAAGTGGGCCTGGAGCAGGGCCCAGGTTTTATTGATAGAGGGCTGGGTCCTGCCCCAGTTCTGCTGAAGCATGCAGTCAGGCCTGTCCAAGGCAAACACAGCAGCAGCCTGATCTGGCCAGCCCAGGAGCAAACCCCATGCCAGGCTGTTTGCCCACTGGGGGCTGTTCAGCTCCCACGCAGGGTTCTTGGCTCCTTCCTCTGCAATGTTTCAGTGGTGTTCCTGCTCTAGACAAGCCCTGATTTCACTTGCCAGAGGGTTCCAAGGTTGACTCCTCTCTCCAACAGAGGAAAGGGGGTCACTCTGTTTCCAAAAACTCAGACTTGAAAGCATCTCTTCACTGCTGACATTTAGAGGATGAGACAATGAATCCAGCCAACTCCAGGCCTTCCCTGGGCCTTTTTGCTTGCCACACTTGGGAGCTGGCTAGCCCACTCTAGGGCAGGGTTTCTCAGTCTTGGCCCAATTGACATTTGAGGTCAGATAATTCTTTGTTGTGGGGGGCTGTTCTATGCAATACAGGCTGGCTAGCAGCATTCCTGGCCTCTTCTAGAAGTCAGTAGCATCCCCTAAGTTGTGACAACCAAAAATGTCTCCAGACAAATGTCCTAGGGGGTTAGTAAAGTTGCCGCCTTTTGAGACCTGCTGCTCTAGAGGAAGGAATAGAAACAGACCCAAAGAGGAGACCCAGGAAATAATGGGGGCAGCTGGGCTCCAGGGTGGGGGGTATGGGCAGGGCTGAGGAGATCAGAAAGAAGAGACACTTGGAAGCTCCCAAAGAGAAAAGCAAATTGAGACCAGAAAAGGTTGTTTCAATAAGATTTTTAGGAAATGTTGCTATATGGTGTACTATGTAACCTCCTCCCTCTATCTTCTGAGGAAAACCTTCAGGAAACATCTGCATTGCCCATCAGCGCTTTTGGGGGCAAGATGTGCCTCCCCTCCTTTCCCTGTGCCCCATCCTGGATGGACAGGTTCCTGCCAAGGGCAAGGCCCTTCCAAGAGGCCTGGTTACATTCAGGCTACACCAGAAATAGCTACTATTCCAACGTCTGTGGAGAGATGTGCAGAGTTTTAAAATATACATTTTAGAACCAATCCAGCATCACCCTTATAAAAACATATATCATTCTTGCTTTCTAATAATTCTTTTTCCAGGGAGAGAGAAAGGCATGAGGGAACAGCTGCGAGGCTGGTAACACCCATGGTGAATTAGGCATTTGAACATTGTTGATTGTATTCCAGAAAAAGCATGTGATGGCTACTCTGGAGGGCGGGGGCTGCTCGTGAGTCCCCCATCCAGCACCTGGGTCCCCCAATATAGTTTCTCAGAGCACCTTGAGATTTCCCGTCAGAGACACAGGATATATTTGTTTAAAGTCTCTCTCCCTTACCCTACTGTAAGCACTGGATGTGTAGAAACCATGTCTGTTATTTTCATCATTAAGTCCTCAGCATTCCTGGGCCTGGCACATGGTGAACACTCGAAACTTATTTGTTAAATGAATTAAAGGACAATATTCTTACTTCCCTGACTCGCAACCTTCAACTCACACATTAAGGCTTAAATCAAACATCACCTCCTCTGGGAAGCCTTCCCTGATTTCTTCAAGCAGAAACAATTGCACTATATATCCAAACACTTGGTTCATACTTTTATTGCAACATGCATTACAGTGTATGCTATTTGTTGGTATTCTGCCTCTCCTGCCAGAATGTAAGCTATCTGAGGACAAGAATTGTGATGTATCATTTATTACCCCAACTCTCACCCATGCTTGGTACACAGTAGATACTCAATAAATGCTTGTTCAATGCAGGAAGCAATAAACACATTCCTCTGTCTCCATTCTAAATCCTAGAAATCAAAGTTCAGATACATCGCAGTTCAAGTGTCTTTACAAAACCCAGAACCAAAAGCTGCTTTGGACATCAATTTTCTGGTTCTTTAACACGGGGAGAGAACATTTGCCCAGCCTCTCTGAAGGTTGGGCTGGCCTGGCTGGACAATGTGCTTGAGATGCCTCAGCCCCAGCATCCCCACTGTCCCAGGGCTATGAGGCCTTTAGGGACTGTCCGAAGGCTTCTCTGGAAGCCACCTCATTGCTCACCCATACCCACATCTCTGGCTCAGAGCCCTAAGCCACAATAGGCTCTGTACTTGGGGAGAACTACAGGGGACTTCTGAGTATCTTCAGAGTTCTCTGTGTCACATTCCCTCGTCCCCTTGGAACAGGGTGTCTGTGAACTCCATCCAGTGCATGTGGAATCTGAGGCCTCATGCCACCTCCTGCTCACCAGAGCTCCTGGGAGAGAAAGTGGAGCCCGGAGCACCTGCAGAGGCTGTTCCCAGCTTGGTACGCGAGCTTTGCTACCTACCTGGCTGAAGGTCAGGGTGAGGGTGCTTTCTGGAGAGAGTCTGTCCCGGGATAAACCCTCCTGCTGACTGCAGTCCAACTGGATCAGGCTGCGGCATTCTGGGTGACAGGTGAATTTACAGTCTGAAGGTAAAGAACAAAAGGGAGATTAGAGGACAGGCAGGATTCCTCCCCACTTTCACCCAGAGAAATAACCTGGGAGATTGCATTAGTTCCCAGTGGGAAGAGCAGTGCAGGAGAGAAGTGGTGGGGCGGGAGACAGCGTGAGAATGCTGCCCTGCTCACGGAGCCCCCAGGAAGGATGCAAGTTAAGTGCTCTACGCGTTTGCAAACTGCTTTCACCTGCATTACTTTGTGTGACTCTGCAATCATTATTATTTCCATTTTACAGATAGAAAATCGGGGCCTAGAGACTGAGTGACTTTCTCGAGGTCAGATCTTCTGCCTCCCAGACTGGTGCTCTTTCTACCACTTTACATTAATCACCAGCGGCCATAAATCCCTGGGGAAGGACTTGACTTTTCTGGGCCTTATGTTGCCAATCTGTAAAATACAGGTTAAGCATCCCCAAGCTGAAAATCAGATCTCCAAGATGCTCCAAAATCTGAAACTCTTTGAGCATCGACATGACACTCTAAGGAAGTGCTCGCTGGAGCAATTCGGATTTTTGATTTTCAAATTTGGGATGCTTGACTGGTATACGTATTCCCAAATCTGAAAAAAGTCCAAAATCAGAAACACTTCCGGTCTCAAGCATTTCAGATAAAGGATACTCAGCCTGTATGGGTCATAGCTGCCCTGCCTGCTTCTAGTTATAAAGGAGCACATATCTTGAAGAATTAAAAGTGCTTCCAGAGACAAAGGCATTATCATCAGCAGGAGTGCTGTTACCTCTCTCTGACCTGGCCCAGGCTAGAATGTGGGAATGCTACTCTGAATGCAGCTGAAATAGCCCACAGACCACATCCCAGATCCAGGGATTCAGCGGGGGAAGCACATTCCATCGACAAGGTTCACTTCCATGGAACCAGAGACTTAGTGACCAGAGTTGAAAAGAGCCTTGGGGACTACCTTAGAGATGGGGAAACTGAGGCCAGAGAGAAAAAGTGAGGTGCCCAATGACACACAGCTCATTGATGGCAGCACCAAGGCTGCTAGTGTTTTCCAGCTTTCTCAAGGGCTCTCTTTGGAGCCTCCTGGCAGAAGGGAGATGAAGTCAAAGGCAGCAGGAGACTCAGCAAGGGGAGGGGAGGGCAGGGGAGCGGGGGTGGGGGGTAGTGAAGAAGAGGTGGCAGCAGAAGAAAGTAACACAAGTCCATCCGCAGGCAAAATGCTCAGATCAGAGGTGTGGTCCCCACAGATAGCTGCTGGGTCAGCTGGAGTCACCTGTTCCGGAGGTGCCTCAGCTCGGCCGGAAGGCCCAGCCTTCTAGGTGCTGGAATCTCATAAATTTTCCTTCTGGACTGTGAAGGCAGGTCATGAGGATGGGCTAGGGTGGGCGGGTTTTGTGGCAGGGGTCGTGACAGCCTGGACTTGATTGCATACCTGGGGATTAGGGGGCCACTTTTGGTTGATAAGGGCTCAGGCACCTTGAAATGCTTTTCCTTCCTTCTAACAAGCTCCAAAAATTCAGTACATTTGGTGTCAGTTTTTAAAAGCCACCACAGCACACTCTATCTTGGCAGAGGGATGATGGCTCCTTTTCTCCCCACTTTTGGGGAGCTTTGGAATGACACCCCCCTCTCCCCAGCTGCCCCTTCCCTTACTCCCCCAAAGATAAGCACCTGGGCCATGTTTCTTGCATGGGTTTTGCCACTAGTGTCTGCAGGGGAGCACCCTGACAAATGTGGGGACACACAGAGATCCCAGAACCGCACGACCTTCCTACCCATGGCCTGACCACCTTTCTGCAACAGCGTCTGGAAGCTTCATTGTTCATCTCCCTTGTGCTCGAAAGTGAAGCCCACCAATATCCTCTCCTTCAGATCCCACGCTTCTCTAGGCCTCCCTCCTCCTCTCACTTGAAGACAGAAATGAATGAAGTCAATTCCCTGGGGCATGCACCCATCCACCTGCAGGCACCCACATGCATTTCTGGGTCCTCCGTGGGAGACCTCTTGCTCAGCACAAAAACAGCCTCCCCTTTAGTAAGGTGAAGGGTACAAAGGGAAGCGCAGGCCAAACTTCTGCCTGCAGTGCCCAGAAATACCAGGGCTTTGATAAGGGAGCACTGAGGCCAGAACCCACAATGGGCAGCATTGTTCCTGGTGCAGGCCCTGGGGCACACCTGTGTGGCTCTGGTAGAGCTCTGAGCGATGAAGAATGCTCTGAGGATGCCAAGAAATGGCAACAAGGAAAAGGAGGAAAGACTGAAAGTTCGCCCAACTCCACAGTGATGAGAGCTGCCATAACTCACAAATGGGAAGGCACCTGGGAGAGGTGGAAGTTCTCTCTCCTCCTCTTTTAGCTCCTTGTCCTATTGGCACAGGCAGTCTATGTCCATCTGTGCATCTGAATCTCTCAATTTCCATCTCTCTCTCTCTCTCTCTCTCTCTCTCTCACACACACACACACACACACACACACACACCCTGAAAACATCACCATGCTGAGCTGGGCAACACTAAGTAGCAGAAGACTCTGAGAAGTGTTCTGGGATATTATAAGAAGCGTGTTTGAGCACCAAAGACTTTGTTCCATCGGACCATGTAATCACAGGCTGCAGCAAAACCTCTGAAGCACATCTTCATACTTCCTGGTCCTGGAAATGCCAAGCCCAGGGCTTTTAGGCCAGCAAAGATGAAGTCAGAGCCCCCATGCCTTTCTCCAAACCCAAAAGCAACAGCCTGCAGGCCTGACGTGTTCAGGGACTGGGGAGACCCATAAGATTCCAAAGACAGAGCCACGTTCCACTAGACCCAGTGGTTAATTCTCCACAGACCACAGTTCCCTTAAGGCAGCTCATTACCAGCTGCTGCCAAACCAAACCAACCCCTGCCCTTGGTATTCCACTGTCCTCCACAGCCTTCAGCTGGTGCTCAATTTTATGTTTTGTTTTTTCTTTTTTCCTTTTTTTGAGACGGAGTCTCACTCTTTCACCCAGGCCAGACTGCAGTGGCGCTGTCCTGGCTCACTGCAAGCTCCGCCTCCCAGGTTCATGCCATTCTCCTGCCTCAGCCTCCCAAGTAGCTGGGATTACAGGCACCCACCACCACGCCCGGCTAATTTTTTGTATTTTTAGTAGAGACGGGGTTTCACCATGTTAGCCAGGATGGTCTCGATCTCCTGACCTCGTGATCTGCCCGCCTCGGCCTCCCGAAGTGCTGGGATTAGAGGCGTGAGCCACCGCATGCGGCCTTGTTTTTTCTTTTTGAGGCAAGGTTTCACTCTGCCCCCCAGGCTGCAGTGCAGTGGTGCTATCATGGCTCTCTGCAACCTCCACCTCCTGGACTCAAGTAATCCTCCCACCTCAGTCTTCTGAGTAGCTGGGACTGCAGGCGCTAACCACTGCACCTGGCTAATTAAAAAGGGTTTCACCATTTTGCCCAGGCTGGTCTCGAACTCCTGGGCTCAAGCGATTTGCCCACCTCTGCCTCCCAAATTGCTGGGATTACAGGTGTGAGCCACCGCACCCGGCCAGGTGCTCAGTTTGGATGAGGAAGGAGGGAGGGAAAAGTGAAACTCTGGGTGGAGCATGGCTTCCAGGAAGGAAGGGTTCAGCCCTCCCTGGACAGCTAGTGCCATCTCCTCTGGCAACAGCATCAATGTCTGGAGCATGGGGGCTTCCTCGTGCTCTGCGCTAGTCCGAGGGTGAGGATGAATTAGACAAGAAACCTGGGAAACCCAGGCTCACTGGGCAGACGGGCCGCACATGTGAAAAGATAACTAACAATAGAAACAGCCCAAAGCAGGGGCCTAGCTGTGGCACAGACCTAGGAAGCTTGCTCAACTAGAGATGGTTGCCAACCAGAGCAGGCAGGGAGGGCTTCAGGGTGCAGGCAGCTCTAGGGAGCTTCCAGAGGAGATGAGACTCCAGGTAACCCCTGTGACCTTATCACAGGGGACAAGAGGAGGCAGGGGATTCTGTCATCACTAAAGAGGACAAGGATCTCGCCAACAAGAGGCAGCAACAGATTAAGGAGCAATATCTGTAGGTTCTAGCTGTAGTTTCTCTGAGAGAATAGGCATTTCTTGATATTGACATTGCCATCTGTAAAATCAAATGATCCTTTCCCCTTTCTAGCCTTTCCTTCCAATGATAGCCCCTATCCCTATTCCTAGGGGACGCTTTGAGGAAAGTAAATGTGCTTCCAGGATTTGGAAGAGGGGCCTATGAAAATATATAGAAGGAGACAACTGTAAAGGGAAATGAAGGAGACAAAGCACAGTAGGAGCCCCTCTCCCCAGGAGGGAGCCACAACCAGGAGCTGGGATGGAGGGCCGAGGACTCAGCACCCAGGACCACTGGAACCAAGTACCATGAACCAGGTGACTTAAACAGAAAATTACTGTCTCGCAGTTCTGGAGGCTAGAGTGAAATCAAGCATTGGCTGGGCCAGGCCTGCTGTGAAATATGCAGGAGAGTCCTGTGTTGCCTCTTCCTGGCTTCTGATGATTTGCTGGATTCCTCGGTGTGCAGCTGCATGACTCCAGCCTCTGCGCCCATCATCACGTGGCATTCTCCTTGTGCTTCTGTCTTCTTATAAGAATACCAGTCATATTGAATTAGGAGGCCATCCTACTCCAGTGCGACCTCATCTTAGTGACACCTGCAACTACCATATTTCCGAATAAAGTTCCATTCTGAGCTACTGGGGATTAGAACTTTTCTTTTTTGAGACAGGGTCTCACTCTCTCACCCAGGTTGGAGTACAGTGGTGTGACCATAGCTCACTGTAACCTCAAACTCCTAGGCTCAAGCCATCCTCCTACCTCAGTGTCCTGAGTAGCTAGGACTACAAGTGTGTGCCACCATGCCCAGTTGATTTTTTTGTTGCTGTTGAAACAGGGTCTCTCTATGTTGCCCAGGCTGGTATCAAACTCTCGGCCTCAAGTGATCCTCCCACTTCAGTCTCCCAAAGTGCTGGGGTTATAGGCATGATTCACTGTGCCCAGCCTGGGCTTTAGGACTTAAGTATATCATTTTTGGGGAAAGCCCAGTTCAATCCACAACACGGATCCTCCCTGGGCCATATTAGGAGCACAGAGCCCTTAGGCCCAAACAGATGGTGGTTTCTAGTGGAAACCTCCTCCAGAGATCACAGTGGGCCGGCAGGACAGGACAGGGAGGCTAGGGAGTGGTAAACTGAGGCCAAGACGGCCTGCCTACTTCTACCAGGGCTGCTCCTGGGCTTCACAGTCCCTGAAGGTTACCGCCAAGGTCACCACCTCAAACATGGCCCACAGGCCATGGTGGCCTATGCTTGGAGATGGCATTACTTCTTTCACTTTAGCCCTGAAGAAGTAAAGCCAGCAGGTGGAACTACATAGGAGTTCCAAAGCTAGGAGGCTCTTTTTCCAAAATTCAGAAGCTACAAACCTCCCCTTAATCCCCAGGGCTGCCAATGTTAGTTTTTGCCCCACCCCAGTTGCCAAATGCACACACACACAGAGGCACACACATGCACCCTCTGCCGTGTGGCTGCACAGCCTGAGTGGCTGTTTTTCTGAACCAGAAAATGGGTATGTTGATAAGAACTTATTCTGTTGATAAGAAACCCTTAAGGCCCATTCACCCCAGAGTTGCATGCAAGATACAGAGACAACATAGAACTCTCCATTTAACTCTCCCCTCCTCCAGCCCAGGCCAAGGTGTGGGTAAGGGCCAGGCAGGCACCAAGGCGACCGAGCCCGGATGACAGCAGAGCTACCAGCCTCCCTTGTGGTCAATCCCAGGTCAGTGAACAGCAGCTTCTCACTCTGCATGGACAAAGCAACTTCTGATGCCTCAGGGAAAGCAGGACAACTTCTGAATCCGGGAACCTATGCGCATTCTCTGAACACCCCTACGCCTTTTTGAAGAAAGCCAATCTTACAGCAAACCTTAACACCCCCTTCCCTGTCTCCCTGAGGACCAGCAGCCTGGCCTATGCTATGATGTCATGGAAAGAGAATGGACTTTGAAGAAGGCATGCCCTCCAGGCCCCGCTCAATTAGCTCTGTGACTCTGGGTAAGTTATGAACTTTTCTGAGCATTAATTTTCTCTACCCTAAAACAGGAATCATAGTTGCCAATTCCTAGGGCTGCCATGAGGATTAAATGGGGTTCCTGATGTCAAGAACTATATAGAAGCCCTGGAAGGTGGAGGCTCCAAGTTAAGAGTCAATGATCCATCCCCTACCCTCTCCTTCCACTGCTCTGCTGTGTGGATTCCTGAGTCTCACCAACTTTACTCCTATAGGTATTTCCAAAACAAGCACACAAATCACTTTTAGTTTTAAGATAATTTTGTTCTTAGGCACTACAGGGAAATCTGAAAAAATAATATGCATTGGAAAATTACAATTTACCAAAGGGTTTTTTTTTTTTTTTTTTGAGACAGAGTCTCGCTCTGTTGTCCAGGCTGGAGTGCAGTGGTGTGAACTTGGCTCACTGCAAGCTCCGCCTCCTGGGTTCACACCATTCTCCTGCCTCAGGCTCCCGAGTAGCTGGGACTACAGGCACCCGCCACCACGCCCGGCTAATTTTTGTATTTATTTATTTATTTTTTAGTAGAGACGGGGCTTCGCCGTGTTAGCCAGGATGCTCTCTATCTCCTGACCTTGTGATCTGCCTGCCTTGGGCTCCCAAAGTGCTGGGATTACAGGCGTGAGCCACCGTGCCCGGCTCAATTTACCAAAGTTTTAAAAAGGCAGGTGTAAAGCTTGTCCTGATCCTCTTGAATAAGTCAGTGGGGACTGTTGCCATCTCATGGTGCCTGTCTTCACTCCCTTTTCAACAGGATTCTCCTTTAAGAATCCCCCATTTTTCCACTGGGTGTTGCCCCACTGGAGCCTCTGGGCTGGACCAGCTATGGCAGCTCCAAGAACACCCAGAGAGGGTCTCCAGCGCCCTCTGCGCACAGACCATCCCAGGGTAGCTCCACCACCTCCAGCCCTCTGCATCCTCACCCTGCAGCCTCTACCCTGCCAGCTCCCCCAGCTAGGATACCGCCTCTCAACCTGGCCCCAAGACGTCCCTTCAGACTCAGGCTCTCACACGATAGACACAGACGTTCCCTCTGCAACCTCACCGCCTGCTCCGGATCTCCTCGGCCATAGTTCCTGAATGCGACCCTTTCTGCAGCCCTTTGCTCTAGGCCCTGCTCCGAGTTGGGGAAGCCCATTCACTAGCAAGCATTCAGAAAGGGACTACTACAAATTGGTTGAGTGACTAAAGGAAGGAATGGTTCTCTGCCTTTTGCTGAAGTGGAGAGACCGGAGTGCGAGTGCTGATCCGACCCCAGGCCGGTGTCCTAACCTCTACTGGCCTTGGTTTCCTCATCTGTTAAATGGAGATGATAGCAGTACGGTTGTTGAGAATTAAATGAGAAAGTTATGTAAATAACAACACAACACTTGCTACATACTAGGAGTTCAGTAATATTAGCTCTTCTTTTTACCTCACTAACATCCAAGTCTGTCTGGCCAGTGGCCATAGCATCAGACATCCTCGTCTCGAAAGCCTGTCTGTGTACACCCCATCAGTGCCCACTGACCTTCCTCCAGACCTTCACCTGGAGGTGCATCACGGTCCTAAGGAAAAGGTCTTGATCATCCTCAGACCTTCCACAGCTCCCCTATGAGCAAGGGAGGCCCCAGGGCTCAGCTCCCTGCAGCGGGGAAGGGCTGGGTGTACTTGCTTGGAGGCTGTAATGGGTAACGCTGCCCCACTTGGCAGAGAAGCCTCTGCCAGCCCCCTGGAACATCCCTCCTCCCTGCTTTTCTATTCACCCCTCCTCCAACATTTGAACTTCTAAAATCTCACTCTAGTTTCAGAAAAGAAAATTGTTAACCAAAGGTAATAACTTCCAGTATTAAAGGGGATGTGAGGAAATGAGAAGGTACCACCTTATTGATGGTATCAATTTCCTGCAGGAATTTATTCTGAGTGTGTATTTACTCATATCTAAATATATCGTCACTAAAATGTTCATCACGTAGTTATTTATGACAACAAAATGCTAGAAATACCCCCACATCCATCTACAAAAGACTAGTTATAATTATATTTTGAAATGGAATACTATGTAGCCATTATATAAGATGATGCATATTGATATTGGTCAACATGAAAATATGTCCACAACATACATCTAAAAAAGGAAAAATGTTGTGTTTTATGACTTCAATGATATAAAATCTATACATACTTATACATTATGCAGAGAGCTGTCTGGAAGGCAGGTCACATGTTTGCTTTGAGTGATGGGATTTCAAGTGCTTTTCCTACCTTTATAGTTTCTAAATTGTTTAAATTTTTATAATGAAAATATATTCTTTACTAATGGAAAAATGCCACAAAAAGGGAACAAAGAAAAATCACGTACCCACACTGTGATGACGTCAGGTACCATTACTCAGTACCCACCATACACCAGGTATTCTACATGCATTATTTCATATAATCCATTCTATGACTGGGCAATATGTGTTTCTATCCCAATTTTTAATTTTTATTTTATTGTATTTTTTTTTTGAGGCAGGGTCTCACTGTGTCACCCAGGCTGAAGTGCAGTGACGTGAACACGGGTTGCTGCAGCCTTGACCTCACAGGCTCAAGCAATCCTCCCACTGAATAGCTGGGATCACAGGCACACACCACCACACCTGGTTAATTATTTTTGAAGGAAAATTTGTATTATTTTAATTATTTTTATGTACAGAAAACTCAACAGTGTATATTTAACCCGGTTTAGTGGCAAGTTCTTTAGCCTTTGCCTTTTTGAACTTGACGATGTGAGCCACAGACTTGGGACCCAGGACATCGCCGCCCCAGTGAGAGTGGATCTCATCGTATCTGTCATTGTAATCGGTCCTGATAGCTTCCACCAGCTTAGCCAAAGCGCCCTTGTCTTCCGAGTTAACCTGTGTGAAGGTGACAGTGGTGCAGGTCTTCCTGTGGACTAGATGGCCCAGTCTTGCCTTCCCCTTGATAACGCAGTAAGGGACCCCCATTTTATGACACAGGGCAGGCAAGAACATGACCAGCTCAATGGGATCCACGTCATGTGCAACCACCACCAGCTGAGCTTTCTTGTTCTCCACCAAAGTGGTGACGGTGTTAACTCCTGCTCGAAGGACAGGTGGTCTCTTAGTGGGGACGTCCCCTTTGCCAGCAGCTTTCTTCTCGGCCTGGGCCAATGGCCTCTGCTTCTTCTCTTGCTTTGTTTCTGGTCTGTACTTGTGGGCCAGCTTAAGCAGCTGAGTAGCTGTTTGGCGGTCCTGGGTGAACTGGTTAATCGCAGGAGGCACTTTCAGCCGCTTATAGAGGATGGCTCTCTGCTGCTGCAACCTGATATAGGAGGGCCATTTCACAAAGCAGGTGAGGTCTCTTTTGGGCTGGATGTCCTGTACGATGCCAAAATTCTTAGGCCTTTTCTCAAACAGGGGATTCACCACTTCCTTGGCCTCCTGCTTCTTCATGACAGGAGCCACCTTCTTCCCCTTGGCCTTCTTTCCTTTCAGCATCTTGGGCAGCGGGAGGAGACAGCTAATTTTTTGATTTTCTGTAGAGACGAGGTTTCATCATGTTGCCCAGGCTGGTCTCAAACTCCTGGCCTCAAGTGATCTGCCTGCCTCAGCCTCCCAAAGTGCTAGGATTACAGGTGTGAGCCACTGTTCCTGGCTACCACTATTTTTTTTTTAAATAGACTTTTTTGGAACAATGTTGGTTCACAGTAAAATTGAGCAGGAAATACAGAAAGTTCCTTTATACCCCCTGCCCCTACATATGCTGCACAGCTTCCCCTATCATCAGCATTCCCCACCAGAGTGGTACATTTGTCACAACTGATGAACCTACACTGATTTATCATGATCTCCAGAGTCCTATAGTCTACATTAGGGTTCACTCTTGGTGCTCTACGTTCTATGGCTGTGGACGCATGTGTAATGACATACACCCACCATTATAGCATCAGGCAGAGTAGTTTCGCTGCCCTAAAAACCCACTGTGCTCTGCCTATTTATCCCTTCTTCCTCTCTAACCCCGGCAACCCCTGATCTTTTAACTGTTTCCATAGATTTATCTTTTCCAGAATATCATATAGTTGGAATCATAAGATACGTAGCCAATTTTCAGATTGGCTCTTTCACTTAGTACTATGCCTTCACTTACTATTATCTCCCTGTCTTTTTTTTTAATTAAAAAAACTGTGGGTACATAGTAGGTGTATATATATTTATGAGGCTCCTTGTCTTTTCGTGGCTTGACAATTCATTTCTTCTTATTGGTGAATAATATTCCGTTATCTGGATGACCATAGTTTATTCATCTCTTCACTTACCGAAGGACATCTTGGTTGCTTCCAAATTTTGGCAACTCTGAATAAAGTTGCTATAAACAACTTTATTCAGGTTATTTTGTGGACATAAGTTTTTAACTCATTGGGTCTACTCCTATTTTAGAGACGGGGAAATTGAGACTTAAAGAGATAAATGACCTTTGGCAGCCTCGTAGCTGGCGAGCAGCAGGGTGGAGAGTGAAGATGCATCACGCCTGGCTGCTCCTCAACAGCCCATTCCTCAGAACCGTCCCCTCCACTTGCTCCTGGTCCCTGCTCTGCACTGCTTGAGGCCAGGGATGGGCTTCACTGGGGATGGGAGTCAGGGTGGCCCAAGGCCAGAAAGAGTCTGGGTTGAAGGGATTTGGGCAAGGAGTGCTTTTTCCTCTGTCCTAGCAGGCAGCAGGGAGAGTGCCCCACCTGAGGCTTCTGCCCTGTCTTTGGAGGGCCTGGGATGTGCCACTTCACAGCTCTCCTCCAAGCTCAACCAAGCCACTCAGCCTTGGAGGCTGCCAGCATCCTGGGAGTTTCTGAAGCCACCCATACCGTCTGCCTGCTCTGAATTGGTCCTCCATCCATGACCCCTTTGTCTCTGGAACACCATATCTGGGAGGCTTGAAACCACCCAGGCAGCAGCCAAAGGTTCTTGTCCTGAGCTCTCAGGACAATTTCACCAGAAAAGCAAGCTCTTCAGCCAAGTTCAGGCTCCACAAGACAGCAGGCTCTCAGCCTTCCCCACTCAAAGAGGCCCAGCCTCTGCAAACCCGCTCCCTACGACACCAAAATGGACACCAAGTTTCCAGCATCAACTGCCTCACAGATCGGCACCAGAGCGCACCCACTTATCAGCCATACATCAGAAATCCTTACCCAGATGATGTGATCCCTTGAAACACACTGCTTAACATGTGTGATAGAGGTCTTGGAGAATGGGTGGAAAAGATGGAACACTCAGTCGGGTGCTGGGGCATGGAATGAATCTGGACCCTGGAGTCACGTGAATCAGGGTTTGAGCCTGAGCCCTTGCTCTAATTGGGTATGAGACACCCGGACAATTAACCTCAGTTAACTATGGAATTTAGATAGCCTCAATTTCCTCAACTGCAAATGGCGGTGGTAATATCTTTCTTGCCAGCAAATTTGTTGCCAAAATTAGAGAGTATGTATGCAAAGCATCCAACAGCACCTGGCATGTGGTAGGTGCTCAATAAATGGCAGCTATCATTTTCAACGCTATGAGACGCCTGAGTCCACCCAGCTTCCTGTTGACTCAGCATGTGATGCCAGCCAAAAACCCTCCAATTTTCAGGTCCTCTTCTAACGTATTAGGGTAAGAAGAATTGTGCAACTTTCCTGCTCATCTGAGTTCCTCCCACCTGCTCCCACTTCCCTCCAACTTCTGCCTTTAATGGGTCCACAGGAGTAAGGCAGTGGGGCTGGAAGGATAGGTTATGTTGGTGAATGGGAAGGCGGAGAGACTGTGATAGTCAAGCCTGGAGGTCTGCAGCCATTGCCAAAATCAACACGATCTATAAGTTTTTCAAACTCCTGGCTAAACTCCTAGTGAGGCTGGCAGCAAGGGAATGGAAACTCCCCACTCCAAGGGTCAGGCAGCCAGCTCAGGACATCTGCATCCTTATGTTTCCAGGAAGGAGGCGAACCCCAGCCCTCTTGAGACCACTTACTATAGTTCCTTGATTTAGAGGACAGACCACCCTGGGGGCATTCAGCATCCGGCAGCCCAGCCAGGAGGGCCTGGAGGCACACAACTGCTCCCTCCCTCCACACAACCCCAGCCCCAACTCCAACACACACACACACACACACACACAGAGAGAGAGAGACACACACACACACACACACACACACACACTGCCAGAAAGCAAGCCAGGAAGCAAACAGGAAAGGTCAATGTAATGGTAAGACGAGTGACCTGGAACTCTAAGGTCAGAGATGGCCAGCCACTTGCATGGACAGGCAAGATGGGCAGCTGACACGCAGGAGCTGTCGTCTCTGTGAGAAGAGCCAAGAGGGGATGCGCCTGAGCATGCTCCAGTTTGGCTCAGATGCTGAGTTCCCATGTAAAAGAGTGGGTTGGGGTGGAGGGCTTTATGGAAGCAGGCTCTTCCAAGGCTGGCGAGAGGGGAAAGTGCCGGAGAGGTGGGGTGAAGCTGGGAGCCTCTGCTGAACTGAGGCACAGGGAAGAGAGCCAAAGACCACCCCAAGATCCTGGTCTTTACTCTCTTCCAAAATGACTGTATCAGTTTTCTGTGTGGCAGGGCTGGGTAGGATTGACATACACTTTTGAGCGACCATTTTGTACTAAAGGGAAAGGCATAAGATCTGCTCAGTTGGGAAAGGCATAAGATCTGCTCAGTTGTTGCTCAGACACCAAAGCAGATACTAAAATTCTCTCTGGGGCCCTCAAGGTAGCTCATGCTTGTAATCCCAGCACTGTGGGAGGCTGAGGCAGGAGGATTGCTTGAGGCCAGGAATTTGGGACCAGCCTGGGCAACATAACAAAACAATTAAAACAATTCTTTATTTTGTTTTTATTGTAAAACAGCTCTCCAAAACAATTAAAACCTTAGTGGGGTGGGGGATGGTGTGTGCCTGTGGGCCCAGCTACTCAGGTGGGTGAGGTGAGAGGATGGCTCCAGCCCAGGAGTTCAAGCTTGTAATGAGCAATGATCAGTCCATTGTACTCCAGCCTGGGAGACAGAGTAAGACCCTATCTCTAAAAATAAATAAATAAATAAATAAATAAATAAATAAATAAATAAATAAATAAATAAAAAATTCTTTCTGGAACCTGGGTCCCTGGATCTAATGTATCAGTGATTTATTCTCAAAGCCACATTCCCAGGCAGGCTGGATGTGTCCCCTGTGCCCTCCTCCCAAACACACCCAGCCTGCCTGGCAGAAGTTGGGCACCCCAGCTGGCCCGCAGGGGCACCATCCTGTCTCACGTGGGTGGGTGTGGGTGGGTGTGCCTCTCGGGCAGGCACATTAATCATCCATCTCCAACACAACCACACATCCCTAGGCTGAAAACACCAACAAAAGGAAGGTACTGTGGCCAGGCCAGGCTGGGTGTGTTGAGGTGGGGGTGTCTTGGGAGGAGTGGGCAGAGGAAGAGAGGGCAGGATAGTTCACAACAAGTTCAGACAAATGATGCAGGAAGTAAGAGGAGTGCCTGCCAGGCACCCAGGACAAGCGAGACAGGCCTGACCCCTGGCCCCTTCTCCACATGGCCTGTTCCCATCACTTTGTTCTTTGGGGGTGCTGCAGCCTGAAGCATGTCCCCACTCTGCCCTGTGCGTGTGTGTGTGTGTGTGTGTGTATGTGTGTGTGTGTATTATAAACAAATGTAATGGTGTTGAGTCATTTTTAGCAATCCGTGCTTCAACTATAGACTGTATTAACTGTCTCCCTGCTAGGACAATGTGAGGGCTCTCCTTCCCATCTCTTCTGCCCCATCTCCTATTTTTATATATATATATAAAATATATATAAATATATTTTATAGATTATATAATAATATATATCATATATAATATATGATAAATATAAATAATATATTTATCTATATAAATATTTATTTATCCTATATGATAAATATAAATAATATATTTATCCTATAGGATAAATATAATTAATATATTTATCCTATATGATAAATATAATTAATATATTTATCCTATATGATAAATATAATTAATATATTTATCCTATATGATAAATATAATATATGATATATTTATCATATATAAATATATCATATATAATATATACGATAAATATATCATATAATATATATTATATATCATATATAAATAATATGTAATACATAATATATAATATATTATATAATATATATAATATATTATATATAATACATAATATATTATATAATATATAATATATAATACATAATATATTATATAATATATAATATATAATACATAATATATAATATAATATATAATACATAATATATAATATAATATATAATACATAATATATAACATATTATATAATATATATATTATTACAGGAAGAAAGAAATCTTATTGCCAGGCACCTGAATATATAATATATATTATATATGGGTTTTTTTTTTGAGACAGAGTCTTGCTCTGTCACTTAGGCTGGAGTGCAGTGGCACAATCTCGGCTCACCGCAAGCTCCACCTCCCGGTTTCAAGCAATTCTCCTGCCTCAGCCTCCCGAGTAGCTGGGACTGCAGGTGCCTGCTACCATGCCTGGCTAATTTTTGTATTTTTAGTAGGGTATGGTTTCACCATGTTGGCCAGGCTAGTCTTGAACTCCTGACCTCAGGTGGTCTGCCCACCTCAGTCTCCCAAAATGCTGGGATTACAGGTATGAGCCACCACGCCTGGCATATATTTTTTTATACATCCAATGTTTATAACATTTCTATTGTTCTAACCATAGCCCACTGTTGTCTAAAATTAGCTTTACTTTTAAATTAATCTAGTCATCTTACAATAGCTAAACCATTTTAAATTTTTTAAATTTTAATTCATTTTTGGCTTGACTACATTTTAGGGGGTTCTTTGTAATTTTTATGTACATTATGTTTCCTGATGATGCTGTATGTCCCTTTAAGAGATGCACCTCTCTCTATTTGACTGACCTTCTTATACCATGGCACTGTGGCCTCATGCAGTACAGCTTGTTCATGACAGTGATGGCCAGGAGAAAATGTGGAGGGAGCAGAAAGAGGTGGGAAAGTCTGCAGGTCCTCAGTGCACATCACATAGCAGCCCTGAGAATCCCCGCTTGGCCAAGAATGGTAAGAGGCAATCTATTTTGGGAGAAAGTGTAAACGTAAATGGTTTGGGGGAAGGTGCTGGGGCAAGCGAGCCAAACGGACCTCATTCCTCACGTGCAAGTGAATGTGAGAGATTTGTCACCTGGACCCTCCGACACCACATCAGAAAACGCTCATGCTGCATTTAGGGTATGGCCATGCAGAGAGAAGTGCAAAGACACAGCATAGTTTTTGAACAGTGCAATTAAATTATGTGTGACCATCAGGACACATGTACTCAGAGATACATACACAGGGAGAGAACTAAAGCTTTTTCTACGGTTCCGTCTCCCCTCTTTCCACATCCACCCAGCTCCTAACCAGTTGTTCATTTGTGCATGCGTGGCCTGCATTCACTCACCATGTGCTGACTGAGGGCCTCCCATAGCTCACTGTTACAAAGTACAGGCAGTCACAACCAAGACTGCGTGTGACAGGAAGATGTGTATGAAAGGATTCGAGAGAGAGAGAGCTCAGTAAAGATATATACTGGTTTGATCATCACCACAGGAAAAAAGAAATCTTATTGCCAGGCACCTTAAGAAAGTAAAAAATAATTTAAAACACCGTAGGCAGTTGGGTTTAAAGGAACTCAACAAATAGCAACAAGCCTGTGGTATCCAAAGCCAGTGTGGAGCTGCCAGATACCCTCTCGGCCCCAGGCGTGCTCAGGAGGGGCCCCTCCTCTAGGCATGTGTCACTCTGCTCTGGGTGTAAGAGAGACAAAGCAGCAGAGGTCTCCCAGCCCTCGGCTCTGGGCCCTCTTACCCATCCCTGGGCCCCTGAGAAGACAGACGGAGGACCCTGGGTAGCTGACAAAGGATTTGGGCTCTAGAAGTGAGGGGCACATATGGAAAGAGGAGGGGAGGGTTGTTTTTGTTTGCTTGTGTTTCTGTTTTTAAGGCAGACAATCATCTCTGAGGAGGGGCAAAGGGCAGGCTAGCCTCTTGTTAGCCTGAAGTATATTTGTGGTCATATGCCACAGACCCCAAAGATAAGGACAGCCAAATAGGATTGCAAGGAGACCTGGCTGGGCATATGCAAACTGCAAGATGGCAGACGAAGCTCATGCAGAAATACAGATATGAATGCACCGCAGGTATGCCCAGTTCTAGTGCCAGGAGATCACAGGAGGCCAGGAGCAGGCAGGTTCAGTCCGTCATGGGACAACCAGGCTACTACATCCAACTGGTTTTTCCACACCTGCTTTGATGTCACTTGCAGCCATTCAAAGTGCCAATCATCAACTGGGCGAAAGCAGGCTCTTTTTGCAGTGGGAAGGAAAGTAAATAGATTATGTCAGAGGACCTCTCTGCTGGAGACACACAAAGGCTTCTTTACAGCTGCACTGCTGCAGCCAGGACCACCAGAGACTTCTGGAGAGACCCAGGCCTATTTCCCACAGAACCCCCTAGCAGCCTTTTAAAATGACATACGACTTGCTCCTTGGTGACATGCTTGCTTAACTCCTAAAGATACCCGGTGGGCTAATCTAGCTCTGCCTGTTAATTAGGTGATGTGGTAAACTCAATGATAGGAATTTTTCCAGGGAATGTGTTTGTGAGTTTATGCCTCTCCTCTACTTTTGCCTGGGCAACCTTCAAATCCTATCTCTCCTACTGAGATGCAGGCAGTCCACCCTGGTCCAGGTACAATGGAGGAGCAGACGACCGTGCTCCAGGCTTGTCCCAGTGACCCACGGGGAGCAATTATGAAAAGTCTTCCTGGGAGCACTCAGCAACAGCAGCTCCCAGTGCAGGGCTTTCTATGCACCAAACATAGTTTCAACTGTTTGACATTTAATCCGCCCCACACCAGTCTGAGGTTGAGATTTTCTGCCCTATCCTACACTTGGAAAAATGAGTCTCAGAGAGGTTAATCTGTAGGAGGAGCCACAGCCAGAAAGTGGTAACTCCAGGATCCTGACTCAAGGCAGCCTGGCTCCAAGCCTGTTTTCTTTTCTTTTCTCTCTCTTTTTTTTTTTTTTTTTTTGAGATGGAGTCTCACTTTATCAACTGGACTGGAGTGCAGTGGCACGATTTCAGCTCACTGCAACCTCTGCCTCCTGGATTTAAGCAATTCTCCTGCCTCAGCCTACCGACTAGCTGGGATTACAGGTGCCCGTCTCCATGCCCAGCTAATTTTTCTATTTTTAGTAGAGACGGGGTTTCGCCATGTTAGCCAGGCTGGTCTTGAACTCCTGACCTCAGGTAATCTGCCTGCCTTGGCCTCCCAAAGTGCTGGGATTACAGGCGTGAGCCACCGCACCCGGCCACCAAACCCATTTTCTTAAATGCCACACTCCAGGCTGCTCATGGAGTCTTGTGAGTGAGATGAGGATATTCCAGATGTCCACAGTCTGCAGTCCACCTTTTCCATCATCTTGAGCATCCTGTCTTCTCCCCTCCTCTTTTGGCAATTAAGCCCAAATGCTAACACAAGTTAAGCAAGCCCATCATAGCCACAATGCAGTATGTGCCCTGACCTTAATGCTGCCACTTCAAGCCTGATTGATTTTACTTAAATCTATAACTCCTTGGGCTGAATAGCAAAGGAGCAAGGAAATGATCTGTTGAATAATTCTTAAAGAGAGAGTAAGGGAGGGGGAAAGAGAGGATGAATACCAGCATGCTCATGAGCATTTAAATTGAGCAACTCGGTGTCCAATTCTCTTCTCAGTGAAGGTCACAGTATGTATTAGGATATTGATGAGGATAAATTATTCAGGCTGGCTAAGAAATATTTGTCTCCAAATGGGGATCAGATCTAGTTCAATTAAAACTCCCACTTCTCAAGAGGTAAAGCCTTAATCAGAAAAATTGTATTTTTCATAGTCAAGATCCTATTTTTAAAAATCTGCTTCCAAAACTTAGTCCAGAGATGGCACTTCATTTTAGTCTCATCCCTATGACTTAGTGTGGTGACCTGCCTAGATCCCCACTGATTCCTGAAAGTATACGAGAGAAGTATAGAGAAAAATGAGGACAGGGGGCCCGAAGAAAAGAATGTATGCTCCAAAGACTGCCAACCGTTAAAGAGAAGCAGGTTCCAGACCCAGCCAGATGGCAATGACCTTTAACAAGGGGCCTTACTGGTCTGAGCTATCTCATCTGTGAAACAGAATAATCCCCTTCCCATTCCCACCACACCAGGATCTGGAGGGAATAAATGATATTAAAAGCAAACAAACGTAAATGCTCTGAGTCTTTAGCAGAGAGTGCTACAGAAATGTAAGATGCTGTAGACAGCATGAGGCGGCGGAAGGAATCCAAGGCTGGAAGGCAGGTGCTCAGGGTTCCTGGTCCTGGCACTGCCGCCAGCAGGGCCTTTTGTTGGTCCCAGCTTCCTTTCGTTGGAAAAGGGGCATGGGATGACCTAAGATCCTATGATGATTTGGCTTGCTGTTGTCTCTGCCTCTTGTCTTTCACTCACCGCTATGCTGTCCAGTTATCCTTTTTCAGGCGAGGACTGCTCTCGCCCTAATTAGTGCTCAGGAGAGGAATCAGTGGTCTGGCCACTTCCCGAGGCCGGGGCTCCTGCCCAGCTGTGCTCCGCCCAGCAGCCTCCAGCCCCATGCAGCCTGCACCTTCACTAACTCTGCAGGTGAGAAGCCTTTGCCTGGGAAACATCACTGTTCCCAGGTCCTCAGAAGGCTGACTCAGCAGCTCGGCAGGGTCTGAAGGGCTACAGGATAGGCAGAATGGAAAACAGTGGCCATCCGAGATACCCATATTCTGCCAGCCCAGGGACCCTGATTAAGACAACTGCTTGGCCCGAATTCTCAGCCAATAAAAAGTTGTTAAAATCCACTACCAACTCAAGGCCTCCAAAACAGGCAGACCATGTCCTTTGGATCTGGCTGTTCAACTCACACCAGGCAAGGTGACAGCACCTGAGCCTTTGTCCCTGTGGAGTCAGGAGGGCCAAGGAGTGGTGCTGAGCTCAGCACTAAATAGCAGACTGCCAGAAAGATCCTGTACTCCTTTTCCATGGGAGAGGCCAGTAGCAGAGGCCTCAGAACCCAAGCTCCCCCAACCAGATTGGCTTGGACCTACCCCGAGCCCTCCGGGCCCCGTTGCGGAACCTCTGCAGGATCTGGTGCTTTTTGGAGACCGAGCGGCACTTCGGGAGCCTGCAGAAGAGCTGCTGGAGCTGAGCAGTGACCGTCCCAAAGCAGGCAGCGGTTGCCTTCTCCTCCTGGCCCTCGGTCATCTCAGCGCAGGAGATCAATAGCTTTTCTCTAGGCTTGGAGTCAGGGGTGGAGTGCCAGGTGGGGGAGGGCTCCGGGGAGGGCCCTGGGCCTCGCATGACCCGGACAGTCACCTGGGCCCTCAGGCTCTGGTACCCTCACCGACTGACGATGCCTTCTCTCTCCGCACTGAGGTCCTTTCCCCTCCACCTCCCCCAATGGAAAACTTTCTATTCCTGGGGCTTTTAGCTTGATAAGATAAAAATGCCCCCACCAAACAGGCTGCAGGGAAGAGCCTGCCCCGAGCCTCACTTCTCAGTTGCGCCTGTGAGTCTGAAAATCAATGTCTCCAAAGTTTCAGACGACAGAAGTGATCGGTTACCTCACACCACGTGCCCAGCCCGGGAGCTTGTTAATGGATTTCTTTGGGGATGGTGGATTACTAATGCTTCACGAGCTATACGGGCTCCTAAGGGACAAACTGGGGCTAATTCACATCCTCCCATGCTAAGCCCAGGGTGGGGGAAGGGCCCATAAGGAGGTGGTGTTGCTTTAAGAGGGTCAGGCCATTCATTTATCTGAGACTGGATACCTGAGCAGAAGAGGATGCCACCCTATGGGTGTGGGGTGGTGAGAAAAGATCAGTCTGTCACAAAAGGGCAGAAATGTTGTTCTCTTGCCCCAAAACAGTACTCACAGGTATTCTCTCACTCTGACTCCCAGAAGCTGCCAAGCCCTAGTAGAAAAGTTCTGGGAGGCCCTGTTGCCCAGTCCAAGACAGAAGACTGGCACCAGACAGGCAGCAGAGCCTTCCAGAAAAGCCACTAGAGAGGGGTGCCCCTCCCAGGCTGACCAGAGATGACAGGACTCACCTGCCAACCACCAGCGGGGACCAGTTTAACATGAAGGAGGGACGCTTGTTCTTTTTTCTTTTTGTTTTTTTGAGGCAGGATCGTGCTCTGTTGTCCAGGTTGGAGTGCAATGGTTCAATCATGGCTCACTGCAGCCTCGACCTCCTGGGCTCAAGTGATTCTCCCACCCCCCAGCATGTAGCTGGGACTACAAGCGGGCACCACCACACCCAGCTAATTTTTACATTTTTTGTAGAGATGGGGGTCTCACCATGTTCCCCATGCTGATCTTGAATTCCTGGACTCAAGAGATCATCCTGCCTCAGTCTCCCAAAGTGCTGGGATTTGTGAAGCCTCCATGCCCAGCAGGGACACCTATCCCTTAACCGGAGGAAATCCACCTCAGAGGATTCACACACTTGCAGAATCTCTGGTGGAAGATGCACTTACACGTCTGTGCTCAGATGCCACCCTTCCTCAGCTGTGGACTGATTCTTTCTCCCTAATGCTTCCTCAGGGAGAAGGGAGCTGCCTGTGGCCTTCGTTGTGGCCCTCTCTAGTTTACCAAGCAACCTCTGTACCAGAAGAAGGGCATAAGCAAGTCCAGGTCCTGAGGTGACACTTGGGACCATCAAGCAAGATGTGGGGGCCAAGTTCCTTGCCCCGCTAGTCCTTGCACCCAAGATCTCCAAGAGGGCCTAGGAAGTCCTGCCTGGCTGAGCACAGGCAAGGGCTCAGTCCCATCTCCGCCCTCAAAGAAGAGAACACAGGGCTGCTGGGGGAGCTTTAAAATATGAGTCACGGCCAGACGTGGTGGCTGATGCCCGTAATCCCAGTGCTTTGGGAGGCCGAGGCAGGTGGATCACAAGGTCAGGAGATTGAGACCATCCTGGCTAACACGGTGAATCCCCATCTCTACTAAAAATACAAAAAAATTCGCCAGGTGTGGTGGCATGCACCTGTAGTCCCAGCTACTCAGGAGGCTGAGGCAGGAGAATCACTTGAACCCAGGAGGCAGAGGTTGCGGTGAGCCGAGATTGCACCACTGCACTCCAGTCTGGGCGACAGAATGAGACTCCATCTCAAAAAAAAAAAAAAAAAAAAGTCATGTGTAATGCGGGGAAATCCCTTCCGAATGCCCCGTTTGGGCTGCAGAATATGCTGACCTCACTTCTCTTTTCTCCTCATCACTGAGCTGTGCTTTGACAGGTTAAGCCATTGGGAAAGACAACAGGAAAGAACTGGCAGAGTCTGGAGATGGGGCTTTCAGAAGCTCTAGGATCTTCATTCCTGACCTTTGGAAAACTAGATAGATTTTTCTACTGTAATGATGGTCTGGGAGGAGCACTACCTAGAGGCAGGGAAATGCCTGCAATGACCTCTTGCTGTCTCTGACATCTAAGCAATGACTCAATGACTTCCATGCTGGAGGCAAGTTCAGCCACGGCCCAGCATAATTTGAAGCAACAACCTTCACCATCTTACTTACTGGGGTACAATATATTATCACCCTATTTTATATAAAGGTACCTCCGGATGGCTTTTAAAAAGCACTTATCACTAGGGTAGACATTCATGGACAATATGCTCAACGCTTTCTCTCAAAACTCTCATGTTACAGCTGGAATCTGTTGTTCCAGTTGAATAATAAGGCATCTCTGAGGTTTTTTTTGAGAGGGAGAGGTTAATACTTTCTTCAGATGCAAAAAGTAATCCACATAATTCTTTCAGCAGAAACCACCAAGTCTCCAACTTCCATTCAATTTGGATAGAAAAAACAGCCTCCTGCAAATCAGCAAGTAAGCAGTGGTACCTGTTCCCAAATGAGAGATGGACCTGGAGAAATATACAGAGTCAGAGCTGCCTTGGTGTGGGGAAAAGAAGGAGAGATCAGACTGTTACTGTGTCTATGTTGAGAAGCCAGCAGGACAGAGCTCTGACCAGCAAGAACACGTCCCCAGCAATGGTGTGTTCTGGCCTGGGGTAAAAACTGTTCTCATTACCCAGGGGAATTGGCTCCCCCGGATATATTTTTTCTCATGGGGTCACATCACTGCCTGAGATTAGAGCCAGAGATCCACTGGGCAACCTCAGATTATTGTCCAGTCCCTATCCATCTCTTCTTCACCCTAGCTGTCCCCTCTAGGATCCAGTCTGTTAATATCACTTTGGTTCCTGACTAGTCCTGTGTCATGAACTCTGACAGCTGGGCCATGGCAAGAAGGAGGAGTGCAACAGAAAAAGATCCTGCACCTGCATTTCCAGGCCCACCCCCTACACACCCTGAACACACTTGTTTCTTTCATCTTAGGATTTGGAAAAAACTTCACCCTTTGTCTAAAGATCTCATGATTTACACACGGTGACGATCAATTTAGAAACTGATTGTTGAAAATTGGCTTGAGTGGAGCCAACTCTCAATTACCTGGCCCTGGCCGATTCTCTGGCTTGTATATGGCTCACCTTCCTTTTTTTCCTGTACCTCCTTTTTTGGACATTTCAGCATTCATGGGCAGAAGGGCAGCAGATGAATAAGTAAACTCAACTAACTTGTGTGATCAATGATGTTAGCCTAAGGCAAAATGTCATGCTGGGTTCTGGTGCTGGTTTTGCTACTAATGATCTGGGTTATCTTAGTGAGGTCATTTGACTTCCCTGAATGCTGTGTTTCCTCATCTATGAGATGGCCCTGATTACATCAGCTCTACTGACGAAACAAGAGAACTGCAATCCTGACAGAGGCAGTGCACATCAAATGGCCTTAGTGACAGCCAAGTGCAACAAAAGTTATTTCTGCTCCCATAATTTCTTTGCCATTCTCAACTCTACCTATTCCATGTGAATATTCTCATCCTAGCAGGTTTGCAGAATGCCAGCTTGTATCTTCAGCAAACACAATGATAATTCTTTTCCAGCTCTAGTGTCCAGTAGAAACAAAACATAAAAGGATTAAAAAAAAATAAGAACATTGCTCTTCTTTTTGGCCTGACTTTCAGGAAGCTGGAGTTTTATTTCTTAAAGGTCTATGTAAGCCAAGTTTTAATTTTCTAGCAGCCCCAGCCAATGGCCATTGCAGATGTCTAAATAAGACCTGTCCCACCTTAGAAATATGTTTGTTCCAAAAAGAGGAAAGGGGAGCAGAAGGTGGCACACAGGCCCTCCACTGAAGGATAAACCTGTCACAGGTAAATGTCATACTCAGCCATCCACTCACCTGCTCAGTGCCACACAAAAATGAACAGACTGCTCTTTCCAACACCACCCCTCTTATAGACCCTCAGCATGCACATCTTGCCTTCCCACCCCCCCAACCCTCTGCCCCATGCCCTCAAATGGGGCCAGGGCAGAAGTTATAGGTAGGAAAATCCATAAGAAAATCTGGGACCTGCTACAATTCCCAGGGGTCACCAGACTCCTCAGCCTGGTGGGGCATTCTCTCCTGGGAGGCTGGACACATGCTACGATGCCAGGAGGGACCCCACTGCTCTTCCTCCTTCCTCTCCAAAAAGGGCAAAAAAAGGGAATCAAACCTCAAAGATTTCCCAATGGGTACATCTCTCACAAACCTCTGTGTACTCTAGGAACCACGGGCATGCTAGAACAGGCCCGGCATGGCCTTGTGGGCCACTTCAGCTAAAGACCACACCATAGAGAGTTCTTGGGGTCTACCAGGCTCTGCCCGAGGCTCCTCAGCATGGTTCTGAGTGCTTCAGAAAAAAACTCAAAAGTCACTTCCCCAGGTATGAGTCAAGATAGTCTTGACCTTGGGGTGGGGCAACCCATGACTGCTCCGAAGCCCCAACCTCATTCCACTTGAATCAGTGCCCCCAGGGAACCCAGCCTTCTGCCTGGTCTAACATCATCACCTCAGCCTCCTTGCTGTTTCCCCTAAGCCCCAAAACTGGCTCTGTTCCCCTTCCGACCCTGAGATCCAGCCCGGAACATGTGGAGAAAGGCTTGCCAAAACTCTTGGAAAAAAACTGAAAATGACTAAATGCAAAACCATCTCCCCAGTCAGGCCCGGCCTTCCCAGCTGCCGCCAGCCCTTCCCCACCCAGCCATGGAGAGTCAGAACAGAGCCCTGTGGGAGGGGCAGGTGCCCAGAGTCAGCAGAGACAGAGCGAGACCCTGCAGGGAGGCAGAAAGCATCCTGCCACCAGCACAGACCCAGGTCTGTAAGCTTGTGAGAAGGAGATCGTACCAGCTGGTGCTGACTGAGCCCCAGGAACATGGTTCCCTCAGAAGGGCTGGGGGTGGGGAGCTTGCATGCTTTGCACACCCATAAATACTCACCCACCCAAGAATACTCACCTTGCCATCTGAGGAATGCGAACAGGAAGGGCCTCTGGTGAGGCCAGAGATGTGTTTACAGGTTCCTCAGCAGCCTTCATAGTAAGCCTGGGCAGAGCAAGAATGCCAGCAGCTGCCCTCCATGGGGAAACTGAGGAATGAGGGGTGGGTGTGGGAGCCAGAGAGAGCCCTGTGGGAGAACACTGGGGTGCAGGAGCTGGGACCCACCCATGGCCATCCCATCTCAGGTAGCTGCCTCTCACACAGAGGTACTGGATCTGAAGCCCAAAGCGGGGGAAATGGCTTGAGGGCCTGAGACGGCACCAAAGCCTTGAAGACCTGTCAGAATGAGGCCCGCCCGAGAGGTTCTAACTTTACCACTGTCCCTGGCAAAGCCAGCAGGTGACTCCTGGCCAGGTAACTCCCTTTCAGCTGAGCTAAGCATCCCTGTATCCCTGTATTCTGACCTCATGAAGCTGTTTTGAGCATGAATGTAGCAGCAGGCATGAAAACACTTTGGGTTCTTCAGAGAAAAGGCACTACTGACATGCAAAGAATACTTCTTATGCCCATTCTCAGACCTGGGTTCGGCCTTGCGGCAGCTTCCCCTGAGCCTCTGGCCCCTGACCTGCTCACATTTCACAGGAGGTAGCTCCCTGACAGGATAAATTCACTCTCCCACCCAGGCAGGGCCCTTGGGACTGGGCTGGGGACTGTCTTTTCTTTGTCACTCAGGGACTACCTGCCAGGCTTGGCACAGGCTGGCTCGCCAGTAGAACTGGGGAGAAGAGAGAGGATACCAGACCAAATCCTCAATGCTGCGGGGAGATGTCAATTCACTTCCACCTAATAACTCCGCAGGATCAGCAGGCAAACACACACGTTCATTACCAAGTCTAATTAGGCTGGCAGACAAGTGGCATTAATCATTTTTGACTGTACCTGGGATTCAAGCCCCCCACACTCCATAATCAGAAAATTTCATGCTCTGATGAATAGTGGGGAAAATTAAGCGCACATTTAATCCTTTCACTTTCATCTTTTGATAAGACAGGAAGCAGGGAGGAGAGGAAAAATGGGCTGCAGCGTATGGAGCTCAGAAGGCCTCTTTGAAAGCATTCCAAGTCCTTTCCTTGGCCCCTAACACACACATCCTCCAACGGGACCTTGCCCAAGAAGAAGACCCCGGTTAGAGCCAGGGGTAGGAGAGGGCTTGGGAGTGGGGGATTCTCACAATCTTTAACAACAAAATATCCATTTCTGTGCCTCATTTTCTTAAACTCTAAAACCAAACACGGGGCTAAATCAAGGAAAACACACACTACACACTCAGTGCTGCTGGGTGCACAAATACCTTCCAAGTGCCCAAGGTAAATAAATACAGAAGCCGCCAGAACAACACAGGATGATTTCTGAGAGGCCTGAAATGAAGACCTTTCTCTGCTACAGGAAGAATCAATGCCAATGTCCCAGGAGCCTTTTTCACAAACAACTCACAAGCGGGGGATGGGTCTGCAGGATCAGGGGGCTGTCACGCAGGTGGTTCCAGCTGTGCAGAAAGTGCAGAAAGTGGAGTTGAACCCAGCCAATAGCGCAGCAGCAAGACTAGAGAGACCAGACTAGAGGCTCAGGGAGATATCAGCCATTCTTAATAAGAATAGTTCTGGTGCCCTTCCCCAAGGGCTGCATGGCAGGGCCTTGTACTCACAACATCATTAAAATCTATCACAGAGTGGGAAGGTTAGAGGGCCTCCCTTTCAACCATGTAATTCCAATCACTTAACACTTCACAGCTCTGAATAACGCCCCCTCTGGAGAGAGACTCTGACTCCAGGAGCAGACAAGTGGCATTCACTGACAATGGCCAAGGTATGTCTAAGCATCTCCAGGAGGGTTTGAGTCAGGCTTAGGTTTCTCCAAGTGCCAGACCATCCCCTGGTCCAGGGTGGCTTACGCAGCCACCAAAATGAGATGAAAGGTAAAAGGCCACCTCCATGCACCTTCTACAGAAGGAACACTAAGGGACATCATCCGTAAGGGGAAGTCCCTGAGAACAAAGCCAAAGGGCAGCCAGTGAGTTTCTCTGGTTATTTACTGTTGACCATTCCCTCCTAGAATGCTAGAAATGCATTCTCACCATCACCACCACCCCTACCCCAAAACACACACATGCGCTCACACGACCTTTCGTTCTCTCTCTGCCTTTCCACAGATCCCCACTGGATTTCCTTCTCTATCTCACAACTATGAGTTCTTTAATCCTAGAAACTCTGAACTTCCCTGTTCACAAATCCAGCATTAACCAGAGCTCGGTTACAGACCTTGAAGTGGGGTAAGCTTAGGTTAGATGAACGTTTGCTAAAAAGGCAGACAGACAGTGGGAAGAGTGTTTTCCAAAATGCTTTCCTTACTAAAATCCCCTTCTGCCAACATGGTTCCCACCCAGTGTCAGTCTCCTGGGCAGACAGATGTCACTCACATACCCACTGCTCTCCTGCTTGTTTCCAAGGGCTGGGATATTTAATAGCACAAACAAGCCATCACTTTCATCACTCACCACGTAGTGAGACCCTGCTCTGTGCCTGGCACTCTGCTGGGTGCAAGTAACACAAAGACAAGGAGCCAATGGCTTCGTGGCCCCTATGCCAGGCACAGAAGGGTCTCCTCAGCCACAGCAGGACATCAGGTAGGAGTGGCATTTCTAGAGGACACCTAATACCCAAATTTTCTGGGATGCCTATGGCAGTCACTTCCCCACTTAGCTCAGCAACCAGGCAGAGTTTGCAAATTGTACTCACTGCTAAGGTAATCCTAGGAAGTGTCACGAGCCCAGACTAGTTGTTACAGCTGTTAGATGGGAGGGGACAATAACAATCATATCGAATTAAACATTCGTATTGCATTTTGCTAGGCCCTGTTCTGAGTGCCTTATGTATATTAATCCATTCAATTCTCACATTAACATGATGAAGTAGGTAATACCATTATCCCCATTTTTTTTTTAAACAAGGAAGCAGAACACAGAGATGTCTAGGGCTTACACGGGGACTAAGTGGTAGAGTCAGGATTCAAACCCAGGCCTCTGGCTCCAGTCTGTACTCTTAACTACTGCATAGTATGATTTTTTAAAAGTCCTATTTCTGACACTTGCTTTGCAAAATGAAGATAAAACAAAGCAACCCCACCATCGAAACAGACCTTCAACTTAAAGAAGGATGCTCAGCGAGTTTGGCCTGCTGTGTCTCCACCTGCCAGCCCTCATCTGCACATCAGAACATTTCTCAACTTTTGCCATCCAGCCATAGGTTCACAATTAGTTAAATATTAATAATGACAAACAGAGACTCCTTTCTGTAGCCCCTTGATTCCAGTTTTGCTTTCTCTCCGGTGTTCAGACATCTTTAGTGTTAAACCAACTATGTGGGAGGCCATGAGAGCCCAGGAGAGTAAAAAGGCCTCACCAAGTCACACACAAAGAGGTACTGCCCGGGGGCCTAGATCTTCCTGCCACTAGAAACGATGTGTGACTTAATCAAAGGAGATCGACAATTCTGATGTGGCATGAGGATCAATTCATTTAGTCATGGAGTATCATCACAGGCACATGCAAATACACACAAAGGCACCATTATCACCAAACCAAAAAAAAAAAGAAAATCACAAAACTATATGCAAAATCTTCAACAAGTGATGCCGTCCCCCAAAGTCTAACTACAAACTAGAATGCCAATGAAGCAGATTTCCTGGGATTCCAGCTATGATAAAACCCATTTCAGTGAGGCTCCTGCCTCTCTTCCTGTGTGTAGGGTTGTTGGATGCAGTAAGGGAATCTTGAAAGTGCAAAAGCTGCCGACACATCCAAGGGTAAGTTGCATTTGACTCTACTGCAGTCAAAGGCATTTACCAAGGGACAGCAGCCCCTCTACCCACAACACGTACCTCTACGTGTTGCTCCTTCCTTCTTAATTAGCACCTGAACTGGGGGTTCTGGTGGAGGAAAGAGCAGCACCCACTTGCCCTTCCAATCTTTCCCAGGCTTAGAGTCTGAGCTCTGTTTCCCTGCAGCCAGCTGCAGCGGGCAGCACACTGAACAGCCTCCGCTGCAGACTGCAGGCAGAAAAAAGGTAGGGTTTTCCTCATGTGGAAATCACTGCTGCTGTCCAACGCTGCAGTTGGATGGGAGATGTGAGGCTGCTGTCATGGGGCAAGGGCCTTTGCTGAAAGATGCAAACCACAATCCATTTCCAGAGATGCTTGTTAGAGGCTGTGCCATTGTCTGTGCTTTGGGCTTCAGATATTTGAAATATCCATGTAAACACATGAACACATGGCTGTGGATATCCT
This sequence comes from Symphalangus syndactylus, assembly GCF_028878055.3. Classification (NCBI taxonomy): domain Eukaryota; kingdom Metazoa; phylum Chordata; class Mammalia; order Primates; family Hylobatidae; genus Symphalangus; species Symphalangus syndactylus. Next base: position 16,555,148 of record NC_072434.2, read on the forward strand.
CTGCTAAACACGCAAGAGCAAATGCCGGGGTGGGGGTGGAGGGTGGACATCTATTAAAGGCATACACACCCCTAACTGTAGGAGGAGAAAAATAATAAACCCCCAAGAAGACTGAAGATTAGCTCAGAAAATCCATACACTGGGGGCGCAGTGTTTTCTGGCTTTGAGAAGAGCCTGGCTCAGGAGGTGACTGGAGGGGCCTGAGAGCTGTGGAGAGGAAGGGACCCTGTCAAGAGTTGAGTAATGTTAGAGCATGACGACTAGGGCAGGAACCCAGGAGGAGGAAGGGGAGGAGGCAGGGCACAGCCAAACATTGGAGCAGAGTCCAAAGGTTTGAGGGGCCAGAGGCGAAAGGCAGGAGGGGGCACGGGTTCAGGGTGACTTCAGGCTCTCTTCAGCCTCACAGCCTGCCTTTATCCAAAGTCTAACAAGTTCTCCTCCCTGTCCCAATAGGTCCCCCTAGAGGAGAGGTCTGAGCCTGCACCATGGGCGGACAAACAAGCGTTTTGTCGGTAACCCTAATAAGCAAGGGTCAGACGGTCATCTCAGCAGCAGTCTCACAACCCACCCCCAAGAACTCACAACAAAACCATGAGGGTGCGCAGGGAGATGACAGAATGACCTTGCCGCCAAGGCCATCACCCACCCACCCCCCACAACCTGCGTGCGAGTGTGTGTGTGTGTGTGTGTGTGTGTGTAGGGCCAAGGCACGCACCTGTCAGGAGACAAGTATCTGTTAACTACTGCATAACCATACCTAGGTAGTGGGGCAGGCACTAAAGGATACCGGGCAGGGAACTAAGGAGCGGACTGTCCCCAGGGGTTGTTACCTCCTTATGTTCGGGGCTCCACTGGAGCCAGAGAGTGTAATGGCCCCTCTCTCCCTGCCCCAGGGCCCTCCCAGTCCTTCGCCCCCAGACTGCGGTCTCCCCGCGCGCCCCTCCCCTGCCTTCACACTTACTAGCGCAGCGCAGCGCCTGCCGCAGCACCTCTCGTCCGCACAGGTCACACCAGCCGGGGCCGCCCGGCAGCACCAACTCGGCGAAGCAGTGCCCCTCGCCTCGCTCCGCTGGGACTCTGGGATCCTGCGGCTGCTCGAAGATGCTCCGCACGTCGCGGGGTCGGGGCGCTCCAGGCCGCCGCCGCCGCAGTCTCTGCTGCAGACCAGGCCGGAGCGGGCGAGCGGGTCGGGAGGCCCGGGGCGGGGGCTCCAGGTTCCCCCGGGCAGCCCTCCGGGCGCTGCGCCCCTCGCGCGCCCCGGGCGCAGTGGAGAGGGGCGCCGGGACACAGAGGCGCGAGGACCGGTCGGGGGGTGGCGGCGGCGGCTCGGAGCCGCTCAGGCTCTGTAGATAGCGCGGTGGCTCGGGGTCCAAGAGTAGCGGGTACGGGCGCTGCCCGATGGCCGGGGACGCCATGGCCATGCCCGGCTAGTGGCGGCAGCTTTGGCAGCGGCGGCTTTGGCGACTGCGCTACTCCCGAGCCAGCCCCGAGAGAAGGGGCGGCCCCACACGAGCGCGCCTTTAAAGGAACCGCAGCCTGCTGGGCGGGGCGGGGGCGGGGAGAGTCGGAGTGGCAGGAAGGACGACCCAGGGGAACCACCGACGGACCGAAGCGGGTAGGGTCGGTGCGGGGCGACGTCTGCGCAAGTGTGGATTTGGGGGCGTCTTCACCTGGAGCAGCTGCAGGATTCCGCAGAGGAGCGCCTCTGTACAGTACAGCTCAGAGGGCGCATTTCTGCGGGGGGCCCTCGGCCTTCAGCCCTGCCTCTTTCCCTTGCCAATCACTTCCCCCAACACCAGGTTCACCCCACGACCCGCACCCTCACGCGCCCCGGGAGGGAACAGGTCGGAGGGAAAGGCTTGGGAACTGGCTCGATGGGGTCTGAGTAGGGCCCCTCCGTCTGGGCGTCCGTCCGCCACTCTCCCGCTGATCGTGCAGACAGGAGGGCAGTGCTCCTTGGCCCTTCCTCTCTCCGGCTTGTCGCCGCCCGCCGCCCCCTCTAGAGCCGAGCTCGACGCGGGTCGGGAATGCCCCGCGCGCGCTCCCGCAGCCGCTCCTTGTCCGGTGGCTGACCGCCGGATGCCTCCAAGGGCTGGCAGAGCTGTCCGCGTGCGACTTTCGCTCTGGTTGGATTTCCCCTCCCTTTGCAGCCCTGCCGGGTAGGGTATTTCTCTTTCCTGGAAGACTGGTGGGGGGTGGTGGGGAGTTGGGGGGGGGCTCGATTTAGAGAACGCTCCCTCGCCCCAAGGGTTGGGGGAGCTTCTCTTCCTTAGCCAACCCTCCGTTCCCCAGAGCTGCTGGAGTAATTACTGTGGAGATACCAGTTCCCCTAAATGCCCTACGTGGAACCTGGTATGGATGGTTCACTCGTGGGACCCAAAGAGAGATCTCCTTTCTCCCGACACTTTCCCCCATGAAGGCTTGCTTCATGGACTCCTGTCTGGTCTAACGCTCTGCGGTCGCCATCTTTTGAACAAAGGGCCAGGCATTTTCTTTTTGCACTGGTTCCCACAAATTATGTAGTTGTTCCTGACAGGCACCTTTGCCCATGTAAACAGGCCCATCTCATGGATAAGGAGGACTCCTGAATCTCTGAACCTGGGCCTGGGCCCTCTCTAGCCCCAGTATGGATAGTACACTGGGCTGGGGGTGGGGAGACAGGTGGGTGCTAACGTGGCACTCTCTAGCTCCGTCATTATGACTCAGTGATCACAGCTTTCCTCTTAAAACACAGGTTCGGTTTGGTCCGTCTAGCGGTGGTCATTTTTTGGAAGAATAGTCTGAATTCTTCTGGACCTGGTCTCTCCCTTCTCTTCCCAGGCCAGAGATGGGTCTCCCCCTAGTGCTTCGTAGGGGAATCTTCACTTTTGCATTTTGATTTTCCCTTGGAGATAATTTTTATGTAATTCCTAAGATTTCCAGAGTCCAGTGGCCAGGGAATTCCCAGCCAGCTTTGCTCCACGGCTTCTCCCTCATGGTAATCATAGTCCTCTGTCTCCCAAATCTGTAGCAGAGGAGAGGTTCCTGGGGATCTGGGGCTCACCAGAGGCGGGAGCTCACCCTGTGAGGTGGTTTCTGAGGAATGACCCATGAGACAGTCAACCCCACAATGCTACCAAACAGAGGAGCTCCGAGGAGCGGTGTGAGCCACAGGCCACCCCGTCCACCCCACCCCTTTCCTCTTCCCTCTGCTAACCTTGCTTTTGCTACATCAGTGGTTTTCAAACCTTGGTATGCATCACAGTCACCTGGAGGGCTCGTTAAGATTATTGGGCTTATTCCCCAAAGTTTCAGAATCTATAGGTCTGGGGCTGGGGTTTGAGATGGCTCATTTTTAGCAAGTTCCCAGGTGTTGACGCTATTGATCCAGGGACCCAACTTGGAAAACCATTGTTCTAGGTCTGAGGTGGTGATTCTGAGAATGGGCTTCTCTGTTCCTTCTCCCCAGGACAAGTGTACTTCAGTGGACCTGACAGATAAAAGCCCAATGAGGGCTATTCCTGAATACTTGCTGCTGAAGATGTAAAAGGGAAAATACAATTTGCCCTTGTGGTCTCTTATTTTCATCTCCCACTGTTTCTGCAAGCAGTTCTCTTGGGGTTGTTGCAGAAATCTGTATTCCATATAAATATTTGCTGTATCCACACTCTGTTACCCATCTCCACACACTTGAGACTCATCCCCTTCCAGGAGTGCAGTGGGTAGGTGAGTTCCTGGGCATGGAACCAGCTTGAGCTCTGAGTGACAGCCTGGTGGGGCAAGAAGCAGCAGGGATCTGACAACAAGTGCATCCCTGGAAGATAGGCTTTGAAAAGCCATTTGTGAAATAATTGCTAACAGTCTCCATCTCTGTCCTTCCCTGCAGCCTCAAAGCATGGTTTGGGCAGCCCAGCCCAGATTTCCTGGATAGAGAGACTCATGAGGAGGAGCGTCGTCTCTGGCCACGGGAAACTGAGGACTATCTGAAACCATCAGGCATAAAACTCTTCCCCAGTTGTCTGGGCTGTACGGAAAAATGCTCTAGTTTTTTTTTTCCTCCTGCAGCTCTGATTTGGTGGAGTGGCAGTGGCTGCTCTTAGCATGAATGCGGGAGGAGGTCATGCAGGGCCAGAGCCCTACATTTGGCTTCTGGGGTGGGAACAGAGATGAAAATGGAGATATTAATCATATAACTCCATGTAACCAATCAAAAAATTTATCATAAAGTTTATCTTAAATTTCATCTCCCTGAGCCAAGAAATTAGAGTTGGGGTGGGTAGTTGCCCTCCTCAACCTCAACGTGAGGCTCCCTGGCTGGGGCATGTCTCCTCTGATGCCAGTTTTCCCAGCCCAGTCCCCTTCTTCCCTGAAATAGCATTCCCCCACCAACCCACAACACACACACATAGACTTCTTTCTTGCTCCCATGCACACACACACACACACACACCCCACATGAATAGCAGCGTATTCCTTCTTCCCCAGGGAAGAAGTGCTAAAGAAACTCTAGTCTCATTATAAGGTTGGGACATTGCTGGGGTAGTGTCGGATGCCTGGACTTTAACATTTTTTGGATCTGTCTGATCATCCAGGCTACAAGGGTAAGACCGCGGCATCTGCTGAAACACCTCCACTGGGAGATCTTTCCCCTTGTTAGTAGATCCTCTTGACTCAGACCCATCGACTTTTTTCTGTTTGTGACTCATTCCCAGCAGAGTGGGTGTGCTGCTTTTATTTTTGACCAAGGGGAAGGATTATGACAGTGAATTCAGAGTGTGTGGTCAGAGTGTGAGGTCACTTCAGAGGTGGTCCCAGAGCGTGCTGGTTTTCCCATTGGGTGAGTTGTTTGACTGCCGCCACCCAGCCTCCCTCCCCAAGTCCCCTAGTAAGAAGGAAAACGGAAGGACAGAACATGGCCTGACTTCCTGAAGGGGACGTTTTTGGTTTTGTTTTGCTTTGAGGCGTTTGAAGTCGCCTGAAATCTCCGAAGCTTTCAGGGAACCCCCAGGGATTCTGACAGTTGCACAACTGTCTACATGGAATCACTGTAAGAGTCAGGACAAGTTAGGTTATGCTGTAGTAATAAGCTCCACAGCTCAGTGCCCTGAAATAACAGACTCCTTTCTCGCTCACATTACATGCCTTTTGCAGGTTGGCATGTCTAATATTGCCAGTCACTATGCCAATGGGAAATTGAGAGAGCCTGGAGGATCCCACATCAGCATTTAAAAGCTCCAGTCACTTTCGCTCACAGCTTATTGGCCAGAACTAGTCATATGACCCCACTCTACAAACAGGAGCAGATGTACAATTCTACCTTGTGCTCAGAAGGGGAAAGAGCTGGAAATATTTAGCAATCAGCACTAATGGCCAGTGCAGTCTTCAAGGGCATAGAGCAGTTATTCATTCATTTAATGAGTAATTCTCTGATATCCACTATGTATCAAGCACTGTTCTAGGCACTAAAAGTACAACCGTGAAATGGATATGTTCATGAAGCTTGCCTTTAGTGAGAGCCAGATAATAAACAGATAAAAGAGTAATATGATGTCAGGTTGTAAGCACTTTGATGAAAAATCAAGCACATTAAGGGGATGAAGGTGATAGAGGCTACTTTATTAGATTGAGTAGTCAGGAAAGAACTTTCTGAGGAGCAGTCATTTAAACAGACCTGAACGAAGCAAGCCCTTTGTCTATCTGGGCAAGAGTGTCCCAGACTAAGAGAAAAACAGGCACAACAGCCTCAAAAACTTTTCAATCTTTATGAACCTGAGTTTGTTCAAAATGCCTATTCTGGGACCTGACCCTGTGATTCAGTATGTCTGGATTTTGGCCTGGAATTTGCAAGAGGCTTTGATTCATATGGCTCACAGACTACACTTTAAAAATGGCGTTACAGCAGTAAATAGTTAAAATGGTGTGACCCCCTCCACAGACATTTGGAAAAAAATGCCCTTATCTTGGTTAACTACGAAACACAGGTCTCCAGTGCTGCTTCCTTTCCTTCTTGGGCAGCGTGTTGCATACAGAGTTCAGCTTTCCAAAGAAGTGAATGCTGCTTGCAATGTGTGATGGGGGTCAGTAATATTTTACATTACTAGACTGAGAGCAGGGACCATGACAAAATGTTGTTGGAGGATCAAATTGTGTTTGTGAAAGAAATCCCTTGTAAAGTGCCATATGTTACACGTATCTGCTCAAGAAACATACATTGAGCATCTATTATGCGGCAGGCACTTCTGGCTTGAATGATTTCATCGTCATGGCAACTCCGTGAAATGGCTGGCATTCCTGTTTTACAGGTGAGAAAATCAAGGCTCAGAGAAGTTATGTGACTGGCCCAAACAGGTATCACAGTCTGGACTCATATCCACTCAGATCCATGAACTTGCGTTTGTCCTGCCCAGCTGGTGTGGCAGAAAGGGCAGGGCTCAGAATCTCTGATCTCACTTTGTAGGTGCAGCTTGAAGGATCAGCAAAATCTTTCCCCAGTTTCCTCTCCCTGTGGAAACCCCACTCCACTCCCAAGGTCTAGTCCAAATGCCAGGTCCTCCGGAGCCTTCACAGAGTCACCCAGACCTCACTCATGACTCTTTCCCTGGGATCTCACAAGAAGCCCATTGTGCCTCTGAAGTTCGGATTATCCTAACATGAGTTGCAGCTCAGTTTGTACATGTTTGCCTCCCTTGCTTGGGTCTTAGTGGTCTTTCTGATCCCACTGTGAAGGGCTAACTGGAGATGCCCATTAACCTGTACCTATTCCAGGACTTTTTTTCTTAATGTCTCTTCAAGCCACGCCCCCTGCACCCAGAGATGGGGAGATGGAGGAATCGTTTGGTTTGGGGAGCAAGGAAGGTCCCCGAGGACCTGCTGGGGCTGGGTAGAAGTTGGAGTAGTATTGGGAGCTCCATTTAAGACTCATGTACCTCCTCCAAGATGCTGGTCACTGGGTGAATTTCCTGCCTCCAAATGTTTGTAGCTGTCCAGGGCTGAGGGCTGCTGGGGCACCATCTCCACTCTTGGTGGAATGGGCTTTCTGTGTGTCACCAAACTCCAGTGCTCCCAAGGGGATCTCCTAGGTCCTTGCCAGTACTTGGGGACAAGAAGGGCAGATCAAGGTGGGGACAAAAGCAGGGAGGGATCCGAGGGCTCCTGGAAAGGTGTCATCACGTACAGTGGGGGCAGGTGGAGATTGTTTTCCACCAGTTTTAGTGGCACCTCCTTCATCCATCTCATTTATGAAATTTTTCCATCCTGAGCTGCTCTGCCAGGCTTATGATAAGACTGGCATGTGTGTGTGTGTGTGTGTGTGTGTGTTTCTTTTTTCCGCGTTGGAAAAACTCAGATATTCCAGTCAGATTTGTCAGCAATTTTTTTTCCCTCAGCCAGAGGGGAGGCTCCAAGCCACAGCCACTTGCATTCCAGCACTAAGCCAGCCCTGGGCCCACTGCGGTGGCAGGAAGCCATAGACTGGGTTACAACAGACTAGCGAGAGCAGGGTGGCCTGGGTGACCTCACAGGCTCTCCCTGCCCCACCCCAGCCCCCACCTGTCTCCTCCTCTGTGCTCTGTGTCTCCCTGTCTTGCCTCTCCTTTCTGCTTCCTCTCCCCATGCCCTGCTCATCCTCTCTCTCCCTCTCCATCCCCCTTCATCTCCCCCTCCCTCTCTCCTTTCTCACTCCCACCTCTTATCTCACCCTTCCTCCTCTGTCTCTGATGAAGAATGAAGGGAAGGGAGCCACACTGCTCCAGCCGCAGTCATTCTGAGCTTCCAAGGAACAGAAACTGAAGCTACTTCAGGTCAGCCTGGCTCATTCCTTAACACTTCCCATTGGGGTTGCCGGATTAAGGATCCTTTGTGGGATGGGGGAAAAGAAGCCAGAATTCCACCCTTGAAAAAATCATTGAAGCATGGCTGGGCGCGGTGACTCATGCCTGTAATCCCAGCACTTGGGGAGGCCAAGGCAGGGAGATCACCTGAGGTCAGAAGTTTGAGACCAGCCTGGCCAAACATGGTGAAAACCCCATCTCTACTAAAAATACAAAAATTAGCCAGGCATGGTAGTGGGCACCTGTAGACCCAGCTACTCGGGAGGCTGAGGCAGGAGAATGGCTTGAACCTGGGAGGTGATTACAGTCAGCTGAGATCATGCCACTGAACTCCAGCCTGGGGGACAGAGTGACACTCTGTCTCAAATAAATAATAAATAAATAAATAAATAAATAAATAAATAAATAAATAAAAATATAGGCCGGGTGCGGTGGCTTACACCTGTAATCCCAGCACTTTCGGAGGCTGAGGTGGGCGGATCACGAGATCGGGAGATCGAGACCATCCTGGCCAACGTGGTGAAACCCTGTCTCTACTAAAAATACAAAAATTAGCTGGGCGTGGTGGCGCATACCTGTAGTACCAGCTACTTGGGAGGCTGAGGCAGGAGAATTACTTGAACCAGGGAGTCGGAGATTGCAGTGAGCCAAGATGGCACCACTGCACTCCAGATGGGCGACAGAGTGAGACTCTGTCTTTAAAAAAACAAATATATAAACATAAATAAAAATCTTTGAAGCAGTTTGGAAGTGAACCCAAAATGACCAGTTGCAGCAATCCTTTGAGGATACTAAAGCAATGTGGCTCCATGAAAGCAAACGGTGGTTCCAGTAAGAGGGTGGTCTGGCCATGGTTGAGATCCATCCTGTCCTTAAACTGGCTGCCCTGGCCTCAGCTCTCAGGGTGGGTGTGGGGTGGGGTGCCTGGTCCAGTGTACCACGCACTGCCAATTGGCCTCTGTTGGGCCATTCACATGCCCTCTGCGGGATCTTTGTAAACTCTGCCTCAGTGTTCTCAAACCTGAGCTGGTGTGAGAATCACCAGGGAAGCTCATCAATAATACAGATTCCTGGGCCATACCCTTATGGATTGGATTCAGGGGCTGAGTGGGGTCCCAGAATACGTGTTTTGAAACCAGGACAGCAGTCTCAAGAGAGGAAACTGTGTGGATTCTGGGAGAGAAAGAGAGATATAGCCCTGTAGCGCCGTGCCCTCCAGAGCTGACTGTACTTCCAGCCTGGGTTCCTGGGACAGGCCCCCTCATCCTTCCAGTTAGGCCCCCCCCTTTAGCTTGGATCGGCCTGTTTTAAGAGGCTGCTAGCCATGAATCTGAATGCCACATGGAATCTTACCAGATATCTGCGACTGATCTGAGCCCCTGGTTCAGCCCATCTGAGACAAGAACTTCTATTTCCTCTACCTACCCTGTGCAGGGACTCATTGCTGAATGAGGTGGGGAGGGGATGGGGAAGGTGAGCAGAGTATGCAGAGAAATATTGTGTTAATAATATTGTGTTTGGGGCCAGTGCGGTGGCTCATGCCTGTAATCCCAGCCCTTTGGGAGGCCGAGGTGGGTGGATCATCTGAGGTCAGGAGTTCGAGACCAGCCTGACCAACACAAAGAAACCCCGCCTCTACTAAAAATACAAAATCAGCCGGGCGTGGTGGCATGGGCCTGTAATCCCAGCTACTCAGGAGGCTGAGGCAGGAGAATCGCTTGAATCCAGGAGGTGGAGGTTGCGGTGAGCCGAGATAGTGCCATTGCACTCCAGCCTAGGCAACAAGAGCAAAACTCCGTCTCAAATAACAATAATAATAATAATCATATTGTGTTTTAGGCACTTTATGCACATAGCTGATCTATTCCTACCCATAACTTTCCACTCACCACACAGGCACTGAAGAGTAGTATCTTTAAAATACCAGTTGGACTTGACCTAAAACCTGTCTGTGGTCCTCTGGGGTAAAGCCCAAGTTCCTCAGTGTGGCCTGCAAGGACCTTTTAGACTGGCTCCTCCCTTTCCACAATACCAGCTTCCTACTTTAACCTACTCTCCAGTCATATAGAAATACTAGTAGCTCTTCCCATGCCTGTGCCGCTGCTGCTCCCACGGCCAGGAATGCCTCCCACACCTTCTTTGCTAGGCATCATCTGCTCACCTGCTAAGACCACTTTGGAGTCACCTGCCCTCAAAGTCATTCCCTGACACTTAGGAAGGTTCCCAGCCTGACCTAAGCACCCTCCCCTGTGAGGATGGTGACTCAGGACCACACTGGAGGTTTGCATTCCTAGCATAGCACCTCCTCCGTGATGGGAAGCTATCTGTGGCATGTCTGTCTTCCTCCATAGAGGTGAGCTCCCCATGAGCCAGAAAGGTGGCTTAGTCACCTCTGTAGTTCCAGCATCCCATGGGCCTGGCACACTGTAAGGGCTCAGTTCATGTCTGGTGAACTGAATGGGCTCTTTTCATTGTGTTATGTTAGGAATCACTGCAGAGAATGGAGAGGTACATTAAAGAGGTCTTCAGACACCTGAGGATATTATGGGTTGTTCTGGGTCTTGGTCCAGTTCCTCATTTTCTACTGAGATGGAATCAGCAGCCCTGCAGAACCTCAGATCCAGGGAGGCACTGATATCAGCAACTCTGCCTTGCATAGAAATGAACTGAAGCCACTGGGCACGGTGGCTCACGCCGGTAATCCTAACACTTTGGGAGGCCAAGGAAGGAGGGTTGCTTGAGCTCAGGAGTTCAAGACCAGCTTGTGCAACATAGTGAGACCTCATCTCTACAAAAAATATGAAATTAGCTGGGTATGGTGGTGCATGCCTGTAGTCCCAGCTACTTGGGAGGCTGAGGCAAGAGGATTGCTTGGTCCTACAGTGAGTAGTAGTGGTGATCGCTTGATCACTACAGTGAGTTGAGGCTGTAGTGAGCCAAGATTATACCATTCCACTGCAACCTGGGCAACAGAGCAAAACCCTGCCTAAAAAAAAAAAAAGAAAATTAAAAAAACAAAACTGAACTGAAGCCTTTGAGTGAGTTTGTCCGCCACATCTCATGGGCTTTGCTCATGGGATCATAGAGCCTGGATCATGTCATCTCCCAAAAATCTGCATTTGGCATTCAGGGATCCCCTGGCTCCCTCGCTGAGCTCCACCAAGCACATGGGGTCCAGAGCAGCTGCTGCTGCCAGGGAAAACCCATTGTGGGACTTCCCTGAAGGGCCACTCATGGGCCGGAAGTGCTGGCCAGAAACTCAGGCCAGCAGAGTGGACGAGAGGTGGTCTAGTACCCAGGAACATCAAGGCAGCAGCTGGTCTCTGAGGCCCCAGGACTTGAACCCCTGGGCTTAAGTGACTCCATGGGCTTGAGGCCCAAATAACAAACACAAAGCCACTTGGGCCTGATGTAAGGAAACAACCTCCAGCCACCTTCCCCCAGGCCTTTAGAGTGCTGGTCTTTCCACAGAGAAGCACCACAGAGGACAGAAGCCTCCAGGACTCACCCTTCCCCATTTCTGGCCCCGCTAGGTCAGTAGAGTGGCCTCAGGATGTGGGGGCTCCCATGAAGATGGGCAAGAAGGATCTCTGGGGTTATTTCCAGTCAAACATAATGCTGTCTTCATGCTTCGAAGCACACAGTGGGGCTTCCCACTCATCTCTCTCTCCTACTGGAGCTACCTTACTGCGTTTCCCCTTCCCCTTCCTTCACCCAGCCAGGTAGGTGGGTAGTCCAGCTCTGGTTTATGGGAAGGCTGGAGATAAATTTGCAAGCAGTTTTCAAAAGTCAGAATGCCTTGCCCAGGCACCACTCTAGATTCTAGACAAAACGAAGGAATGCTTAAAATAACCCATAATACTATTCAAACCCACTGTTTAGGACATAGCCTAGGTTTTGAATAGTGGTGGAGATGGGAAAAAAGCAGTAGCCACTTAGATGGTGGGTTTGAAGGAAAAAAAAAAAAGAAGAATGCCTTTCTCCCTAAGTTCCAGGCCCCTCGCACAGCTTTCCAAATGATGCCGGGGCAAGAGAACGGAAGGAATGGGAAGGCACCCCTTGGGTTCTTCCTTGAAATTAGGGCCCATTTAGGGGAAAGGCAGAAATCAGGACATGACCAATTCCCACCCCCATTTCCCAGCACTTCTCACAGATCCCCACCCAGACGCCACTTGGTTGCCAAGCACATCCAGCTGAGAGCCTTCCCTGCCTCGCAGACACAGCCCAGGGAGAGCCACCAGAAACAGAAGCGAAGGCCACATTTATTCCACTTCTTGAAGGTGCAGGCCTTGGACCTGCCCAGACTCACAGGCCTGGCTGCATATCCCAGGACCAGCTGGAGCCTCAGAGAGCGAGGGAGAGGCCAAGGGGCCCCAAGACACTGGCTTTGGCCTTGGCCACCCATTTTCTCAAATTTAGGCTCAGTCAGACCAAGCATAGAAAGAACAGGAGGCTCTCTGTGTTGCCTGTGGCTGGGAGTGGTGACCCTCAGAAATCACAGGGGAACGGAGAGAGCTGTGTTCAACGTGAAACGCTTGAAGAGGAAGGAAGATGTGATGAGGCTGTTTGACCCAGTGCCCCGGGGAAACCCCAGGAGGCTTCCTCTCCTGTTGGCTAGGGAGTGAAGTCCCATAAACCAGAGGGAGTGGGAGGGCATATGACAGCCTCTTCTCCCCACGGCCCAGCCATGGGCACGGAGGAGCAATACCTGAGCCTGGAGAAGATAGAAAGGTCAGCCAGGCAGTGGCTGCCACACTCTTTCCTGTGGGTCCCCACAGAGGTGGCCTGGTGCCCAGTCTCAGCTGTGCTGCTTCCCAGGGAGAAAGGCAGTGGAAGGTAATGCTGGCGACATCCCGGCCAGCAGCCAGGAGGGAGGTAGGCTGATGTGATGGGACGGGATCTTGCCCTGGGTTGGTCTCACAGTGCAGGAGAGCAGTGTTGGAATCATTCTAATGCTTCAGGATGCCTCACGCGCCCCATGGAGCTCAGACATCCGGAGCTGCTGGGACTCTATTTAGCCTACAAGAAAAGGTACAGGCTAGCAGTGCCCACCTGTTGGAGAGGGCTGCAGACCACACTCCAGGACCCAGCACAATTAGCTTTCAAGAACACTGAGCCATTCAAGTCCTCAGTTCTCCCCTTGTAGCACCCTCACTCCCTGACAAGAACCCACTGGCCCTCACCTCTGACTATATGTTGGAATCACTTGGAAAGCTCACGCAGATCCTAACCACAAGCTGAACCCAGCGTCTCTGGGGCAAGACCCCGGCGTCTGTACTTTTAAAAGCTCCCCTGGTAATTCCAATATGCAGCCAAGGTTTAGGAGGGGAAAGAAGTTTAAATTGATTCATTTGGCTCTTTGGCTACAACTCTGAATAAGGAAGTGAAAATTCACTAAAATAAAGTTTTGAGCTATCTGCAAATAGACGACATATCACAGCAAGAGCAATTTTTGTTGGCACTAAAATTAGAACTTCCTGACCAAGAGGGCTGTTTTGGAAAATCCTTCCAAGAAGCTGTCAAATGTCCTCTTTGTGGGTGTTTAAGAGGATGAGTTCTCTTGCTGGAACAGGACAGGGAGGAGATTCCTCCCTTACCCAAGTACCCTCTGAAACTCTGGGGACAAACCACAAGCTCTGCTCCTGGTTTCCCTACCTCCTGGCCCCAATTCTAGTGTGAGACTGGAGTGGCCTCTGGGGAAGAAGTAACAGGTAGTGAGCCCTTCCCTCCACACCCCCCTACCCTCAAGCACCTTGAATATCTCATTTTTTTTAATCCCTATGTCAACACCATGAGGTAGAAATTATTACTCCTGTCTCACAGGGGAGGGAACTGAAGCTCAAAGCTGAACACACCTCCCAGGGTCACGCAGTTGGTAAGAAGCAGGGTCAGGATTGAAATCCTGTAGGAATCTCTGCTGACTCTACCCTGCCATAGGTTCTCAGACAGGAAAATGACAGACATGAGGATGACAGGCAGGAGTGGGAGATGTGTGCACATGTGTACATGTATCTAAACAGGGCTGCTGGCCTTCAGGGCAAGCAAGGACCACCCTTTATCCTGAGGTTATCTCTCTTTGGTGGTAAAATGTGTTTTATAAAGTGGGGTTACTAGACGGCAGGGCTTTTTTTTTTTTTTTTACTTCAAATGTGCTTACTTGGTTATGTGAGCAGCTGGTAACTCTGTTGTTCTCGAGTTTTCTTTTAGAACTTTACTGGTACGTAGCTGGGCACAGTGGCTCATGTCTGTAATCCCAGCACTTTGGGAGGCCAAGGCAGGCAGATCACCTGAGACCAGGAGTTCGAGACCAGCCTGGCCAAGATGGTGAAACCCTGTCTCTACTAAAAATATAAAAATTAACTGGGTGTGGTGGTGGGCACCTGTAATCCCAGCTACTCAGGAGGCTGAGGTAGGAGAATTGCTTGAACCCAGGAGATGGAGGTTGCAGTGAGCCGACACAGTACCACTGCACTCCAGCCTGGGTGACACAGTGAGACTCCGTCTCAAAAAAAAAAAAAAAAAAAGAAAGAAAGAACTTTTACTGGTACGCAAAATCTCAGTCTCAGAGTCGGAGCCCTGTTGCATTCCCACACCAACCTCTCACGACCCCTCAGCACCCCGAGGAGGGGAGTCGAATCAGGAGATGATCCTGCAGCCCCGAGCTGGCCCATGAGCATTGGCAGGAGGGACGGGAGCCCCACAAGGCCAGAGAAACACCGGCCTTGGGCATCGTATCCAAGCTGTCTATGCTGTGGCTTCCTGGGGTTGCACATGGGGATGAAAACAGCACCTATCCTGAGGATGGCTGTGATTCAAGGAGGCATCTGGGGCAGCTTGGGCACAGACTGCATATGGAGTGCAGAGCTGGACACGGGCACAAACCCCATGTCTCCAGGCCCCCATCTCCCTGACAGCATGGAGGCTCACATTTTAAAGGCTGTAAGTGAACCCTACACCTCCTGAGGATGTCAACTCATTTGTGGAAAACGCCTAAGCTTCAACAGGGCTTCTCGGAAAATGGACACGTGTCATCAAACCTGCATGGGCAGGCTTGGAGACTCTTCACCCGCCCCCGCCCCAGGCAAGGGTAGCTTGAAGACCCAGCCCTGACCCACACAAGGTGAAAGCTCCTTACCGTTCGATGATGCGGTTGTTGTCCAGGAGGTCAGACGCCAGCAGCTTCATCCCCTCGCAGAGCTCTTGCATGCTGCCCAAGGCAGAGGCAGGAGGGGCGGCTGAGGCTGGAAGTTGCCCTGCCCAGACCCCTTTCCTGGGAGGCCCACCCTCCTCCTCAGCCCCACCAAAGAAGCCTGTTTATTCTTTTTTGTTTGCTTATTTGAGATGGAGTCTTGCTCCCTTGCCCAGGCTGGAGTGCAGTGGCACAATCTTGGCTCACTGCAACCTCTGCCTCCTGGATTCAAGCAATTCTTGTGCCTCAGCCTCCCGAGTAGCTGAGATTACAGGTGCCTGCCACCACATCTGGCTAAATTTTGTATTTTTACCAGAGATGGGGTTTCACCGTGTTTGCCGGGTTGGTCTCGAACTTTTGGCCTCAAATTGATCCACTCACCTTGGCCTCTCAAAGTGCTGGGATTACAGGCGTGAGCCACCACGCCCAGCTAGTCTCTTTAATCTTGCCTCCTAGGCCTGGCATGAGGCCAAACCCCTCAGGCTCTAACCTCAGCATGCTCCCCGCAACCCCCTTCCACACAGATACCCGCTTTCTCCCCAGCACTTACTGGAGAAGCAGTTCCTTTGGTGTAGGGCTGGGGTAAGGAGCTATGGGAGGCGGGGAGGCCTGAGCCCCCTTTGCTCGGTCCTGAAGGAGCTGGTGAGATAGCTCTTCCAGGATCTGCAGGGAAGCCATACTTTGGTCAGCAATTAGTAGCCAGCTGATGTGTGGCTGGGTAGGGGGAGTGCTTGAGGAGGGGAAGACATAGGTAACAAGCGCCCCAGTCTGCATCCCCAGAGCACCTAGAATTCTTCTGCTATGCCCACCTTGCTGAGACTCTCCTGGACCCCCTGGGCTTCTGTGTTACAGGCAGCCACAGAACAGCTGACCAGGCGCAGGTGGTTCCTGGTCTCATGCACCACCCTCAAGAGAACACACAGAGACTTAGAATTAGAGCAGGACTCAGCCCACTCCCCAGGGCTCGACTAGCTGCCATCGGATCTGCACGTGGACACAGGTGGGTCCCGGGTATTTGCCTCCCTTGCTGCCTCTGCCCTGCCAGCTGTGCCCTCCACGCTTGCCCGCCCCACTGCAATAATGCAGAAGCACACAGCTCGCTGAGGCTGGGAGGGCCCCTTCAGAGCCGCAGTGTGGAGCATCAACAACATGCGTGTGGCTGGGGCTGGGTGACGCATGCCAGGTATGGTGAGTGTGGCCCCAGTTAGGCTGCAGAGAGGCAGAGGATAGCCCACACCAGGGCTCTCAGTGTGGGGAACTGCCCACGCTCTCATTTCCAGTGTGAATTCTCTTCTATCTCTAAGTGGGGGGAAGGAGCAGGGACATTTTCCCCAAGGCCCAGAGCCGTTAAATCAGGGGTTGGTGCTCAGCCCTGGCCACACATTAGAATCACCTGGAGAAGCTGTACTACACTGAGATCCAAGCCCTGCTAGAGAGCAATTACACCAGAATGTGTGGTGAGTTGGAGAAGCAGGCATTGGTATTCTGATATGAGGAAGGGTGAGTGCCCAGATCTCAGCCCCATAACAAGGTGAGGTCCTACAGGCCTCAGAATGTGGTAGCGCGCAGGAAATTGTCCTCTCTTCTCAGGAGGGGCCAATGTTCACACAGGCAGGGGACGGGGAGTGGGCCTGATCTGAGAAGGCGGAACCCAAAACTCCTGAAGGGGACAGAGTGACAGAGGGTTCTACTTAAGGGCCACTGCCACTGTCCTTATCCCAGGGGCACCTAGCGTTCTCCTAAAGGAGATTTTTCAATACAACCAGGTGGAACGGTAGAAAGAATCCAGATTTCATTTGATTTTACCCTCAAAAGCCCTGAAGAATCCAGATTGTAGAGACAGGCAGAGCCACATACGAGTCTTGGGTCTGCCACTTACTAGCCATGTGATGTGCAGAGGAGACCTGTTCTCAGAGCCTGTTTCCTCATCCAGGAAATAGGGTGATGATATCTACTGTATAGGGCGGGTGTTGTAGGAGTAAATAAGCTTAAGCTATAGAAATCTCCCAGCCAACTGCCTGGTCCACCCAGGGACAGAAAACCACTCATCTGCTCACACCCCTTCACTCTCTCCTCCCTCTGCCTCAGGGCTCCACAAAGTCCTGGGTCCTCTGAAGCCTAAAAGGGCCAGGCCAGGCCCTGGGCTCCAAGAGCTCAGGAGGGGCTGTTACCTCATCCTCTTGCCATGCATGACTAAGGACGCTTGATACTTCTGCACGCACTCCTCCTGGAACAGCTGCAGCAGCCTTTTGGCTAAATGACTGAAATTCACCCTAGAACAACAGGGAACCAAGGTGCAGATGGGCTGCCAGAACCACTGTGCACAAGCCCACCATCCCTCAGTCTCCATCAGTCTCCGTCACCACCTTGTCGTAAGTGCCCAAGCCCTGCGTCCACAGCAGGGCTATATCTCTGGGAAAGGAGGAAAGGAGGGTCACACACTTGGATTGTGAAGGCTGCAGTGGCCAGCAAAGCCCACATCAACACGGAGATGTGGGAGACGCACAACGGGTCCTCGGGGAACACACATGCGCTCAAGCTTAGTCCTCAGGAAAGGGAAGGGAAAGCGAGGCAGCTGTGGAAAGAAGGTGTGTGAGTGCGTGTGTGTGTGAGACAGAAAGGGGTGGGGGTGCTTGTAGAACTGGGGGAGTGAGTTCCCAGATAACCATTAAATCAGGGAGGGCCTCCTGGACGTGAGTGTGTCCGGGAAACATGGGAGACAGAGGAGCTGGGGGACGCAAGGAAGGTTCAGGCAGAGGGCAGAAGCAGGAAGTGGTAAGTGGTGCATCAGTGAGGACAACCAGAGGGGAAAAAAAGCCTGCAAACAGTCCTGTCCATACCAAAAGTAAATCCAGTTACATCAAGATTGCATCTGAGAAGTCTCCCTCCAACTAAGCTATGCACACTCCCTCCCCTGGCCCCAGATAACCTGTTATCCCCGACTTTGCTCAGCTGCAGCCCGGGACGGGGCCCTTCACCGCCTCTCCTCTGGCGTTGAGGATCACTCTGCCCTGCGGACACCCACCCTCCTGCCCACGCGCCTGCCAGCGGACAGGCCACTCACTTATCCAGCTTGTGAATCTGCTCCTCGTTGTAGCCAAGCCCTGGAGGAAACAGACAGAACAGATGTCACCTATTCAATCAGTCAACGAAACAGAGTGCAGCAAGGGTCGAGAGACAGTTACAAAGATGAAGACGGCCCAGCCCGCGCTGCTTCATGGGAACTCACGGCCCAGGGGAGTGGCCGGGTGGGGGCGCAGAGGAGTGAAGCCAGCACCCAAATTAGGACAAAGCCGGGGCCTCAAGAAGCCATGGGGAAATTGTGTGAGGGCCCCAGGGGAAGGCAGCCCGCAGTGCGGGGCCGGGGTGGGGACGTGCGGGATGCTTCAGGTGGGAGGTGGTGGACGAAGTGGGCTTGGAAGGAGGCTCGGTCAACCATAGCCCCTTATCCAGCACCCTCCCAGAGTGACTGATGCCTGCAGCTGGGTGGTCCCATCCCTGAATGTTCACGGCCTCTACCTGCAACGAGCTAGAGAAACCAGGCCACCATCTTCTACCTCCCCGCTCTGTCCAGCCACTTTTGCCAGAAAGGCTGAAGCTTTCATGGCCTTGGCTGCCTCCTGAAGGGCCCTAAGGCTCATGTACTAGGGAGATGCTGCCCCCTCCTGGTCTTCGCAGGAATGGGCCTCCAGGGTGGCAGCAGCCACAAGATGAAATGATGATGGAGGTTCACTTTGAGGGCCTCCCAATCCCACTCCTCTCGTAGCAGAGTCCCCGTCCTGGGCCCTGCACTCGGCCAGCTGAGAGCGTGTGTGCAGTCCGAGAGACCTGGGACAAACCTCAGCCTTTCCTCCTGTTGGCAGGCGGCGCTGGGCGAGTGATTTCACTTCGCTGAGCCTGTCTCCTCATCCATCAGAGGTGCCACATGGGAGTACCGTGAAGCTCATGCGAGAGAGTGCCCCGAAGACCACCGGGCATTTTAAAAAATGGTATCTTTCAACACGCTGGGTTTTAACAGTTAGGGGTTCATTTTTAATTTTAATAAAGGACTCTTAAAGACCAATAGAAGTAAAACTCCTTTGAGGCTGTAAAATGGGATGGTTAAAAGCAGCTGGACCTAGATTACTTGGGCTACTTAACCTTTCTGTGTCTTGGTTTTCTCATCTATAAAATGGGGAGGGTAACGATGCCTAGAGGTTTTGTTATTGCTGTTGTTTCAGACAGGGTCTCGCTCTCGCCCTGGCTGGAGTGCTGCAGTGGTGTGATCTCAGCTCATTGCAGTCTCGAACTCCTAGCTCCCAGGCTCAGGTGATCCTCCCACCTCAGCCTCCCAAGTAGTTAGGACTACAGGCGCATGCCCACATCCAGCTAGTTTTGTTTATTTTTTGTAGAGACGGGGTCTTGCTATGTTGCCCAGGCTGGTCTTGAACTCCTGGGCCCAAGTGATCCTCCCGCTTCAGCTTTCCAAAGTGCTGAGATTATAGGCATGAGCCACTGCACCCAGCTCCATGTATGTGTGTGTATGTGTGTGTGTGTGTATATATATATACACACACACACACACATATATATATACACACACATATATAAAATTTAGTTTCCCAATAGAGATGTGTTATAAATGTTACATATATATTGGTGAAATATAAAACAGTAAAGCGATGGGAAAGCATCCTGTAGTCCCAGCTAGTCAGGAGACTGAGGTGGGAGGATGGCTTGAGCCCAGGAGGTTGAGGTGACAGTGAGCAGTGATCATGCCATTGTACTCCTGGAGTCTCCACAGGCTCCCTCCAACCCCCTCACCAGCCCTCCCTGGGTCCCACCCTTGCACCACCCCACAATGGCAGTCACTTTGGACAAGCAGCTTCCCACCCCTGAGCCTGTGAATGGGCTGCCCCTGCCACAGCATCCTTGTGAGGACTAATGGATCATGCAGCCAAAATGCCTGACCCAGTGACTCAAAATGGGACTTCTCCTGATCCTCCCTTTTCTGGAAAACCTGACTATCTCAGTGCCCCAAGGGCACAATGGATAGTGACATTCTATACTTTAAAGCGCTCTGCCAAGGTGAGAGATCTCTTTCCAGGACCACCTCTCCTAGAGCACCCAGGCCCCAGCCCACTGGATCCCCCAACCACGTGATTCAAGTCTCTTATGTGGCAACAGGCAGGCATGTAAAGGTTTCACATCCCCCACTGGCCTGCAGGCAGCTTGCAGACAGGGGCCCTGCCCCTAGAGCAGCTGCACAGAACCATCCACTTAGTGGGCCTCCAAGAACCACCAGCTGGAGGTTAGTGGCCACTGGTAGCACCAGTGAAAAGGAAGACAGAAGAAAGAAGGGAGACAGAGGAGAGAGAAGGGGCATCTGCCCTCCCCGGGCGGGCTCACCTGGCCTCATCCTAGACTTCTTGAACTGTTTGTAGATGAAGTTCATCTTGTCCAAACAGCACTGAATCTGCTGGATGCTGTGGACAGGAGACAGGGACCAGGTGTTGGAAGAATCTAATAGCACAGAGGAAAGAGGGAGGGAGGGGAAGGGTGGCAGTGCAATAGGGGAGGAGCCTCACCGCCACAGTTTTGGGGGATCAATCTGGGAGTGGAGATGACTGTCCCGCCTCTAGGCTTATTTGAGACCCCGTACAGTCAGCCAGCCATCTCTCGTTCTCATGGCTTATTCTTCCTCTCTCACACACATGCACTCACAGCATGAGTTAAAGAGAGACAGGAAGCCAAGCAGGACAGGTAACAGGAATGTGGCCTTCACTACATGAGAAGTTGTGAGACTGGGCCCTGGGAAGGAGCCTAGGCCCCTGAAACCTAAGAGCATGTCTGGCAGTGACAGCTGGGGATGGAGGGGAGCTGAAATCTCTCTCTGGTCAACTGGAAAAAGCAGAAGAGTATAGCTTCTTGTTTTACCCAATGTGTGGCACACAGCAGAAATTTAACATAAATAATGAATCAATAATCCTTGTTGAAAACAAGAATGAATCAACAGGCCTCGGTCCTGCCCGGAGGTGGAGGAACTGGGGAGATGATCTCCCAAGGACCTTCTCGTTCTGGGGTTGAAGGTCATTATTATTTCTTCCTTCCCCTTTTCAGGCTGGATACAAACACTTTGTTTGAGAAGTCGGGAGTGTGTGGGGAAAGTTCTTCCTCACCCTCAGGCCTATGTAGCTCCACTTCCTCCCTGCAGCACCTCCAAGTGACCCCATCTCTGCTATTTCTGGAGCTTGACTCTGAACAGAGCACAAGCTTGTTCCAGGGCTCTGCCAGCCGAAGGAGCCTGCCCCGCCAGGAACATGTGGGTGAAAGATGAAGTAGCTGGGACAGGCCTCAGATCCGCAGACTTCATCCAAAAGACAAGACCTGGGATCCACAGCCTTCATCCAAGAGGACAGGGCTCAGATCCACAGCCTTCATCCAAAAGACAAGACCTGGGATCCACAGCCTTCATCCAAAAGGACAGGGCTCAGATCCACAGCCTTCATCCAAAAGACAGGGCTTGGGATCCGCAGCCTTCATCCCAAAGACAAGACCTGGGATCCACAGCCTTCATCCAAAAGACAGGGCCTGGGATCCACAGCCTTCATCCAAAAGACAGGGCCTCGATCCTCAGCCTTCATCCAAAAGGACAGGGCCTCAGATCTGCAGCCTTCATCCAAAAGACAGGGCCTGGGATCCGCAGCCTTCATCCAAAAGACAAGACCTGGGATCCACAGCCTTCATCCAAAAGACAGGGCCTGGGATCCACAGCCTTCATCCAAAAGGACGGGGCCTCGATCCTAAGCCTTCATCCAAAAGACAGGGCCTGGGATCCGCAGCCTTCATCCAAAAGGCTCGGGGCCAAATGTGCTCTGAATTGAGAATCGTCTTCTGATATCAGAAAGGCAATTTGGTACCCACACAGTGTACTGTGGAATGGCCCGAGCAGGGCATCAACTCCTAATCAAACACATTCACATCTCCAAAGAACCACAAGAACATTCACCCTAAGTGGGATAAATTCTATAAAGAGCCTCATTTGGTTTAGGTCAGGTTTTATGGCCAAAATAGTTAAGAAAAACTCCTGTGGTGTTCAGAGCTGTTTGAATTTAGAATTGAGGGCATGGGATGATGGATGGGGATAGGCCCAGATTACAGTAGGCACCAGAGAATGGGGAGGAGGTCTGCACTGGGCACCACCCATCCCCTGGTCAGAGGCTCCACACAGTCAGCTGGGGCCTGGGGGAGGGGGGTATTTTTATGTCTGTTAAAAGGGAGAGTGGTGCCTTAAAGATTGTAAACCCCTGCCTGGCATAGGCCAAGAACATAGGCTTTGGAGGTGGACAGAGCCGACCTGAAGCCACCTCTGTCATTTGTCATTTACTGGCTGTGACTCAGGGTAAGTTAACCTCACTGACTGAGGTTCTTTAAAAAGGGCATTATCATAGCATCATTATTGTTTTCAGGATTCAACGAGATGCTGCACGTGAGAGGACCTACCCAAGGGCCTGATACAGAGAAAGGGAACTAAGTCTTCTTTTATTCACAATTATAGCACCTGCTAAGATTCCCAAGGCATTCCTCAAACTCCGAGATGGGTGCAGGACCCCAGATCCTTTTCTCCTCCTGGCTGGTGTCTGCGGCAGTCGGTGGGGGAGGGGGGGTCTTGTTTATTGCTGGATCTCCCTCCACCCCCCCATGCCCTAGCACTCTTGCCAAGAGAAAGGGGAATGCAAGCTGACATCTATAAAGGCTAAAGGCTACTGGACCTTTGGAGCTGCCCACTCCCCCACTCCCACCCCACAGAGAAGGAAAATCCCACAGACCTTCTGTCCTCATGTACCTGATCCCGGTTCTTCACCAGCTCCCGGCTCAGGCTGCTCAGGCTCTCCTGGGTCTCCATGATATTTTGGGAGCATCTGGAGAGGACCTCAGCTAGCTGTGGGGCAAAAAGGCAGACCCCCGTGGGGTCTTCAGCCTGGGTACTGGTGGGCAGGCTGGCTGGAACACGGGCCCCCAGCTCTGATCCTGCTAAGCCCTTGCCCTCCAGCCTCACTTACAGTCCGCAGCCTGGACCTCAGTGCTGCAGCCACCTTCAGTTCCTGGATCTCAGGCGTTCCAGCCACGCTGCTGAGCCTTGAGGGAAGCAAGGAGAAAGGTGACATTTGGGGGCTTAGGAGCAGCCAAGGTGGGAGGCAGAGAGCTCTGTGGGCACATGCTGGGCATAGCATCTGTGGGAAAGCCTTGGTGGCTCTCCGGGTCTGGAGAGTTTTGTGTTTGGGACAGAGGCACCATCCTGAAGAGGGCCCTGCTCACCCAAGTTGTGACATTGTTGAGTATTGCAAAGAATAAAGGTTGAGACAGATTGTAACACCTTGAGTGTATGAAAATTCACGGGCCCATGATGCAAGGCTGCTATTAATGATCTCCTTACTAGGAAACTTTGTAACTAAAGGGAAAGAATTAAGTTCCTGTCCAGTAGAAACTGTATTTCTTGATAACCAATAGCTTTCTGATGAGGGAAAAAGCTATATTTTGTAGACTACTAGGCAATGATGTAGCAGAAGTTAGAACATTATCATCTTGCTGCCCAGTGAACTTGTTCTCTGGGGCATAGCCTTACAAGCAATGATGGATGATAAAGGGGTGGGCATTTGCACGGTGACAAGGTCACACCACTCTGCTTCTTTCTTCTACAGGGACAATGTAATGGTACAGTAGAGGAATCAGGCCGTCACCAGCCAATGGTATGTCAACATACAATACCTGGCATCATCAATAATGTATTCTAGCAAAAAATGTTCAACCGGAATCCATCTAGCCTTGTGCACTCCCAGTTTAGGCCTGGCACAGTGGTTCATGCCTGTAATCCCAGCACTTTGGGAGGCAAAAGTGGGAGGATTGCTTGAGGCCAGGAGTTTGAGATCAGCCTGGGAAACATAGTGAGACCCTGTCTCTACAAAAATAATAATAAAATAAAATAAATAAAATAAAATAAAATAAAATACAAAATAAAAGCCAGACATGGTGGCTCACACCAGTAATCCCAGCACTTTGGGAGGCCAAGGTGGGAGAATTGCTTGAGGTCAGGAGTTCGAGACCAGCCTGGCCAACACAGTGAGACCCTGCCTTGAAAAAAAAGAAAAGATATAAAATAAAATACTAAAAAAATTTTTTAAAACTTCCCAGTTTACAGGAAATGCTGAGAAAGAAGAACAAGACAAACAACTTTAAGGGGAAGCTCTAGATGGGTCCAGAAGGTAGGACAGCAGACGCGATCCCAAAAACAGGTTACAAAACAGCAAATACACTATCATTTCATGTTGGTTAATGTTTACTCATAGTAGAAAAATATCTAGAAGGATGTGTACTCCTAAGGTATGATAACCTATCTCTAGATAGTAGGTTATGAGATTTTAATTTTCTTATTTTTGCTTATCTCTGTTTTCTAACTTTCTACCATCAGTATATACATTTTAGTAACAATCATGATTTTTAAAAAGTATGCTGTGTATTTTGGCTTGGGAATGGAGGAGCAGGGAAGGAAAGGGGAGCTGAGCAAAGAGAGAATCAGGAATGAATTGCAGGCTCCTTGAAGACAGGGGTGCGGTTGCTTTGCTCCTCGTATGTCTCCAGTGCCTAGCAACGTGTTCAGCACACAGTAGTTCGTCAGTGCATGGATGCTGAAGGCATTACTGAGTGCACAAATGGATTTTAAGGCATGGGATATTTGACAGCAGAAGAGGGTGAGGCTGGACCCAATCCATCTCCACAGGGAGTCAGGAGACATGGGTTTGAGTCCTAGTCCTGGCAGTCACATTTGCTCTCTGCATGACCTTGGGTTAGTCCTTTAGCTCTCCAGGCCTCAGGCTCTTCATCTATAAAACGAGGAGATAAATTTCCTTCCTGCGACATAATAAGGTGTTCATAGGGATCAAAAGGGACCTCGGAGATGAAGTCTTGCCTGGTGGTGGGGCTGGGGGAAGCCCTGGGATTCCCAAAGCCCGTCCTGGCTGCCTGAGCAGTGCCTCTGGATGGCAGCAGCTGCCCAGGAGGGCCAGAGAGCTTTGGGACAAAGGCAAGGTTGCTCTGCCAAAGGAGCTGTCCTGGGGAACCTGAGGCAGGAGACGCACACGGCTGGGCAAAGGTGGGCCACTTGGCATGAGGTGCTGGGTGCCTCCAGTGTGACATTCAGCTCATGAAAATACCTGGCTCCACTGTGGGTGGAGCTAGTGCCTTAGACCTTAGAAGAATCTACAGGTGGGGATGTTCAGGCAAGAATGGGCTTGCAACATGTGGGAGCTGGGAGGCCGCAGAGATCATCCAACCCTCTCACTTTGAAAATGAGGACACAGAGGCCCAGGTAGGGGAAGGTGACAGTGGGCTGGAGCCACACCCAGACTAAGAGAAGAGGCTGCACCTGGCCCTCTGGCTGCCTGCTCACAACTGTTTGTTGCTCACCATCCTCCTCCTTGATGGGAGGCTGAAATAGGCTTCAAAGCAGGCACTCGCCTGACCCCAGCTCCCTAGACACACCACGGAGGCCACCTTGGAGGAGGCTGCAGAGCCAGAACAGGGGAACAGCAGCCAGTGGACACCAGGATGCCAGGAGGCCCGACCCAGGCCAGCATGCCACGGCCCACCATGCCTGTCCATCCAGGGCAAGTGGGCAGACAGACACCCAAAAAGCTTTCCCAAACACATCTTTCCAGGTCAAGAATCTACAATGGCTCCCTACTGGTGGTTTTATTGCGGTCCAACCTCCCTCTAGTTGGATCCCTTCAGGGCCTCTATGCATTCTTTCCTCTCCTCCTCACCTCCACCTCTGTCCACCTCTGGCTTCGCTCTGGGCCATCTGCCATCATAACTGTGGCTTCAGTAAGCCTCCCAGCATCCCCTCCTTTCCCCCGAACAGGGCCCTTTTCTTTGCCTCTGCACAGACCTTCCTGCCTGAGGTATTCTTCTTCCTTCTGGCCTTAAAAGCCTCATCTTTCAGGAAGGCCTCCGTGGTTGCCTCTACCCATCTCAAGTCTCCTCTTACCCAACAATCCCATCAACCCTCACATGTCCAGGAAGGGCTAGCTGCTCCAGAGGAAGCACGGGCCTCTCTGAATGACAGGATGCCACACCTACCCCTGGAGCCCCCTCTGTGCCTTGGACAGAGCTCAGCTCAAAGGAGATTCACTTGCAGTTTTGCTGACTGAACCCCACTCTCTGTCACCATTTGAGAGGGGCTCAGTCTGGATGGAGACTCCATCCCTGTTATCTGGAGATGCTCCTCTTCCTCCTCCCTGCTCCTCCACTTCCCAGCTGCCCCATCAACTGCGTTGCTGCTGCGAAGCAGGAGGCACGCAGGGCTGCATGAGTCAGCGCACAGCTGAGAAACTCCCCGGAGCTCCCTGAGGACAAGGGCTGGGGGGTGGCAGGAGGAGGGGGCCTTCAGGCATATGGGCAGTCTCTGATCTTCCGTCCCCAAAGACTCCCGCCACCAGTGGCATCCCTAGGCAGCAGAGCTCCCACCCTCACCCGTACCATGGCCTCGTGCCTTCCAGGATTTGGGGTGCTGTGCCTACTTCTCAATCGTGCTCTGGTCAATGAAGTCTTCCCACATTCCCCATCTCCAGACCCTTCCACTTGGCTTCCTCCTGCCTGGTCTCTCTCTTTTTCCAACCCATCCCCCCTAATTAGCCCAAGACAAGGGAGTAGAGGGAGTGGGGTTCCAAAGATTGGGGCAGGGAACCCAAGGAAGGCAAGGATAAGTTGAAGACTCAGAGAAAGCAGGAGATGAGGCATGGAGAACAAGACCACCTGGATCTCCATCCCTGGTCACATCCAGGGACTGTGCGTGGGTGTGAGTCCTCCCCCTAGAGTTCTGCTGGCACTTGGCATAGGGTGAGCATTCTAAATCATTCAGAGAAGGACTTGGCAGGACACAAGCCCCTTCTTGGGATAAGGAGGCCACCTTGGTACCTGGAGAGTCTGTGCCCCCATGGGCCCCTTCCCCTGCAGCTGAGGGACTGGGTTTTGGGGGAGCCATTGCAGTTATTTGGTGAGGTGGGGATAAGGGATAGGGTGCGGGTGCCCTCTATTCTAGGAGGGTAGGGAAGGCAGGAGCCCTGGGTTGGGGAGGAGAGGTGCATTGTTGGAAGTGAGGGTGAGGAGCAGACAGGGCAGGGCTGAGAGGTCCCAGCTGGCCTGGGGCGAACACCCACCTCTCGGTTCCCAGGCTGCTGCTGAGGTAGAGGAGGGATGTCCTTGCCACTTCCAGAGTCCGTCTGCATGTGGCCTGGAGCACCTCCCTGTCCAAGGGGAGACTGGGTCAGAGCTGCCTTGATCGGGGGACTCAGCACCGTGCATGCAGACAGCATCCCAGCATACTGGCCTCCGCCTCCTGCCGGCCTCCCCCTCCGGCCTGCCTCCCTCTCCGGCCTGCCTCCCCCTCCGGCCCGCCTCCCCCTCCGGCCCGCCTCCCCTCTCTGCCCACTCCTCCTCCCGCCCGCCTCCCCCTCCCGCCCGCCTCCCCTTCTCTGCCCACTCCCCCTCCCGCCCGCCTCCCCCTCCTGCCCGCCTCCCCCTCTGTGCCCAGCCCTCATGACTACTCACATGACCCAGTGCAGCTCCCGCAACATTAGCTCCTGCCCATCCAGCAGAGCCCGCGCCAGCCGCAGGGCCTGGTAGCCGGCGCCCAACACGCCCTGAAACACAGAGGTGCGCAGGGCCAGGTCCCACATCTCCTACCCTTGGGTCATGCCCCTCGCTGCCACCTGGAGTTTGCCCCTCACCTTGGCCGTGTTGTAATCCGCCTGCAGATCCACTTTGGGGACGAACTTGGGGACGTCCAGAGCAGCTGCAGACAAAGACCCTGTCTGAGGGGCCTGCCTATATGGTGCTGGGTCGGCTCATCTTTCATTATTTCCAGCTTACACTCACCCCTCACTGCCAATCTCCCACCTCAGGCTTCGCAACTCACGCTGAGCCTCCCACCTTGCCAGCCTTAGCCGCACTTAAAGTTGTGATCCCTCACTGCCACCTTGTGGCCACTTTTGAGAACTACCTCCTCATGCCCAAGAGCCGAAAATGGACTAAGTCACCCTCTTGTCCACAGGTTTTGGGGTGAATACCCCTTCCTAGCCTCAGAGAAAGAGGATAAAGCTGGCATTATTCAAGTGAGGAGAAAGGACATTTTTGCTGGAGTTTGGAGAAAGGCCCAAGCTCTGGACCCCTGACCCCCTTCCCTTCTTTCCAGGAGCTCAGACTTGGGCTTCTTCCAACGCAAACTGCCTGAAGCTTCCCCACAAATCAGAGATTATGGAAAGTGCATTAAATCCAGATCTCCCTGTTTCCACTGGAGCTCTTTCCACAGCTCTGAGGATGCTGGGAAGCCCCAGGGAGGTCAAGCCACCAGCCCACGTCATGTGGCATCTCAAAGGCGTCTGCACAATTAGAACCCACATCTGCCTCCTGCTCCCTATGGCCCCAAAGGAATGCCCACAGAGAAAAATAACCAATGGCCTGGATTGCAAACTCCTGTCTCAGAGGAAAATGTGGGGAGGAGAAAGATCCAGCCCAGGTGGCTCTACTCACGGTCCCTGAAGGCCAGCCCCTTGGGGATGGCTGTGCTGAAGAGGGTCAGGGGGCTGCTTGCTGTCGTGTGGGCGATGTGCTGTGCTGAGACGCTGGGCTCGAGGACACAGAGGTGACCCTCAAAGAGGTACTCCTGGTGCCGGGGGGCCACACTGGTCTGCTTATGCACGGCCTCCTGGAAAATGGCTATCCTAGACACAGCCGTGGTGGGGAGCAGAGGGCAGGGGGTGTCAGTGGGCAGGGCAGGGGGCCAAGGTGGCCTAAGCCCCAGCTAAGTGTTGCCCATAGACAGGGCTCTGTTTTACAGAGGGAGGGACGGGGGTGGTTTTCTCTGTCATCAAGGATGGAGAGACCAAGGGGAGAGTTCACATCTTATAGTGATGGAGACAGAGTGGGAACAGGTCCCAGGAGTCCCAGTACCCAGCCTCTGCCTCTGCACCTCTTCCTGTCACACTGCCATTAAAATTTACCTAGTTCCATAAAATTATTGAGGAGTCAAGGGTTCTATGAGCAGTACCTTTAGGAAATGTACAACCAACATACACCACGCACACACTTCTCAGATGTATAATGCATATTAGCATTAGAAAAGGTACTGACTCTCCGAAGTACGTGCAAGAAAACCTGTTTAGCTTTAACTTTGTAGAACTAGTCTTTTTCCAACTATGTTTGGACCCAGAAGCGTTCCTATGTACACACTCCTCAGAACGTACTGTGGGAGATGCTGCTTTGGACATGCACTGCTGCTTGGGTAGAGAAGGTTCTCACTGCTTCCCTCCCTCGCCCCCACTTACGTGTTGTGAGCATGGATGTAGATGTGGTGCAGGACGGCCTGGGACAGGGAGAAGACATGGACGACAACTCGCTGCAGGATGTCACTCGTCTCCGCAAAGAACTGGTCGAAGCCCCAGCACTTGGCCTGCTCCACCTCCAGGATGTTGGCCAGGATGGGCACCAGCTGGCTCTGCAGCCCCCTGCCCTCCCAGGACATGGAGACTGTCAGGGGCGGGGGCCCAGACCTATCCTCCTTAAGCAGGCAATAGGAGCATTCTAAGAGAATGTCCTGAAGAGCTAGGACCAAGATGGTGGGGCAGGGTGGGTTGGGGAGGAAGAGCTGGAAGAACTCGTTCCAGCATCCAGATGGGAAAGTGGTGTGCCCAAGCCTGCAGCATGCCCGGAACCTGATGGAACGGGCCTCAGAAGTCTTGACTCAACAGAGAGAAGTGATACCCAGCTCAGACTCCAGCATTACCCCCCACCCCCAGCAGGGTCCCACTCACAGTGACAGCTGGCAGGTGATGGGGAGGGTGTAGCTCCACTCCAGGGGCCCGTTCTCCCGCTTCTGGGCACCTGCAATGGCCCCAGCCGGCTTCTCTGTGGTGATTCGGTACCTGGGGGGAGCAAGGCCGGGTCAGCGGGATCCCCAGCCATCACATTGCCGGGCAACGACACACTCAGCACAAAGGGCTCGGAGCACAGGTTCAAGTCACCCAGCCACCCCAAAGTAGCCTGAGAGATGGAGTGTGAGAGACCTGGCTCTCAGCTGTGAGAGCACTTTGCCTCAGCACTCCTCCTGGAGCCCTTTGCTTCAGGTAGAGACACCTTTGCCCTGTCCACTGCCTCTCCTCCCGGCTACACTTCCCTCAGCCTGGCCAGCCTCCTCCACACCTTTGCCCATGCTATGCATGGCCCCAGTATCCTCTCCTCTTTCTCTCCCTTCAGAGTCCAGCCTTCCCTGACAACCCCCGTCCATGCTGGTCTCCTGCCCCTTTTGCGGGCCTGATATAGGTTCCACACAGCTGGACCCCAGGGCTGAGGTGGGTGCAGCAACCTTCCCACTAAGCCAGCTGACATCTCCTCTGCTCCGGGCTGTGCGCTCAGAGGGAGCCGCTACTGTCTCCAGCCACTTGCTACTTCCCTGTCCGATGGCACCAAACCGTGGGAAGACCTTGGACCTGGGAACAGGAAGCTGCCACCTTTGCCCCTGGAGAGCTCTGCCACCTTGGGCAAGTCACTCTTTGAGCTTCGGTTGAGACAAGGAGAGCAGTAAGGGAGCGGAAGGCTAGAGTGAAGCACTGAACTAACATAGGGCATATTCACAGACTCCCATCAGCCCTGGGCAGAGCTCAGCTGCTTGTTTGATCCGATTAACAAAAAGAGATCTATAAAGAGCCTGGGCGGGAGGGGGTGGACCAGAGGAGGGCCGTGGAGTGTGAGGGGACCAGGAGACACAGCAGGGACCGGCGGGGGAAGGGCCAGGGGACTGCCAGTCCGCCCCATTCCCTGCCCTGTGGCCCACTGTACATGATCTCCTTGTTCCGCCGTGGCCCACCAAAGGGGATGAAGGGCAGGCTGCCGGTGGCTGCATGGTACAAGGTCACTCCAATGCTCCAGAGATCCACAGTCACCCCGAACGCTTTTTGCTGGGGCTTTCGAAGCACCGCCCGCTCATACATGTCGGGATGCTGCCGGAGAGAACCAGAACGCGGCCATGGGGCGGGAGGGCTGGCAAGGGCCTGAGACCTGTCAGACTCCCTTCCACCACCTGCAGGTGAAAACAGAACTGTTCAAATCCTTCTCCTTTGTCATCTTAAAAATGAGTGTCAGCCTCACCTTTTCTGTCCTAGAGAACAGAATGCATTCTTCTGGATGGGGTACAGGGGAGAGACATAACTCCTGTCGGAAGCAGGAGGTGGGCCACACCCCCTCATGGGGGCTCTGAGGGGCTCACAAGGCAAGGCGAGCCCTCAGCGTGGGGCAGCGGGTCTCCAGCAGCTCACTCACCAGGTACTCCTCAGTCCCGTAGACTGAGACGAACTTCTCATCATCGTCCAGCTCCCGGGCAGCCCCGAAGTCTGTCAGCTTGTAGATGCTCTGCCCCTCCTCCCCGATGAGGCGCATGATGTTCCCGGGCTTGATGTCGCGATGCACGATGCCGTTCTCTCGCAGGTGGTTCATGCCAGCCACTGGGGACAGACGGGGAGGCCACTAGCTGGCTCTGGCCGGGGACAGTCTAGTGTCTGAGGCTCATCTTGGTGGGAAGGCTGTCCTTGCGTCCAGAGAGACAGGAGTTCCCGTGGACTGACAGAGCCATGGGACAGGCAGAAGGGCAGAGACGCGCATGGGGCTTAGGAGGGCGTCTCAAGGACACTAGGGTATGGAGGTGCCATCTGGATTCTCTAGGAAACCAAGAGGGGTGGTGGCTCTGTCTCCTCAAGGGCAGCGCCCCTCTTTGTGTGACTTCTTTTGATTAGGTGTTCAATTGTGGTAAAATATGCATAACAAAATTTCCCATTTTAACCAATTTTAAGTGTACACTTCATTGGCACTAAGCACACCCACGCCGCTGTGCCACCATCTTAGAACTTTTCTCATTCTCCAATTTTTTTTTTTTTTTTTTTGAGACAGAGTCTCACTCTGACACCTAGGCTGGAGTACAGTGGTGCAATCTCAGCTCACTGCAAGCTCTGCCTTCCAGGTTCAATCAATTCTCATGCCTCCGCCTCCCAAGTAGCTGGAACTACAGGCGTGAGCCACCACGCCCAGCTAATTTTTGTATTTTTTTAGTAGAGACAGGGTTTCACTGTGTTCGCCAGACTGGTCTCAAACCCCCAACCTCAAATGATCCTCCCACCTGGGCCTCCCAAAGTGCTGGGATTACAGGCATGAGCCACTGCACCCGGCCTCATTCTTCAAAATCGAAACTGTGCTTATTAAACAACTCCCCATTCTCCTCTGCCACCAGCCCCTGGAAACCACCCTGGTACTTTCTGTCTCTATGAATGTAGGAGTGGAATCATACAGGATTTGTCCTTCTGTGTCTGGCTTTTTTCACTTAGCATAATGTCATCAAGGTCCATCCATGTTGTAGCAGGTGTCAGAATTTCTTTCCTTTTAAGACTGAATAATATTCTATTTTAGGTACCTCCCACATTTTGTTTTCACAGTTAGGATGTTTCCACCTTTTGGCTATTGTAAATAATGCTGCTATGAACATTGGTGTACAATCTTTTTTAGGTTTAATTTTTAAGTTGGAATTTTAAATGGAATGATTAGCAGGAGTCAGACACCTGAGTCCTGTCAGCATCTGTCTCAGGCCTGCTGCTGGTCTGAGGGTGGAGGCAGGGAAGGGAGGGGCTCACCCACACAGCGCAGCACCACCAGGAACTCATCCTCAGGCAGCCCAAAGGCGTTCTCGGGGCTCTCCAGCACGCTCAGCAGGCTCCCACTGGAGCAGTACTCCATCACCAGTACCTTCTGCCGGCTTCCCCCCTACGGGTGGGACAGAGAGGGACTCAGGAGGATGGCACTTCTCCTCCCCACCCACCAGGAAGAAGTGGCTCAGCCTGGAGCCCAGAGCCCTCATCCTCCAGGTCCCAGCTTCCGGCCTGGCTTTCCCTCCTTGGCCCCACACTGATCCCACACACTGGAATCCAAAGTCACTTATTCCAGGAAGCCCTCAGTGCTTAGGTGCTGATTCTGTCCGTCGTTCCTTTCCTGTGCACCGCCCCCACCCCCTTGCACCCTTTGCTCCCTTCTGCAATTTACCTGCTCTCTCTGACCTGCTGATAAGCATGGGACCAAATCTCTGTTATCGTGTGGCCTGATTCTCCCCAGACCATAAGGGTCAAGGACAAGACCATCCTCTGACCAAGCACCGGACCCACCGTCTCCTCCACCGCAAAGAGCTTGATGATGTTCTGGTGGTTCAGCTTCCGCAGGACCTCAAACTCCCTCACCTGCACCTCGCGGGGCCGCAGGTAGCTGGTGGTGTTGAAGACCTTCACAGCAACCAGCTCCCCGGATTTCTGCCATTGGGGAGGGAGCAGTGGGAGGCAGCGTGGGATTAGCACATGTCCCACTCCCACAGAGGAGCAGCCACCCTCTGCTGGGCCTCCATTCAGCCTCTCTGGCCAGCCCAACCCCAGAGATGAGCCTGGTTGGATGGGGGCTCCCATCCGCACCTCCTTTCCCTCTCAAGGGGTAGATAGTCCAGCACTGGGAGGTGACAAGATCCTGACACTCTGATCTCCTGCAGGGGATGGCTTGTTGTCATTATTACAATTGCGATTGACAATCATCACAGGGCAGTTAACACTCCCTTGGGTTAGCAGCAGGGAAGGGATTGGAACCTGGTCTATCTGGTTCCAATTCTTTTTTTTTTTTTTTTTTTTGAGACAGAGTCTCACTCTGTTACCCAGGCTGGAGTGCAGTGTCAAGATCTCAGCTCACTGCAACCTCTGCCTCCCGGGTTCAAGCGATTCTCTGCCTCAGCCTCCCTAGTAGCTGGGATTACAGGTGCACGCCACCATGCCTGGCTAATTTTTGTATTTTTAGTAGAGACAGGGTTTCACCATCTTGACCAGGATGGTCTGGATCTCCTGACCTCGTGATCCACCCACCTCGGCCTCCCAAAGTGCTGGGATTACAGGCGTGAGCCACTGTGCCCGGCCAGCTACCACTGTTGAGTAAGACAGAGTGGATATCATCTCACATATTCTCGCAGGATAAATCCAAACAAGGCCTAATTCCCCGCTCTGCTATTCCTAGATCCCATTTGCTGTTACCTTCCTTGGATGTTTGCCTTGTTACTTCACAGTTCTCTTGCCCCAACTCGTGCCCAGCAGAGGCATCCTCTCAAGGAGCCGTTTTCAGCTCCCTATCCCTCTGCTCAAACCCACAGTGTGAGTGCTGCACAACATCCAGAGGTCCCCGTCCCACCGCCCTCAATGCCCACTGGGGGCTGACTGGGCCAGCCTCTGAGGTGTGAGGGGGCCAAGGCTGTGCTGGACAGGGCCTGGCCAGGGTTGCTTCCTACCTTGTTGCGGGCCTTGTACACACTGGCAGTGGCCCCCTGCCCCAGCAGGTCGTCTGTGTGCCACAGGTAATTGGCTGTGCTCTGCATCTCCTGCCCTGAGCTGGCTGGTCACCTTCTGCCTAGAGAAAGAGTATGCTGGGGGCCCAGGATTCCATTCCTGGCATGGGGTGGCCACTGGTGGCCTGACCTGTAACTGTGCCCCAAGGCTACCCTAAGAAGGGCTCCATGCGGCCATTCCACAAGCAAGGGAGCAGGGGGAGTCTGAAGCACAGAAAAGTTAAGTAACTTCCCGAAAAGGATGCACAGCACAACAAGAGGGTCCCCATTGAGCCCTCAGCCCACAGCCAGCACCTGTTCCACCTGCTGCCTGTCCTGGCTCCCCAAGTCCCCTTGAAGCCCCTCCCCAGGCAGGTCATTCTGCACAGACAAACCACTTGTCTCTATCACCTCTCCCCAGCACTGAAGATTCTGGGGTTTTGGCATCCAGGCTTGAGATTGTCCCAGGAAGCAGAAACAGTATAGGAGGAAGGGCCCGGGGTCAGGCAGCATCTCCCACACCACCACAAATCTCCAAGATTGCAACATGAGTCCAGAGCCACTCCCCCAGCCCCCGCTGGCCCGCCTGCCAGGCCCACCACTTCCTGCTGCTGTGAGCTGACAGCCGGGCCAGTATTGCTCCAAGAGAGATGGGGCTGCTTCAGAGTGTGTGTGTGAGAGAGAGTGTGTGTGTGAGTGTGTGTGTGTGTGTGTGTATGTGTGTAGGGGGTTGGGGAGAAGGGTGTGGGTGTGTGTGTGTAAGCAGGGTATAGGGGAGGCAAAATTCATCATTCAGCCATTGGGAGAATCTGAAACCCCCTACAATTCTGTTTCCCATCTTTGTCCTCATCTTTTCTCCAAAGCCTGGTTCTCCTAAAGCAATTAGTACCAGAAAGTGTATCCTCAGAAGTTAAACTCAATTTATCTTTGAAAAATAAGGCCAGGGCTGGCCTTTTTGGGATACCTGGGGACAGAAGCATTAGAAGGGCCACCATCCTTTAAATACTTTCTTTTTTCTTTTTCTTTTCTTTTATTTTGACATAAGGTCTCACTCTGTCACCCAGGCTGGGGTGCAGTGGTACAATCATGACTCATTGCAACCTCCACCCCCTGGGCTCAAGCAGTCCTCCCAACTCAGCCTCCTGAGGAGCTTAGGACCATAGGTCTGCACCACCACACCTGGCTGTCTTTTGTATTTTTAGTAGAGATGGGTTTTTGCCATGTTGCCCAGGCTGGTCTTGA
This sequence comes from Symphalangus syndactylus, assembly GCF_028878055.3. Taxonomy (NCBI): domain Eukaryota; kingdom Metazoa; phylum Chordata; class Mammalia; order Primates; family Hylobatidae; genus Symphalangus; species Symphalangus syndactylus. The sequence goes on from NC_072434.2 coordinate 16,590,807, forward strand.
ACTCCTGAGCTCAAGCAATCTGCCCACATGGGCTTCCCCAAAAAAGCGCTGGGATTACAGGTGTGAGCCACCATGCCTGGCCACTTAAATACTTTTAAATAACGCTAGACTAGTAAAGGCATCTTCGTGTTCTAACATCTTACAGGTTGTCAAACTGAGGGTTGCCACGCCTGGAATCTCATGTTCCTTCGCTCTGAACTTTTTCTCTGTGTAAATCTTTTTTAAAAATGCAAATCCTTGATAATGTCAGTTCATCCAGCCAGAGGCCCCTTGAAGAGATCGGTGGTCAACTCCTAGTTTTAGATCAGGTAGGAGTGGACATTACACAGAAGCAAATGAGGTACTGAGAGGCTTCCTGAAGACAAAACAGTAGCTCAGCATGAATGAGTGGGTCTGGTTTTCCCCGCTGAGGCTGGAGCCAGCCAGCAGGTCTGGGGGCTGGGGCTGGGGCTGGAGCAGAGCAGGCTGAAATCAAGGCCAAGGGCTGTGATACTGGGGCAAGGAACAGCTGAAGACTCTGGGATAATAGGCAGTGAGGTGGAAAGCGCAGAGCCCCAGACAGGGGGTGTGCCCCTGGGTTCTGTGCCCGGGAGTGCTGGTTGTGGCACATCTGGCTTAACTCTGCACGCTCTGCAGATCCTCCCCCCACCACCCCAAGCACCTGGTGCATAGAAGGGCTCAGCGGCCCTCAGCCAGTGGTTGGATGAATGAGCAGTGGACAGTGAAGCATGTGAGCCGCCATCCACCCACCTCTCCCCTCCCCTCCCTCCTCAGGGCTCTGCTGTGGCCAAGCGCACTTACCCCACACTCTGAGCTGCCCTGAGTCAGGCAAAGGCTCTTCCTGGCAAGCGTTTGTTATGCTTTCTGTCTGTGGCACGTCCAGGAGCTGAGCTACACCGGAAAGAGGAGGGCGGATGAGAGGCGCCCCTCAGTGCAGTTGCTTCTCAGCCTCCATCAAAGGCCACCGGCCCTAGCCCTTTAACCCTTTCCTGTTTGTCACCTTCCCCCACAGGGCTGGGCTGGGGGTTTCCAGCTCTATTCCCCAACTGTTCAGGGAGACTTTCCCAGCGTCTCCTACTCCTGAGACTCCGGCCAGGGAGAAAGACCCCGGGAAAGGTGAGGGCAGGCGCTGGGAGCTGATCGCTGGCTTCGGGTGTTGGTAAGCAGAGCCCAGGGAGGGCTTGTGGTTGGCCCATGGTGGCTCACCTCCATGCCACACACAACGCTGTATGTGAGAGCACCACTGCCGACAAGCCCACACCCCTGCACCCGGCTGAGCTGCCCTGCAGCTGCCCCTTGCCTGGTCCCTTATTCCACCTCCACCCCCCTCCACATGCTGCACACTCACCCCATCTCCACTGCAGGGGATGCAGGCTTTTGGAACTGGGTGGCACCCCCAGAGCTTTCAGGGCTTGCTGTCATTCATGAGCAGTGTTCTTAGCCTCTTGGTGGCCAAGGGGCCCTAGGACCCACAGGCAGGGCCAGTTGCAATGTCTGTGCCACCCCAGGAGCTGGGACTAGTGGGTTTCTTCCCTGCCTCCTTGTAGCGGTGGGACACCAAGCTCAGCACTGAGTCCTGGCTCTCAGCTCTCTCACACTTCCTGATTTCCGTCTCTCGCTCTCTCTTTCTCTCTTAAAGAGACAGAGGCAACTCGGTGCAACCACCAGCTCAGCAGAAAAGAGAAAGAGGATGCTCTGAGTTCCCAAGGGTAGGCAATAGGACCAGAGTCTGAGGCACAGAGAAGCCAGGAACTGAGGCCCTTCTGGTAATCGTGATGGGCAGCTGGGTGCTGTTTTGGCATCTCCCTCAGTTCACTGGAGCAGGGAAGTTCGGGGCACTTCCCAGAGTCAACAGAGCAGGTTGGGCAAGTTAACTAAGTGGAAAGCTGCCTGAGAAGTCCACGCTCCCACACCCAGGAGCCCCAAGGAAGTGTGGGAGCTATGCCGACCCAGTCCTAGAAGTTGGATCTGAGTCACCTTCCCAGGAGGCCTGCAGAGGTCTGAGAGCAAGTGCGGGGACCCAGCTGATGCCTTCCAGTGTGACCTGAGCACACAGCCTGCAGCCCCTCCCAGCCAGCTCACTCAGCCGCAGAGTAACAGCTACTCCGTGGGTTGATTGGATGACATGGATATATTTGGAATTGTTTGGGAGCTTGGAAAGCGTTTTACAGAAAGGCATTGAAGGCATGGAGGCCCACACACTTCAGTAATTTACCCATGCTCTTCAGAGACTGCTGGGGCTGGCACCCAGGTGCCAACTTCCCAGCCAGGACTCGATGCCCTGCATCAAATGTCCTAGGAGGCTGGAAGGGTCTGTGCTGCTCTGGTCAGCTCTGAGATGGCAGTTGGATGTGAAATGGTTAAAACCAGGAAATTCCATGTTTCTATAGAATGTTGGAGGGACTTTCCCATGGCCACACCTGGTGGTTTCCTCAGCCAGCCCCACCCCTCCCACAGTGACACTAGAACAGGAGCAGAGCTGAGAACTGCCTGGTGCTTGGATAAAGAGAACTCCCCATAACACCTCCAGCTGGAGGAGTTGCTGCAGCTTCTCATGTCAGGACCAGGAGGAATGTGCCTGAGTGCCTGAGATCCTCATGTTCCACCCAGTCTTCCCAGCTTGCTTTTTTTTTTTTTTCTGAGATGGAGTCTCGCTCTGTCACCCAGGCTGGAGTGCAGTGGCATGATCTCGGCTCACTGCAACCTCTGCCTCCTGGGTTCAAGTGATTGTTCTGCCTCAGCCTCCCAAGTAGCTGGAACTACAGGCACGCACCACCACGCTCGGCTAACTTTTTGTATTTTTAGTAGAGATGGAGTTTCATTGTGTGGTTGGTGAGGTGGATTGAATAGGTTGGTCTCGATCTCCCAACCTCCTGATCCACCTGCCTCGGCCTCCCAAAGTGCTGGGATTACAGGCGTGAGCCACTGGCTAATTTTTTATATTTTTAGTAGAGATGGAGTTTCACTGTGTGGTCGGTGAGGTGGATTGAATAGGTTGGTCTCGATCTCCCAACCTCCTGATCCACCTGCCTCGGCCTCCCAAAGTGCTGGGATTACAGGCGTGAGCCACTGGCTAATTTTTTATATTTTTAGTAGAGATGGAGTTTCACTGTGTGGTCGGTGAGGTGGATTGAATAGGTTGGTCTCGATCTCCCAACCTCCTGATCCACCTGCCTCGGCCTCCCAAAGTGCTGGGATTACAGGCGTGAGCCACTGGCTAATTTTTTGTATTTTTAGTAGAGATGGGGTTTCACTGTGTGGTTGGTGAGGTGGATTGAATAGGTTGGTCTCGATCTCCCAACCTCCTGATCCACGTGCCTCGGCCTCCCAAAGTGCTGGGATTACAGGTGTGAGCCACTGCACCCAGCCTAGTCTTCCCAGGTTTCTGCCTGCCTGGCACATGGGAGAACCGCACATCCTAGTTACTTCATGATGGGGGGAGCATGTGAGTTCCCCACCAAAGCATTTATTTCCTGATGCAAGACCCTCCCAGAGCTCTACTTTCTGGCAGTGTGATTCTGTTAGTCTGGGTCCTTGAGTGACTGTCCTGAGCTGAGTTCCCCTGCTGGTCCACAAGGGACATTGGCTTTGGTGAGAAATCAGCCTTTGTTGCTTTAGGGCACCGAGGTTTGCTACATAACTTAGACGATCCGTAATGTTTACCCACTTTTTTCCCTGATGAACCTGCTGGGTCCTCACCAGCACTCTTCCTTTCCTCTCTCCATCAATCTCTTTCCCAGCATATTTAGCACATTCAAAGGCAACTACCATGTGTCTAGCACCTACTATGAGGCAGGCACATAAAGGCTGGGCATCCCATCAGGAGCCTGGAGGTCCAGGATGGCATGGCAGATGCTATGAGTGGCAGACGGGCAGCGGGGAGGAAGGTGATCAAGAAGGGCTTTCCAGAAGGGTTGCTTGGCCAGACTTTAGGAAGAGGGGAGTTAGGCAGAGGAGAGGGGGCTAGGGGAATGGAATTCCAGGCTGTGGGCACATGTGCAGAGGCACAGAAGCATGAGAAGAGCTGGACTGAGGCTGAGAAAAGGGGGAGAGGTAGAGGTGGCCTGGAGCCATGTGCCGTGACAGATCAAGTTTCCTTGGGCATCCTCTGTGAGGTCACATCCTCTGTGTGGACACTGTGAAGCAATGTCTTGCCTGTGCCCCAGCCGATAGCACAGCCGGTTGCATCCGAGAAGGTGCAGGGGGCTGGCAGGCTCCAGAAGGGAAGAGGAAGTCTGTAAGAGTCCCCACCATGTGTTCCCAAGTGGCTCTGAGGGGTCCTAGAAATAGAAGTGGCAATTCAAGGGTAGTGCAAGGACCAGAGGCGGAAGAGGGTGGCCCTTGACAGCAGCTGTCAGAAAGCAAATCTCATGTGACTTCTACAAAGAGGCCAAAAATATAGTGGGAAGGGCAGGGGCTAGCTCCATTGCCATGGAGGTTTGAGTTCAGATTTTACCACCTACTGTGGATGACCCTAGCGCGTCACTTAACGTTTCTCATAGGGCTGGTTTGAAAGTAAAATGAGATGAAGCTCCTGGCACCTGATCCGCTCTGAAAAGATATTAATTTCTTTTTCCGCCCCAAGGGGCTTGAGCCAGTTTTTCACAGCTGACTCGCCTGCCCAGTGCCTTAAAGGGGAGGGGAAAGGACTTGGGTGCTGGTGGGGATGCATATGGAAGAGGCTGGGGGGCATTGCCAGGCCACACGTATTTGCTATGCTCAGTCACAAGGGCGAAGGGCTGAGCGACGAGGTCTCAGAGCCCGGCTCCTAGTCACCTTCAGGGGTCAGCTCTGGCCAGGAGCTTTGGGTGCGGAAGGAGGGACAAACACTGCAGGCAGGCTTGCTGCTATGGCCCCAAGCAGTGGGACAAGCTGTGAGGCAGCATCCAGGCCACTGAAGGAAATTGGCACCGGTGCCAGCATCATCTCTCTTCGAGGAAAAGCAAGTGTTTCTCTCATTGTCTTCACTCTTCAAACCTCCTCTGCACTGTTCCCTCCTATACTGTCAGCTAAGGACCTTGCCTTAAATTTCGCTTAGATAAAAGAAGCAATCAGAAGGGAGCTCCCTCATTTCCTCCCCCACATCCACTGCCTGCCCTGTGTCTGTACTCACCTGCCTTCCCTCCCACGCGACAGCAGGAAGTGCCTCTTCTTGAGCCTCTTCTAGTGGCCATGGCCAACCCTCCCGCTTGTGCCCTGCAGCTCACCCTCTCCTCTCCTGCACATTCATTCTTCCCGTTCTACTGCGTCCTGCCCACCCCACCAAACAAATGCACCTCTGCACTGCCCATCTTACCCTTGTCTCTTGATGCTCCCCTCCCCATTCAACGAGTTGTCAAGTTACTGCTTTTTCCCTTCCCATTTGCCACCTAACCCACTCCAGTTGTACTCATTCCCCCTCTGCTGAAAATGCTCTTGTCCAGGTCACCAATGATTCCCTTTCTACGCCAGCCTCACTTTACCCCATTGGCATTCAACAGCAGATTCCCCGCTTTGTTGAAGCATTGTCCTCTCCTGCTGTCTGTGACTCTCTGCTTTCCCAGCCACCTACCTCTTTGCCACTTGCTCATTCCGCCTTCTTTGCTGGCCCCCTTCCTCTGCTGCATTTCTTTTTTTCTCTTCTTTTTTCTTTTCTTTTCTTTCTTTTTTTATTTTTTGAGACAGAGTTTCACTCTTGTTGCCCAGGCTGGGGTGCAATGGCGTGATCTCGGCTCACTGCAACCTCCACCTCCCGGGTTCAAGCGATTCTCCTGCCTCAACCTCCTGAGTAGCTGGGATTACACGCATGTACCACCACGCCCAGCTACTTTTTTTTTGGTATTTTTAGTAGAGGCGGGGTTTCTCCATGTTGGTCAGGCTGGTCCCGAATTCTAGACCTCAGGTGATCCACCGCCTTGGCCTCCCAAAGTGCTGGATTACAGGTGTGAGCCACTGCGCCCTGCCCCTCTGCTGCATTTCTAATGATCGGGACCTTCTCTTTTTTCCATCTCCATGTTCTTCCTGGGAATCTCTGTTTGAACACATCTATAATGTAATAGCTTCTAATACGTTTTCAGGTATTATCTACCCCCAAAACTCCAAATTCATACATCCAAGGGTCTACCTGATATTTCCACTTAGATGTCTACCGGTCATGTCAGCCTTGCCAGATCAAGCAGAATACTTCATTTCCTGAACAACTTCTATCTTATTACAGTTTCATTTTCAGAGTAATACTCATTTTGCTTCTTTATCTGTCCTTTCTCATTAGAAAGCTCCATTACCTGTTTTTTTTTTCTGTTCAGTACCATATGACAGTGCTTGCACAGAGAGAAGCTTAATGTTGATTGACTAAATGACTGTCTTTAGTATATGTAATATGCCAAGGTTGCTAACTGCTGAGTAAAAGGAAACGTCATATACCTATGAATATAAATCAGGGGATTCCAATCTTTTGGCTTCTCTGGGCCACATTGGAAGAATTGTCTTGGGCCACACATAAAATACACTAACACTAATGATGGCGGATGAACTAAAAAAACTGCAAAAAGAATCTCAATGTTTTAAGAAAGTTTATGAATTTGTGTTGGGCCACATTCAAAGCCATCCTGGGCTGCGGGCTGGACAAGTTTGATTGATATAAACATTTAGGTTAGATAGTCTTAAAAGACTGTTTCCTAAATTCACATACATCTGGTCTCTATTTTTGGTTTCTATCTGGATGGAATGGGCTTGTGTTTTGACAGTGTTCATTGCCACTAGTTTCCATCCAGCCCCCATCAGGACATATGAGATAAAAAGAACCATATATGGATAAAGAGGACCTAAAAAGCATAGCCTGCCTTTGCCTCAGGACCCTCTGAAAAGGGGCTCTTTGGTCCCCTGCTCACAGTCTACAAACTGGCTCCATGTCACAGCTATTACGGGGTGCTCCTGGCCATCCCTATTCTCCCTGCACTCAGGGAGAATTCATTCCTACCACAGAGTGGCACAGCAGCCTTGGCCTTGACTTGCCCGAGGCCAAGGGCCCAGCAAGAGAAGCTCAAGATGTAGCGGTTCCATGAAAACAGGGGAAGGGAAGAGACAGTAGGCTGGAAGGGCATAGCAGAGCTGAATAAAAGATACACGAGTAATGGATAGGGATGATAAACCTAAGAAGGGGTTGTAAAGTGTCCTGTCTAGAGCTGGGGGTAGGACTCCTTGCATTATCACTCAACACAGGGTACCCACTTGGAAAGATGTGATCCATCCCCAGGGGCATCTGGTATTAGAACAAGCCTGCTAAAAGTAAGTGTCAGCCCTAGGGGCTCTAGGATTTGTTTGAAGTTGTTACCTTGAAATAACTTCACCCTTGAACTTAAGCTCTGCTAGACTCACAATCTGTAGGAGAGAAAACATCACCTGTATCCCCCACTCCCACCAACAGCACAAGCATATTGGTCAGCTTTTCTCCCAGAGGCAGGGGGCTGTCAAAGGCAGAATGACTCAGGGCTTTGGTTGTGGGAGAAACAGAATCTCTAGTCACACTTGGTTGTAGCTTGTCAAGTTTCTAAGCAACTTCTTAGGCCCCACTCCCTGAAGTGAGGAAATCTGACTAGAGATAGAAATGAGAACAGTCCTTATTGAAAATGAAGAAGGTGGATTCTGTGAAGGAAATGGTTCTCATGGCAACAGGCAGTCCAATGGTGAGCTGGAAGACTCTCCACAAATCCTATGAGAATCCACACACAGGCTAAATGGAAATGCTGGGGAAAAAACCTCCCATTCTAAATGCAAGTGTGCTGTGCCTTGATGGGGAGGGAGAAGGTGGCTGGCTGTAAGGTCATCTCGTTGCTCTCTCTGTTGCCAGGCAGGGCTCTGTTAGCACAGACGAATCAAAATCCCTCCTGGGCAGCTGGAGTGCTGAATCAGAGATTTCAGAGAGGAGAGAAGGGATATGAACTGCAGCATCGAAACCTAAAAATGTATTTTATTTTGAAGTTGTGCTTTGGATTTTCCCCAATCCAACATCTGTTGAGTGACAGTCTTAGGTTCACACAAAGCATCTCCAAGCATACATACAATATTCCAGTTATCAACACTATTTTAAAGAATATACCATTTTACACAAATGTGACATACAAGTCAGACGCCACAACATTGCGATTCCCTGGAAGATGTGACTTCTCTTCTGCACAGGAAGTAGATCTGCACCAGCCCTTCCAGTGCTCTGCGCATCCTGGTGCTGGCATCACCGCTCCTCATCTCCTTGGGGAGAAGCCAGGGCGCCCTGAGGAGGTTGGCTGAGACCAGTGTTTCCAGTTTACAGGCTGCTGGCTACAAACTCCTCTACTTTCTAAAATGGGATGCTAGTAGCCCCACCCCACCTCTCTTCCCCAAAGACTGACCCTTCAGAGTCCACACCAGGAAAAGGATCCATGCCATGAGGGGTGGAGCAGGGCTCTTTGAAGCATCATGCTGGTTTCGGCAAGCATAGCTGAGGAAGGCTGGTCTCCCTAGGCCCTGGATGGCCAGCTCCTTTTGGCTTTTCGGTGTAAAAATCACAGTGTGCAACCTCAATTCCAGTTGTTTGCAGTGAGCTCTGCCGAGAAGGACTCTCCTCCTACCGGTTCCTAGTGCTCTCGACAGGACCATCTCACAGGTGTCAGGAGCACCAGAGATGGGGAAGACAGCTCTGTCCCCAGAGTTGGGTTTAGTAGGTGATCACTCACACACTGTTCAGTTTATGATGCAAATTAGCGCGGATGGACACTGATCAAGGGGATGGTGAATACGAGTCGTGTACAGGGTTGAAAGAGAAATAAGGCAGGAGCAACAGAACAGGCCCAAAGCGTTGCCATTAAGAAAGCTTTGCTTTTACTTTCTTAGAGGGGAGTGTGCTGGAGAGAGGGAGAAAGGGCAAGTGTGGGCACCAGTTTTGATCAGTTGGATTGAAAGGAATGTAAAGTGAAAGATGGGGTTTCATTTTCAGCAAGGAAACAGATCCTTGGGTATGAAAGCCCCCTGTTGGCTCAGGACCTGTGTAGGCCCAGGTGACAGGCAAGAACAGGTCAGCAAACAGCAACAAAAACCAAGACTGTGGGTTGCCTCTTCCAGGCTGACTCCCTTCACTGAAGCAGTTCTTCAGTTCTCCTGCCTAGCACTTGGAAATGTTTCTCTGGTGCTGCAGGTTAGCCTTCTTATTAGTGATTTCCCACAAAGCACCTCTTTTCCTTTGCACAGGATTAAAAAAAAAAATCCTACCACTTTCCATAGATCTAACTACCAATTTTGCATGTTGGTCCAAAAAGAATCTCTTCTAGGTCAAAGATAAGAAAACTCAGATTTTCCTACCTGAATGGCAACCCACCATCTCTCTGGAACTACAGAAAATAATAAGGCTAAAATATAAGTGCAGCTTTGAAACCAGAAAACACAGAGAAGAAGGATGAGTTTCAGCTTTAACTCAAGTTGCTGTCTGCGACCCATGAGCCTGGCTGTGGATGTGTCTGATCCTGGTACTCCTGGGATAGCATGATGCTAGGGGGGGCCAGGACCACGGGCACCAGGTTTGGAGACTTAATTGGAGCAGACAAAGGTATGATTTGTGCATCTTGGAAGGCAACCAGAAAAAAGGCCAGAGTAGAGCCAAAATATTCAGCATTCAAATTTTAATTTTCTTTAGATTCTGGCCTTGGGAAGACTTGAGAGCCTGTGCGGTCAGAGTTCCCTTAGTTGTCCTTGTTTGGATAAATGAAAACTGGTTTTAAGAGGTAGGGTGTCCCTTTAATCTAACTAAGGCCCTCTAAGCCCCTGTTGGTCCCTGAAGAGAGAACTTGTAAAATAACCAAACTAAGGGGTGGACTTAAAACAAGTTTTCATTTGGGAACAATTTCTGGATTAGCAAAGCTGAATTTAATTTTTTAATAGGATAATGAATTTTATGTTTTATGCGCCAAAAACATTAGGAGGAAAAGGGACCCATTTCTTACCTTTTCCAAACCTGCCATAGACACAATAAAACTCTCTGAAGACTCTTTACCCTAAAAGGAACCAGCTATAAAACTGTCTTATACAGGAAAATGTCTTAAATGGAAAATGGTCCATCAGAGACAAAGGTAGGAACCCGAGAAATGTCTATACATTCAGAAAAACTTTAAAAGCTCCTTAATAAGACTGGGGTGTACTTCTAGGGGATGGAGGAGAGCAAGAGCAAACACCAATGACCAATTCACATCAATGGAAAGAACACAGAGAGAAAGCCCCCAACCCCAAACAGGTTACGGGATTGTCCCATCCTGTTGTTTCATATGATGGAGAGATTTCAAAGGCTAGGTTCTCTGGCCCAGACAGAACAAAGTTTGTAACGGAAACAGAGACCCCTGGTGGCTACTGTGTGAACTGCCACAATAACTTACAAAGAGACGGGTCTATGACCAGGAGAGGCTACACATGCCAGAGACTAGAAAAACGTGTGTGTGTGTGTGTGTGTGTGTATGTAATGTGTGTGTGTGTGTGTAAAATATGTGTGTGTGTGTAAAATGAAGACTGGACTATACATGATTCTCTATAATCAGTTCCCAAAGCAAGATGCCACTGAAAGCTGGATGGTAGTAGCCAACCATCTGGTCAAGGCATCCCCGTGGTGTGAACGGACTGAGACTTGAGCCCATGTCCTCAGGACTGCCTTACCAGATTTCACAGTGACCTGATAATGAAAACCTGTCTCTGGCTAACCTAAGAACGGTATGGACTGCAGCTGGTTGAATTATGACGACTGGGGGAAGCAGAGGGCAGTGGGAAGGGAGAGGCGATACCAAGGGTTTCATTCTCAAGGTTTTGGGAGACACGGGGAGGCTAATTCCTGCAAGAACAACTTAGAACCTAATTTTCAACTGAAGTCCCCAAGCTAGTTAAATAGGAAGATTTTAATAACAGTCAGTCCCTACAGTCCCCTTGTCTAGAACAATTAAATTATTATCCCTCAGACAGTACAAGACTTGTCAGTAGACTGTGGGGAAGTTGAGGAGTTGACACCAGGGCTAGTGGCATTTGTTTTGGGGAAGACAGTGGGCTTGGGCCGTGTGGCTGGTGGTTTGACTGGGGCAGCCATCTTGACAGACTTGACAGGCCGGAAGGCGCAGGCGATGTCCCCAGCAGTACTGGCGCTGCGCTGGAAGGCGGGCTCGGGGTCCTTGAGGAGCTGGGTGTGCAGAGGGCTGGAGGGCTCCGACGTGGGGGCCACCACTGGGGAGGTTTTGAGGGGCTCCAAGGTGTCCAGAACCACGTCAGGGGTGTGCTTGACACTGCTCTGCCGTTCTAGCTCCCGTAGCTCATTCAGGGCCGAGTTCATTGTTGCCTCAATATCCTGCAAAACAGGAAAAAGGAGGAGGTGAGGCAAATGAGGGGAGAATTCTCCAAGGAGCCGGTTTCAACAACACAGGCCAAGGCATGAAGAAAGCGACCGTAAGATGTCCAGATTATTGTACTTGGCCCAAATCCTTGAACATATGAATGCTCAGAAAGTGGGGAAAGGGGGACGGAGAGATTTTCATTGTCATGAGATTTTTTTTTCCTTTAGAAAAAGTAATTGATTTTTTTTAGAGACCCTAGATTTTAGAGATAGATATTGAAATACTTATCGATGAAGTGACATATAATCTAGTGGGGAAGAGAAACATGGACAAAGTAAGAATGGCCAGGAGTTTGGTCATGAGTACATGGGGATTTGTTATCCAGTTCTCTCTGCTTTTGGGTAGGTTTGAAATTGTACATAATAAACACTTTTTTAAAAAGTGGTAGAGATGATATATGATCTTTATTCTCTTGGACTTCAAGGCCAAAGGTGAAGAGGGTTAGTCCTTCCTCCTCAGGGGCTGAGGAAAGTTGCAGGAGCCCAAGACACCTCCCCCCGCCCCTCCTCCCCAACTCAGGGCAGTGTCCAATTTGAAACCATTTCCTTCCAGCCATCACCACTGAGGGGACCAAAGAGTGACCAGGAGGGGGAGCCAAAGCCCACGTAGGTGAATCAATTGCCTGCAAATCAATGGAACCCTCTAGATCTTTAGCCAACAGCAGTCCTAGCCCAGGGACTCAAGGCAGAACCAAAGAACCTTTGTATGCAAGCCAGCTGCCTTCCAGCGAGACTTCCCAGCTCTCCGCTCCCTCCCCATAAACCTGTGTCTGGCACCCCCAAACTACCACAGGATTTCTTCTTGGGATTAGGTTCACATGGAAAGATTTTACACATTCTAAGCGAAGGTCTCTGGTTAAGGTTTCTTTGTCCTACAGAGTGATGCATGCTTTCTGTTCACAGTGATTCAATTTCACTCATCCCTATGACATTCTCAAACCTTTAAAATGCTCAGGAAGAACTCCATCTCCCTCCTCCGTTGCACTCTACAGCTAGTCTGTCCCAGCTGTCTATCTTTCCTGACATTCCTATTAACACCTGGCTAGGGAGGGAGCTGGGAGGATTCCCGTAGTGCAAGGCAGATTGCAGCCAAGAGCTTAAATAGAGGCACAGAATAGAAGGCTAGCAAAGCAAGACATCTCAGGCCTGTAGCTCAATACTGGGCTTGCCAGGTCCATCTCCGTAAGCAGAGAACCACAATTAAGCCAAGAGAGACCATGCCCAGCCTCTATCACCCCCTGGAAGATGGGGTAAGGAGAATCTCAACTCAGCTGAGATAAGAAGGCAACAATGAGCCCTTAGTTCCTACCTGGTCTAATGAAAATTATATAGTTGGGAGAGACGTCTGAGTGAACTGCTTGGAGTGGCCCCGGTAGTCGGATTTTTAGAGGTGGGGTTGGATCTCTAATATTTCATGGAAAACAGAGAGTCATCAGTGTGGTGCATACACAGAAGGAAGACCCTGCAACCAGGGAGCTCATCTCTATAGCCTCTGGAGGCTTGGGCTGCAAATCCTTTTGGTTAACAGAGCTCTCTGCAGCCAGAGTATTTTTTTAGGTCTTTAAGACCAGGTGCAGGTTCTTAATTGATCATCTACCCACTTGGTACCAGAGACTAGCCTTAGGAATCGGGATGATGGTGATGGGCACAGCAATATAAAAATGTGACCAGGATTACACCTGAGCCTCAACAGTCGGGCAGTTTCACTAAAGTCTACCAAGGTCTTTAGACTCAAAACTTGGGCTATCAAAATACTCTTAATACTGGCTTAAAAATTACAACAGCCTTCCTAATAGCCAGTGTATGAGCAAGAAGCTAGGTTTCTTTTATTCTGTCTTTAGGTTCTTCCTGGGGAGAGAGGGACAGGCAGACTTCTTATTAAGCTGTCTTATCGGGTCCACATGTCCAGAGTGGACATATACTCAGTATATCACATACAAAATAATCATTCTGTTTCAAGTCCTGTCATAATTAGGTGGGTGGCACTAAGTGGTAGTGATGAATGTAGACTCAGGCTGTCTGTCCAGGAGCCCACAGTTACCTGAGCAATGACCTCAGGGTCCATGGGCCGATGGTTATTGAAGCTTTTTGACCTTCCTGCTGTGGCAGTCTTCCGGATCTGTGGACTATCCAGCCGATTCTTCAGGGATGAGTGGCGGCTGATGGAGTTGAGGCTCCCGTGCCCACTGATGGAACACTTATCTGGCCCTTCTTTGGGGAGACTCTGGCTCATGATGGGCTGGGAGGATGGGCGGCAGCTAGCCCCCACCCCTGGGGAGGAGGAGTCAGTCAGGGAACTGCTCAGCCCATGGCTGTCACTCCGAAAAGTTTTCCGGATGCTCCCAGATTCTGGACGCTTCCTTTGCCTTCAATCACAAACAGAAAGGGCAGTGTGATCAGGGAGCCCTGGCTCCAAGGAAGCTAGGACAAGTGGGAGGGGGCACATGTTGGCACCCAGGGACTTCAGAAGGAGAGGGACACAGAACTCGTTCTCTCCTCGGCTTCATCTTCTCTTGCATTCTCCATGTCTTCATTCCCTTGCCACCCCCAAGCTGGGTGAAGGAGAAGTGGATACTTACTTGGTGGTCACGGGCTTTGTGTTGTCAAGATGTAAGTTGCTGTCAGAAAAAATGTCTGATTAAGCGAAAGTTTCTAATGGGAAAGAGATTCATGGAAAGGCCCCTTCTGTGACCTGCCATGAACAGAAACCTAAGGCCCCAGGTAGGAGAAGTCTCACCATCACCAAAGAGGTCAGGATTGCTGGTAAGAGGATAGTTAACTTTTCTAAATTTTAGCATGTCTCTTTTTCCAAAAAGACTGTAACTGTTTTGGGCTCTGGCAAGAGGCCGTTGTTGCTTATTCTGTAGGCATGGAGCAGAATAGTTTTCAAGAGGCAGCAATACTGCAGAGTTGGGGCCCAGTTTGTGCGTTTTCTTAGTGTGGAAATACTTCTACATGACTCCCAAGTCACCGAGCACTGGGCTGAACCCTGGATCTGGGCGAATTTGTTTCAGACCACTTCGGGCTCTCAGACAAAACGGCTTGGCAGAATCCTAATTACATGGGTGTTGCCTGCTGCTGGATAATTTCATTTTGTCTTGGAATCAGATCTGAAAAGGTCTAATCTAAGAGGCAATGAAACTTCTGATTTGGATGGCTGCTGAACAGCTCTGATCTTGAATCTAAGAGAGATGGGGGCTGAGGCAGGAGTTGAGGTGGAAGGAGGGAAGGGGTCAGACTCTGAAGACAAGGAGCTGGTTTGTGAGGTGGGAACAGTGCTCTAAGCCAGTCCCAGTCCTGTTCACTGCTGAGGTCTTCCTCATCTTTCTGCCTGCAGGGCCTGGCCCACGACCTGGCATGTATCAGCCACTCCGTGAATCTGTCCACTTGGCAGTTTTAGGCTTGTGAGTCAGCCGCTCTCGAGTGGAAAAAGGATGTTCTGAGTCTTCTAAGGCCCTGCTGAAATGAACCCCCTCTCTGCAAGGATTTCCCTGGCACCACTAACTCCAACTGCACTGGCATCACTGCACCACTAACTCCAGTTGCAGGAAGAATGGACCCCTCCCTCCTCTGTACCTTCAGAGCATCTGATGCTACCTGTCAGTTACCCATCTATAGGGTCTTTACCTTGCCAGACTGTGAGCTCTGAGATCAGGGACCTCGTCTTTTTTATCTCTGAATAACCACCAGCAGTGCTTGGCACAACAGTAGATACTTAATAAATGTGTACAATTAAATGGAAGTGCCACACCCTAATAGCTCTTTGCTGATTTCCTTTTTCTGCTTGAGGATGGCTGACTCATGGGCTGAAACTGCTGAGAAGACAGATTTATGGGGTGGCTGTGGTGTGCCATGTCCCGGGCTAGGCCCTGGGGATGTAAAGAAAAGGAAGATATAGTTCCTAGGTTCAAGGAGCTCAATCTGGTGGGGGATCTGAGTGCAGCGTGAGTACCAAAAGGTACTCAAAGTGCCTTTGGAATACAGCATAAGGGCACCTCACTTAGCCTGGGGAACTCAGGGATGTCAGAATGGCTTCCCCAAAGAGCTAAGTCTTTGGACTGAGTCTTGAAGGGACAGGAGGAGGTGACCAGGTGAGTAGACAGCAGGCGTGAGGGCCCAGGGGTGAGAGAGAACCTGGGCACTCAGGAAACTGAAGAAATTTGGGAGGAGGAGTGGTGTGGGGGGCAGGAGGTAAGACTGAAAGGCCGACTCACTCCTAAGGGCCAGACACGCCCAGGGGCCGCCGCTCACCCACCCACCAGGTGATGAGGCTTGTCCTCCAAGAACCCCATCCCAAGACTCCTGACACCAGCAAGCAAGGAGTTCAAGGGAACCACCTTAACTTTCTACCAGATACTCTTTTTTTTTTTCACCATTTCAGTTATTACTCTCTACAATTTCTATGCACAAATGGCATCAAATATATGATGGCTTAAAAATATGTACTTAACTAATTATCTAAGTCTTCCTCCCCCAACCCCGCCTTGGTTTCTGAGTTAATTATAGGATCACGACCTTTTGACTGTAGGGTTATAATTTAACATAGAATTGTAACTAAGGAAAAAAATGTGATTAGCCCATAGTTCCTTGATATTAGCTTGCCCGCCCAGCAGGGCAGCGTGCTGGAGGGAAACAGAAACTCCTCAATTTTTTTTTAACTGGTCTGAATTAAATTATAACTACACTAAGTAAGTGATCTGAATAAACGACTTTACTAACTTGAGGGTGAAAGAGATGGAAAAGAGCCACGTGCCCCAACCACTCCCCCTGCTACCGTCTGGGTGGAAAAAAGCCAAGAGATCTGGGAAACCTGGTATAGTTTAAAAACAACAAGCATCCTTTATTCTCCTTCCAGTCTCAGTGTCCAGAGGCTACGGTTAACAGGTTTTCAAAGTGCAAATCATTTCATTCCTCAAAAGCCAGAGGGGAATAAAAACTGTACATCATCTCCAATCCATATTCATCAGGAGCGCCCTGGGGCTTGTCATCCTGCTGGCACGGGGCCAGGTTTCAGGGTCTGGCGGAAAGAGGTCTGTAGGCTTTGGGACTTGGTGTCTGGCCCCTTGAGATGAGATTAGTTCTCCAATAACCTGAATGCCTCTTGGGGAGGCGGCAGCACGCAGGCGTAGAATCCCTCTGGGCAGCCAGATCGGGCGTGGGTGGAGTTTAAACCCCAGGATGTTGCTAACAGCCACAATGAAAGCTGGGGGTCAGAGGTAAGAGCCTGCTGAGCAGGAGTGGGGATCTGCAAAGGGACTAAGGGGGTGGAATAATACAAAAGGCCAAAGCAATGGGAACAAAATGGAAAATTATTTCTCCTGGTGTGAAAGGGCAGAAGAAAAGGGAGCTAGGGGTTAGCCAATGAATGAAGAGCTCAGGACAAAGCTTTCCTTAGGGACATCGTGGCCTCCTTTCCTCCACAGGAGTGAATGCAGGACAGGGGGAGGAACAGACACATGATATCTCAATAAACCCACCTGGTGTAACATCAGCCTAGTAGAAGCCACACACAGACTCTGAATCTTTGCACGAACATGGGTCAAGGAAGACAGACATCAAAGACTATTATTTGAGTATGGATTGGAAAAAAGAAGGCACCTCTGAGAAACAGTACAAAACCAGGTTGCATAAAGTGACCAAAGCTTTGGTCAAAGTTTTAGCTGTAAGACTGCCACAAAGGTCTGGGTGGACAGACACTGCGGGAACACACAGTAAAGCACCCTTCCACAGCACGAGGGCAGCTAGCTGGAGACCTGGACCTGCCCCGAGGCTTGTAGCAGCGTCCTCAGCCCTGTCCGCCTTGCAGCAGCAATGACCACATGCAAACTGTTAGGCTGGGGGAGCTGGGAGCCCTACGTGCAGCACAGGAATGGAGATGGGGGTTAGGCCAGAGGGTGAGGCTGGGTGTTGCAAGTCATTCAGGGGAGCAGAAAATGAAAAGCAGAGCTTACTTGTTGATGTTTGCAAGATAAATATCGGCTACATGACCCCCACTGGGACAGCTGGCCCCCGCTCTGGCTGTCACCTTTTCTTCAGGTGGCTCAGAAATGACCTCAATCTCAGACTTGGGGCTGGACCTCTCCACGACACCGTCCTCGCTGGGGGAGAAGGGGCAGGCAGGCAGGGAGGAGGGAAAACAACAACAACACAAAAAGCAGTGTTAAATCGGCAAGATGGCCCCCCGACACACACGCGACCCCACACAGCTCTGAGGCAGCAGCGACACCTGGCTGGGCTAGTTCTGTGAGCAGAGGCAAGGAAACCTAAGGGCCTTTGAAGGGTCGTTTAAATAAAAATAAATAATCCGCTGAGTTCTGCGGGCTCCTCAGCTCCTCGGGAAAGCGTGGCTAGGGGACACCTGGATTCGAGGCATCTGCCTTCTACCCCATGCTGCTTCCTGGGGAGGCCGTGCTGGGGCGGCCTCCTGGAGAAGGAGGCGGCAAGTCCAGGTTGTGGTTTATCGGCTGAGGTCCTGAGCACTGCCGGGTAAGGACAGTCAACTGTGTGGTGGCTCTGGAGACGGCGGCGTCGTGGCAGGACACCGCCACACACTGTCGTAGCACCTCTAGCCCCGCTCAGAGCATCCAAGCCGGTCCCAGGTCTCTCCACTGCTCTCCTGGCCCCTCTGGCTACTGATGACAAAGAAAGCCCCTTCTCCCCCACAATTCATCTTCTCTTGATCCTGTGGTGAAGTCATAATGCTAAATTTGGGAGGGTCCTGTCCA
Organism: Symphalangus syndactylus; assembly: GCF_028878055.3. Taxonomy (NCBI): domain Eukaryota; kingdom Metazoa; phylum Chordata; class Mammalia; order Primates; family Hylobatidae; genus Symphalangus; species Symphalangus syndactylus. The sequence continues at coordinate 16,608,903 of NC_072434.2, forward strand.
CGCACAGATTGCCACCAGGTTTGCGATGCTATCAACAGAGGGAGGATTTCCCTGCAGAACGAGCCGGGAAGAGGCTGGGAGGGTGCAGACTCACTCAGGATATCAACCTTTAAAAAATAATATTAAGGGAAGGACTAAAAACACTGACAGCATCGTATCCAAGGGAGGGGAGCTGGGGACAGGGGGCAGGCTTGGGTGGGCCCACGGGACAACTGCTTCAAAGTGTGAGAATCAACCAACAGCCTTTCAGACGAGATCTCTCTGGGATCAGTTCAGGTTTCCTTTGTTCCTTGACATCCTTTTCCCTCCTTCCCCCATCTTACCCCAAATCAACCTCATCTCGGTTAAATGAACTAGGTCACTTCCATAAGGCTGCTTAAGCCGGATTTCTCCTAGAAAACCAGTCATTTTAATTTGCAAGTGGAAGAGTGGCTCAACAAGTTGGGGTGAGCATAGTTGTTTAAAAAAAAAAGAGAGAAGCAAAAATGTTTTCCCAGCCTGATCTTTCGAGAAAAGAAATATAGGTGGTCAAATAAAAACCCCTTGTTATCACTCATCAGGTATAAATATGGATGAGTGCTGGCTGGCTGGCAGGTTTCTGAAATGACTGGATTAGGGGGTGATTTGCAGGGGGTGCAGATAGTGGAGAGATTTTAAAAAAATTCTCCACTGAGTGCAGGGAGTGGGGCGGGGGGGCTCTTCAAGGAACTGTGTGAGCCTCAGACTGCACTGGACCCCCCAGGGGTTGGCCTCCCTCATAGTCCTATGGCTCCAGAAACGAAGTCTCACTCCCATTGAGCAGCTGGGGACCACCCCCAAAGATGCCATGGGCCCAACGTACGTGTCTTGGACCACGATGTACTGATGGGGGATGAGTCCGTCGATGCCATTGTGCCGGCCTTCCCACCAGTCGTCGGAAGCCCGCTGGTAAAGCAGCAGGGATGCTCCCTTCTTAAAGGACAGCTCTCGGGCTGTCCGGCCCACGTAGTCAAACTTGGCAATGGCCTCGATGGGCTCACATTCTGAGAAGGGTGGAAAAGAAGTAAACACAGATTCTTGGGACCTGCAGACTCAGGAAACTGGGTGGAAAGGCTGAATTAGCTGAGCTTACAGTGGTGGGAAATAACTTAGGGAGAAAACGAAGCCATGGATGATCTATAAAGCAAGTAATTCTCATGCAGACTGTACCATTATCCTGAAAGCACTGGTATCACCTTTTACCTGCCTTTGCTCACACTGTTCCCTCCACCAGGAATCTTCTTCTCTCTTATCTGCCTGATGAAACACACCAAAACACAACTCAAGCTTTTTTTTTTTTTTTTTTTTTTTTGTGAGGCGGAGTCTTACTCTGTCGCTCAGGCTGGAGTGCAGTGGCTCGATCTTGGCTCACTGCAACCTCTGCCTCCCGGGTTTATGCGATTCTCCTGCCTCAGCCTCCTGAGTAGCCGGGACTACAGACGTGTGCCACCACGCCCAGCTAATTTTTTGTATTATTAATAGACGGGGTTTCACCATGTTAGCCAGGATGGTCTTGATCTCCTAACCTCGTGATCTGCCTGCCTCGGCCTCCCAAAGTGCTGGGATTACAGGCGTGAGCCACGCGCCTGGCCGCATCCCCTGCTTTCTACAGTAACTTCTTTGGTGTTTCCAAAGATCTTCATGCTTTGACGTCTATCATCAAACTTGCCATACTCTATTTTTAAGCATTATTTCTTTTCTAATTATATAACAATTCCAATAATTTTGGAAAATGTATCAAACTGTATTCTAAATATTTTACGTTATCCATTCCCCTTAGTAAGTAGAATGTGAGCTTTCTGTCTCTCTATAAAGAGAAAATAACTTGCCCAACCAACTCTTCAAGGAGCAAAATATGAAAATATATTTTGTGACCAACCTATGAAAAACATGCACATGAAAGTAATCTGAAAAAGTAAAAGGGGTTTACAAATGCAATGTATCTTTATTTTTGTGTGGGCTTCTGTCTCCTCATCTGTAACATGGAGATAATAATAGTGTCTTTCTCATGACGTTGTTATGAAGAGTCAATGAATTACAATTTGTAAAAGTGCTTAGAACAGTGTCCGGCCCATAGTAAGTGGTATGTGTGCATGACTTATTGTTATCATTATCTTCATCTGTGCTAGGCTGCAGGTAGAGATCAAAGAGCAAAGAGAAGGCTCCCAGAAAGCTGGAACCTGAGATGAAAGTCAGCTATTCTGGGAAGCAGAGGGAAAGGCTGCTTAAAAATAAGGCCATGCCTAGACGGCCCTAGCTGGTGGGTCTGCTTCTGCACAGGAGGGGTTGGAGATTTCACCATAGGAGGCTGGTCAGAGAAGGCCTGTCTAAATATACCCATCTCAGTTCTCTATAGCCTCGGGTGCATTACTCAACCTCCCTGACCTGCATTTTCTCAACTGTAAAATAGTGGCCATATATTTTTCACTAGAGGTTAAGAGATAACATATATAAAGCCTCTAGCAGCACTGGCCACCAGGTAGGCTCTAACCCACTACTCATTTTCCTAGTTCACCTACTCCCCTCCTCGAATGTAGCAAATGATCATATGGATCCTTATGACATCAGGATCTAAATAAGCAGTCCTATTTTTTTTTTCTCCTTTAAAAGCTGGCCTAGAATTGCAGAATTCCCAGCAAGGCAGGGAACAGGGAAAGCTCCACAGACTGTTGCCATTTCATTCTTGTGCCCAGAAAATTCTGAGGCCCCTTGTCAGCTGCTGAGACCTCCAGAGCCCATGTGATCCAGAGGAGGTATGGAGCTTTTGGAAGCAGGGGAGATGTGCTGGCTGGACAGACCCTCATAAAGCATGGGCACTGCTGAGGGGCCTAAGGATGACAGCTGAGCATTCCTCCCCTTGATGCACGCCCACCAGGCTGCTCGGCACTCGCATGTCTGTACTTTGGAAAGGGTCAGTTTTTCCAGTCGGTAGGCGTGAAAGCATGTGGTTTCTGCATCCTCATTCCCACTCCCTCTGGCTTGCTTCTATTGGGTTCTGGGCACCCAGCTCTGCTATTTCCCACCCCAGGCTTACTTTTTTTTATTTTTATTTTTTATTTTTTTAGACAGGGTCTCACTCTCTCACCCAGGCTGGAGTACAGTAACACAATCATAGCTTGTTGCAGCCTTGAACTCCTGGGCTTAAGGGATCTTCCTACCTCAGCCTCCCAAGTAGCTGGCACTACAGGGATGCTGCACACCACCATGCCAGGCTATTTTTTTTTTTTTTTTTTTAAGAGACAGGGTCTGGCTATGTTGTCTAGGCTGGTCTTGAATTCTTGAACTCAAGTGATCCTCCCACCTGGGCCTCCCACTGCTGGGCTTACAGGCGTGAGCCACCGCATCCGATTGCTCACCGTTTTTCAAATGAACTTTCCTTCACTTTGTTCTCCAGCTGTCTGGCAGGAGTCTAGGCTATGATAAGGGACCAACATCATGCTGCACTCAGGACAGACAAGGAGCTGGGAGGTGGCGCAAGAAGGCTGAAGGACTATGAAAGGCCTAGTTCTTCACCTCTGGTTTAATACAGAGCAATTCTATCTGAGAAGGTGGGCTACCTATCCAAGGAAGGAAGGGAATGAAATTGAGACAGGGAGCTCTCTGCCTGTCCTCAGGGGACCACTGGGCAGACAGGTTCATCAGATGCACAGGATATATAATCACTTCCTTCTGCCTCACCCCTGGTGTCCCCACTGACCAGGAAGCAGGGCCTCGTACCGTCATCGCTTGTGTGGTGCTCTGCAGTCACATCCTGGGTTGAGTCTTCAACCGAGGTAGTCTCTCCATGAGGGCTATCACTGCAACAGAAGCAAGAGTGACAGGGACATTAACATGTGCTTATAAAATTTTTGTCTTCCCCTTCATACAGCCTCCCTAGTGTGAGGGCACTGAATCCATCTTATGCTCTCTATATCCTAACTGCACACAATAGACAAATGCTTATAATGAAATACAAAGCTCTAGAGTTTTTCCAGTCTAGCTCCTGCTACAAAACCACTTGAGACTACTTGGAACTTAGAATATCTCAAGACAAAGGGAAGCCCTTTTGAAGGTATAAACTAAATTCTTTAGAAAATAGAGAACAACTCAACTCCTCAAGGTCTGATTCTCTACGTGAATTCATTCCTGGTTTTCAAGGGGGAAGCAGGGTGGAAGGGAAACACTGGGTTTTGGCATCAGATAAAACTGGATTCGAAAACCAGCTCTGATACTTGGTAGCTGTGTGATCCTGGGCAAGTTATTTAATCTCCTTAAGCCTCAGCTGCCTCATCTATAAACTGAAGATAAAGATCTATATCCTCAGCTGTGTGAGGATTTAATAAAGTAATTTAGTCACAAGTTTGGCACAGAGCGGGTGTTTAATAAATAGTACTTGCTTTCCTTCTTTCTCATTTTGCTTGATGCCTCTAGGTTGCTTTGCAGTTCAGACTGTGAACTGGTGAAACAGTGGAAGTTGAGTCATAGGAGTGGGTGGGAAACAAAAATAGGGGAGGAATAATCTGCTATGGGCTAGAGGGCAGGGGAGAGAAGCTGGGTCAAGTTCTTGAAATAATTCATGAAATTTAAAATCATTCAGGGTAGGTCAGGCACAATGGCTCACACCTGTAATCCCAGCACTTTGGGAGGATCATTTGAGTCTAGGAGTTTGGGACCAGCCTGGGCAACTTAGTGAGACCCTGTCTCTACAAAAAAAGAAAAAAAAAAAAAAAGCCAGTGTGCATGCTGTGGTTCTAGCTACTCTGGAGGCTGAGGTGGGAGGACTGCTTAAGCCTGGGAGGTCGAGGCTGCAGTGAGCCATGATCATGCCACTGCACTCTGGCCTGGGTGACAGAGGAAGATCCTGTCTAAAAAAAAAAAAAAAATCCTCCAGTGTAAGGAATCGAGAAAGGATAGGGAGGTTACTAGGAAAGTCATTTCTATTCCTGATCTCCTGGCTCATGGACTTCAGAATTCGTGAGGATGGGCACCAGGAAGTTCTTACTTCCTGAAAAGTAGAGAAAATGTTCATTTCTAAAGTTCTTCCTCTGGTAGTAGGCAGTAACAGGTGAGGCTTTCCAGGCAGTTGTGTGAAAGCACCATCACCCACTCAGCCTGGCAGCCTGGTCGCACAGTTTCCACCTTGGAACCCTCCAGCCTCTTTCCCCATGGGATGGATCCTACACTCCTGGAAAGTTCCTCAAAGACTGGGTGACCAGGTCAGAACTCGTCCTATGTAGAGCAAGTCACTTCCAAGGAGGTTTCCCAGGCTCCAGAGAACATTCTAGAAGAATATACATGGAGATTCCTCTTTGTCAAAAAACATAGGCACAATTTTTCACTGTCTTCTAGGGCTAAAAACCATCTGATGAATCTGATGCATTTTGTAATGTTCTGGAAACCTTTGAGATGGTGGGGGTGGCGGGGGAGAGGTTCAAAGGCAAACTTTCCCTCAGGGCTTCAAGTTTATTTACACAGCCAGCCAGTAAGGCAACAGTTCTAAACTTCATTGAGCTATGGAGGGCTTGTTAAAAAACACTGCCCCATCCTCAGAGTTTCTGTGTCACTGGGTCTGGGTGGAGCCAAATAATGCGCATTTCTAACCAGTCCTTTGTGACACAGATGCTGTTGGTCCAGGGACCTCACTTTGAAAACCACTGCTTTACGAGAAAGGCAAGAGGATGCTTTCTGAGGTCTCTTCTAGCCCTAAAATCCTATGCTTCTCTCGAAACACACCCCATCCCCAGCCTTTGCCCTGTGCACCCACCAGACCCAAAAATACCTGAGGCCTCAGGAGCAGTCCACCATGCCACCCAGCAGGTAGTCCTAGAAAACTGGTTCCAGTTTCAGGACTGGAAAGTGTGGTGAAATGGATTTGTCTCTCCTCTCCACAGCTGTGGGGAGGACATGTGGCCTGGTGCTCTCCTTTCCATGGCTGTTTGGGTCTCCTGACCATTCTCCATTCTCTTCTTAGTGCTCTATCTCCCCTTCTACCACCCTCACTCACCTCCTTACTGCCTTAGCTCCCGGGGCTGGCACTTCTCTCGCTTCCAAGGGAGAGGAGAGGCCATGAGCCTTCCAGGTGGGTGTGAATCTAGCAGTTAGAAGGTCCCTCTCAACCCAAGGTTGCTGACTCTCATTCCTCAGGTGCTTCTAGCCTCTCACACAGTCTGTGGTAGTAATGTTCCCTGACTAATCTTGTGGTTTTTTCCAGAGCCTGCTAATAAATGTCGAGTGCACAAGAAACAGGTGGGTAGGTTGGGAGACTACCTTGGAGGAAACTGGAGGAAGGCACCTGCCCCTGTGAGCCTCACCCCTCCAGGACTCTGCCCCACTGGGCTGGGACTCAGGGGCCAGGGCTGTAGGGGTCTCTGTGCCCTGGGCACCAGACCAGAGCCTGCAGTGGTTTGATGTTTGAGAAGTGAGGGCGGAGGTTCTGCCTGACTTTAGAAGGAAGGGAATGCTATTCTACAGCTTTTCACCACTCATGCAAGGGGGAAAACCAAAGCTCTAAGTCACATGCACAAGGACAGCTCCCTGGAGCTCATCATCCAGTAGGCTGAGACCTAAAGTGACCAACAACCTCCCCAGTCACCACCAACCATCTGTCGGTGACAAAAAGCTTTCTCTCCCAGCTGGCCAGCATAGGTTCCTCCAGCTTGGACCCAGACACTGAAATCTGCAGTACAGCAGACAGGGATGAACCCAGGGATGTCACTGATATTACTATGTTCACACAACACAAATGCCACTTTCTTCACTCCTTGGGCAAGAGGCTATTCTGTGGGGATCAGGGAGAAGCGTGGACCGATTGGCCTCTAATTAAGTAAACAACCTCCCCTGTCCTCCCCTACCTCAGTCGATAGCAATGGGACTGGCCGAATTGGTTCCAGATGTTGAATTCAGACGGAATCCGATTTGGGCTGGCTTGTGCTTTCAGCTCAGGCTGAAACACTATTTAGGGGAAGAAGGGAGGGGGAGGAGGAGGGGGAGGTAAGGGATGTTAGGGATTAAAAGAGAGAGGCAGTTGTCTTTGTGTTTAGTGAAAAAACAACACTGTAAATGGTACCATGGCGGGTGGCATGGGGTAACGGACTGTACCCTGTACAAAGAGATGAGATTGGGGTTAAATTCCCATCACTAGAGTGGCCTAAAATACTGTTACTGGCCTTTCTGGGTTGCAGCTACTTCATCCATAAAATGGAAATAGTGATTTGTTCTTTGTCAAACAGAGGGGTCTAGCAAAGATATATCCCAGGGATTCCTTTTAGATCTCTGTTCCGAAGCTAGGTCATGGAAAACCTGGCCCCACAGAACGGAATGCTGCTTCAGGGGAGGACCATCCTTAACCTGCCAAAAACAAGGCTTACCCTTCTTTCTCTTCACAAATTTCTAAAGTCATTCTGAAGTGCCAGATTACAAACTCAGTCAGGAAATTATGCCTTTTATCTAAACTCTTCCCAAAAGGAAGGGAATTCCCTGGGACCCAGGATGGTTTTTCTCAGAATACAGAGCACAGAGTAGAAGCCCGAGAGACACTGTTGATGAATAAAGATCACTTCTAGATGCAACTTTACAAAAAGTCCTTTCTTAGAGATTAGTATCACAATTAATGTCAATATCTTTCAGAATAGTCCCTTGCCACTCAGAACTCATCAAAAAGGGAGATGGCAAGAAGTGGCATTTAGTCTGTGGGTGGGGCCGAGGTGGGGGCTGCCTATACCATCCCCAGACCCTAGCAGCCTGGGAGTGAGGAGTTGGGAGGATCTGGGTGTTTCCCTTTGGTTTTCGTGTGGCCATCTGGCTCCCATGCCAGTGTGTGCTAGTGAATCCCTCCCCTCCTCCCATCCCAAGCCCTCCTACCAGTAATCCTCCATGCTTCCTCCTCTGCTATAGACAGGGCCCTCCAGCTCCCTGGGGCTTGGGAAGATGTTCTCATGCTGGATGATGATGGTTTTGATCAGCTCATTCACGTGGGCTTGGCAGGACACCTGGTCGTGGCCCTCTGGCACTGACATCAGCGAGGGCCCGAAGCAGATGGCGAGGTTGTAGGGGTCCATCATGTTCTCTTCACTGAACTGTGATAAACTGGAGGAGAAGGGAAAGGGGGCAAGCTGGAAAGCTCTCGCATGAATGCCCAGAAAACACAATCACAGGAGGTGCTGCCAAGAGCAAAAGCAGAAGGTCCACGAATTGCCACCTGCCTTTCTGGGTGTCAGAGTCTTTCCAGAAAGTAAGCTGGGGAGAAGACTGACCACCAGAATGGTCATTCAGGAGCTCAGGAAAAGCAAACTAGAGGCGCTTGCTTGCAGCTCTGACTCCTTCTCTCTTTCCAGCTCCCATTTCAAATTCTACTTACCACCCCATCCTCATCCCTACCCCCGGATCTTATCTATCAAAGGCCACATGACCTTGAGAACATGTCACTCTGCAGAGCTGAATACGGCTGCTACACACCAACACACTAAGCTGCCAGGGCAGACGGGGACCCTCAGGCTGCCCTGGTAAAGATATGGTCAGAGGCACAGGCACTGTGCATTGTGTACCTTCTTGCATAACAAAATAATCAAATTATTAGGGATATTCCTTTCTAGCCTCTAGACTTATTAAAAAATAGCCAACTGATTAGCTTTTGTATTCCATCAAGCCAGTGAATTTCTTCCTAGAACAGCGAATGCAATTGTTTTCGTGTTCATAATCTCCTTCTATATTATTACATTCAGGATTTATTCAGGAAAAGGTCAGCATGCCATTTGGCTTCTGCTTGGGCTTCCTCTGGATGCGGGCTGACTTCATTCTCGGGTATTTATTTATTCTGGGAACTCTCCCCTTCTCAGCCAGCAGCTGTTCCAGCCACACCTCCAACCTTGGCCAAGGACCCAAGGCCTTCAATGAGCCACTGCACCTGATGAGTCCCGTTGGGCTTTGCCTGTCCAGGCATTGAGGGCTGGGCCAGCTCTGGATACCTCCCCAACACAGCCTGCAGAGCTGTGAGCTCTGCTGAGGAGTCTCCCTTATAGGCATGGGCAGGATTTGATTCTGAGAAGGAACCAAAGGTCCTCTGTTGGGAAACGAGGCCTGAGACTCAGCTGTCTCCATCTGAGTAGCTGTTCTTCAGAACTGATTGCAGAGTTTGTTTCTGTAGTGTACCCCTCATCCAGTTTCACATTACAAAGCCCATTTCCCTCTGACTCAGTGGTTCTCTCCCCTCCTGGAGATGTACCCCCTGTCCGTTTGCGAATCACTGCAGGACTTGAAGAGTGGTATTATGGACGTGATGGGAAAAAAGAGTTGAGAATCACTGTTCTCTAGAGCCTAGAATCAAATGCAGGAGAGGCCAGCAATGGGGGAGGTTACGAATCTCATTGGACTGCTTCACAGGAGTTCTTAAAAGTGTATATAATCCTTTCCTGGATCCTGAGTTCAAAGAGGGCAGAGATTTAGAAAAGACTAGGGGAAGTTTCTAAGTCTACTTCCTAGTCAAATTAAAAAAACTGGGGAGAGACAGGAGCGATAATTACCTTGGTAACCTCAGTGTGAACAACTGAGGCATGAGGTGCCACAGGCTTAAGCTGTAGCTAATCCAAGGCTGGCCAGTTCCTGGTGTCATGAAGGGACAAAGAGGAGGAAGGCCTTGATACTTTAGAGTGATCTGACAATGTTTTGGTAACATAAAAGAAAACCAGTAGTGTCTGGGAAGCCTGATGGTCAAAGGGAAACAAACTCTAGTCCTGAGAGTCCTGAGTCAAAGCTCTGTGAAAGATGAAAAATGTTGGGAAGCCTGCTAAGGTAAGGACTGTTCAATTCATAGGTGGCTACAATGACCAGGAGCTTGAAGAGGACACATCTTCGTGGACTGTGGTCTCGTGAATCTAGGTCTATTTTCTTACTCCCATCAAAATACAGACTAAAATCCATTTTTCTTTTTCAATATACAGTGGGAACATCTAAGTTTAGGGGCTGAAGCAGTGGTTCTTTTTTTTTTTTTTTTTGAGATGGAGTCGCCTGTCTGGAGTGCAATGGCATGATCTCGGCTCACTGCAGCCTCTGCCTCCTGGGTTCAAGTGATTCTCCTGCCTCAGCCTCCCAAGTAGCTGGGACCACAGGCATGCACCACCACGCCTGGCTAATTTTGTATTTTTAGTACAGAGAGGGTTTCGCCACGTTGGCCAGGCTGGTCTCAAACTCCTGACCTCAGGTGATCCACCCGCCCTGGCCTCCCAACGTGCTGGGATTATAGGTGTGAGCTACTGTGCCCGGCCTAAAGCAGTGGTTCTTAACTATTTAGGGGACACAAGTTCCTTCAATAATTTTATAAAAACCAGGGATTCTCTCCCCAGAAAAATTCACATGTGTGCGCATATAAATGCACACAGTTTTGTGTAAAATGTCATGGTGTTAATAATCTTTGAAGTCCCTGAAGGCTGTGTCTAGTGTAAGAGTATAAAAAACTGGATTTTTATTTTTAAAGAAATATCTAGGCCAGGCACGGTGTAATTACAGGCTCACACCTGTAATCCTAGCACTTTGGGAGGCCGAGGTGGGTGGATCACCTGAGGTCAGGAGTTTGAGACCAGCTTGGCCAACATGGTGAAACCCTGTCTCTACTACAAATACAAAAAAAATTAGTCTAGCGTGGAGGTGTGCGCCTGTAATCCCAGCTACTTGGGAGACTGAGGCAGGAGAATCGCTTGAACCGGGAGGCAGAGGTTGCCGTGAGCAGAGATTGTGCCATTGCACTCCAGCTTGGGGGACAAGAGCAAAACTCTATCTCAAAAACAAACAAACAAAAACAAACAAACAACAACAAAAAACAAAGAAATATCTAAAATGGATAACATTAGTAACAACTCTCTGCTTTAAAATTTTTGGTGTAGACTTATATTCACTCATGCCATGTCCTCAAAGAGTTCTACTGTATTTCTACAGTTTCAGTTCATATTATTAGTGAATTCTCCTAACTGATTTGAACTCATCTTTTGTGCTTCATAAAAAGGTTCAGCATTGTGGTTAGGAACAGAGGCTTTTTGGGGGTGCCAGGATTGGTGTGGGAAACTTACTTTTTAGCATGCACTTTTCTGGATTTTTAACTTTTTTATGATATGCAATTACCTCTCCAGAGGGCCCCTGCTAAGCTGTACTTGGATTCCAGACCCACAGAAACTGAGATATTAGCTTTTTTGGTTCCTTGAGATTGACAGTGTATCCAATCCAAGAACAGACTGTAGCCAGAAATAAAGAACACATACATCCAGGACTCACAGCAATGAAGAAAAAGGGTCCTGATGGTCTGGGCCCAGGCAGAGTCTGCATCGGGAGCTACCTGCCAACTATTGCTACCCCTGTCCGGAAGTGCACGCCTGTCAGCTGCTGTCTTCCTGTGGAGGTGGTCTGCTTTATCATTTGTGTCCTGCATTCTATTTATTATTTTAGAAAACACTTTCATTATTAATGCTGCATTTTTTTAATGTTAACATTTTGATGAGCAAATTGATCTCTTTTCAATCAGAAAAAAAAACCCAATAAAAGCAAAACAAAATGAATAATTTGAATTGGTGCAATTCCTATGCTGTCTTCAATAGTGGCTGCCATCTCTGCAAGCAGCAACTCTGCATGGATGCTTAGTCTATTGTTTCTCCCCACTGTACTTTCACATATAGTCCCCCAGCCCTCCCTGTTTTCCCTTCATCCCCATTTGCTCACCACTGTCATGCTCCTAGCTCTGGGGGCACAGACTAGGCTCAAGTTGAGGGCAGGTATTGGTCTCTGAGGGGAGACAATGACTGGTAGCCCTGAAGGGACTAACTCAAGAGTAATTAGCAGAGTTTCCAGGCTGCATGTGAACATGCTGTGTGACTCACTGGGGTGTTCAACCCAAAGGCAGTGGTGGTGCTGAGTCAGGGCTTGGCCAATGAATAGAGCAGACACAACCATGTGGAAGAGACAAGATGGGGAACAAGGACCCTCTGTAGCTCTGCAGGGCCAGCAAGGGGGCTACATGATAGTATGGGTGCCCCAGAAAAGGTCTCAAGCTGGGGCCACTAACCCAGATACCTGTAAGGCCAGGTTGACCACAAACTTGGAAGCAAGCTGACACTTATGAAATGGTCTCTAAAGTTGTATTCCTTTTAAGCAGAGACTAACCTTGTAGAAGGCATTTCATTTTCACAAAGAAATATATGCAAAAACACCTTGGCCCCTTGGTTTACCTTTTGTTTCCCCCACTCTGATAGATTCATGGATCCAGAGAAACATTTTTGTTCTCTATGAAAACCACAACGCAAGAGTGATGATAAATAGCAACTGAAGTCAGCCTCGGGATTGGGGGACAACGGGGAGGGCTGGGGACTGTGGTGAATTGGGGAGTGCCTGCCCCATCTAGGGGGCACAGCCCTTACTCCACAGGGAATTGCTGCCACCAGGGACTGCAGAGTCAGTATCACCAGATCTAATAATTTTTCAAAAGAAGCTAGAAATCTAGGTTTTTAAAAAGTGAAATTTCCCCAAATGTAAGTATGATTTCATTGTTTTCAAGACACAATAGACACCTGAAGGGAACACAACTTTGGCTTTATCTGGCTTTCAGGGTGCCCATTTATAACCTTTGGTCTAGGCTGTTGAGTGCAAAACTGCAGCAAAAGCAAAGTGAAAAGACAGAGGTGCCTCAGAGGCGAAGAATCACATGTTCTTGCTTGGTGCCTTTACTGTCATGTGGGGACTCCAAAGCTTGCTCCACACAAGGACATGCTGCTTGGACGAGCAGATATGCCCCATCCATGCCCGCGGCCCCTCTGCTCCTCAGACCTTTGTTGTAGACACATCCGTTCCCTGGGTGATTAGCTAAATACCACCAGTACACGGGCGACTCCTGCACTGGCAGCTCCATTCCTGGTTTCTCCCTTAAGGGTTGGATTCCCAGGTCCAATTGTTCAGAATCTCCACTTGGACACTCGCAAGTGCCTGAAATGACCACGACCACATCAACACATTGTCTTGATTCCTTTCGCCACACCTCGTCTTCTCCAACTCCATAAACGACCTCCCTATGTCCCTGTTGCTCATGCCAACAATTTAGGATTTCTCTCTTCATATTCTGTGTATAATCCATGGGCAAATCCTGTTAATGCTATGTTCAAAATGTATCACAAACCTGACCCCTCCTCACAGCTCTCCAGACTAAGCCACTAACACCTCTGGCCAGACAAGACAGTAACCTTGGGATAGGGTCTCCCTATTTCTCTTCATGACCCTTTTCAGTAACTTCTCCACAAAGCAGTTGGCAGGTTTAACAAAATAAAATACACAAATCAGATAATAACATGCCGGGCATGGTGGCTCACACCTGTAATCCCAGCACTTTGGGAGGCTGAGGTGGGCGCATCAAGAGGTCAAGAGATCAAGACCATCCTGGCCAACGTGGTGAAACCCCATGTCTACTAAAAATACAAAAATTAGCTGGGTGTGGTGGCACGCGCCTGTGTTCCCAGCTACTTGGGAGGCTGAGGCAGGAGAACCCGGGAGGCAGAGGTTGCAGTGAGCCAAGATCGCTCCACTGTACTCCAGCCTGGAGACAGCGAGACTCTGTCTCAAAAAAAAAAAAAAAAAATTCTAATCGCTTCCCAAATCCAAATCTAAGCTCACTATTACCGTGACCCTGGGGTTTTAAATGGCCCCGTGGCACCGTTTTCTCCTCCTCTGGGCTGCTGCTTGTACACTGTCTTCTCAGACTGGCCTCTGTTGTCCACCCCAACTACAGTGCTTCTCCCTCCTTTCATTCAGACTCCTGTACTCTTTCCCCTTTCTTTATTCTTTTTTATTTTTCTTCTAAGCACTTATTCCACCTGATATATCTGTTATTGGCTGTTTCCTTCCCTGGAACAGGAGCTAAATGATATCAAGGCTTTCATCTTTTATTTAACAATGTATTAAATAAGTCTAGCACTGTGGCTAGCACACAGTAGGTGTTCAATAAATATTTTGTTGGGATGGATGAACAGGCATAGGTCCATAGAGGAATTTCCAGTAGCCCAAGCCAGAGCCTGATCCAGCTGTTCACTGGGAAGGCTACTCACTGATTGAGGAAGGCAAAGAGGTATCTCATGATAATCAGAGTGGTTTTGGGCAGGACCAGGAGGACTTTCCGGATGTGCAGAGCTCTCTCCTGCAGGTTGTCCATTGCTGAAAAGAAGAAAGCCATGTGTTATCCTCCACTATGACTGGGATCCCAGGCAGTAATGATCAGAAGTCCCTACTACCAGCAGGGGCAACACGGACAGCATCAGATCAAGCCCACACACAGCACTGGTGCAGTGACAGGAGTGTCATCCCTGTTGCTCCTTGGAGTAGGGCTGTTAGAAGAGGGCACCTGCTGGGCTCCAGACATTTACCATTGCCGGATGTAAGGTGTATACTTCTTGGGCACAGGGAACTGTGCCAAATCCAAATCCAAACTCGTTATTACACATTATTAATATTAAACTGAACTAGGGTTGTTGTAATCTTGTTGTTATTAATAACAAGTTTGGATTTGGATTTGGGCACAGGGAATGGGGTTAGAAATGTTCCCCACAGCATCTACAACCCTCTTATTCAAACAACCACGGACAGGGAGCTGCCGCCAACCTGCTATAATTGCTCAACACAAAGCCTCAGAGGGCCTACATCTCGGTGGGAAGAGAGGCTGTGCAAGAGGCCTGTCCTGCTCACTCCACACGTGCCATCTCATCCTCTGGACAAGCGTGGCTTATCTTCTCCCTCCCTTATCTGCACTACGAATGAGCAAAACGTGGCCTGAGGCAAGAGGTAGCAGGCCTCTGGGTATACAGTGATATTGGGAAGGAGACCTGAAAGGTTTTCTTGTGCTGTGGAGAGGTTAATTATAGGTCAATTACAGGTCCTCCATCACAGGCAGCCTCTCACTTCCACAGTGTGCCATGTAAACACTGCCATTTTCTATGAGTGCCTTTATATGAAAAAGAGATGGGTACTGGATTAGGAAGAAGAGTGTATCTCTAGGGAAGAACTGGGCAGCCAAGGGATATTGAACTGTCTTGGCAACCCCAGTTCAGCTTAAGATACTTCACCTAGGCCCAGTCCTGGAAAAAGACAAAGACATGACCCAAGGGAATCACATTCTTAATCACCCACATAACTCACTTCCACTAGACTCCCACAAACAGAAGTCAACAAAACAAACTAGAGAGTCAGCTTCCCAAATGCCCTGGGCATTTCTCAAGATAACAGAGAGGGACAAGTACTCAGGGCAGATACTGAGTAAAACTGGAAACTCAGCAGGTATGAAGATCTGGTCAACCTAGGAATAAGGATCTTTTCTCCGTTCAAAGGTACCACTCCCACCAGCCTCTGGAGCCATCAGTCAGACAGGGCCTGCTTCCAGGCTGACCTGTATTAATCCAAGTTTCCATTGATTGTTTTCCCTGGCAAACAAATGAGAGGGTGTTCCAGTACCATAAGCTAAACCAAATGGCTAGGAATAGCTTTCCAAGACCCAAATTTTAGAGTAAGAGGCAGAGAACTCCTAAGAGGATAAAGCAGAGAATATATCTTTCTCTTTGGGAAAATATCCTATTACTGCTTTTAAATGTGCAGAGGGTTTTTGTTCCTAGAACACATATTAATACATTTAGCAGGTAAGCCATGTCTTGTTTAATGCAACCAGCATGAAATATTTGCAACACTTATGCTTTTCCCCCTTGTACCATGAAAAGCACAAGCACTAATGTATAAGCTTCAAATACATAATTGAAAATAAAGGTATTTTACTAAAAGAAGATAAAGCCCAGAGATGAATCAGAAGAAAAAAAAAAAAGCCAGGAGTCCTGACTTGGGGTTTCCTAGATTCTTACTGAAAAGTCTTTCCTCCTCCCCTCCCACCAGGGGATGAAGGAGTGAGGCTGAGGAGAAATTTCACTGGGGAAAAGAAAAACTTTATTGAAAAGCCTATGAGAACACACAGACCCTATGGAAACTTTTTATCTCT
Organism: Symphalangus syndactylus; assembly: GCF_028878055.3. Lineage (NCBI taxonomy): Eukaryota > Metazoa > Chordata > Mammalia > Primates > Hylobatidae > Symphalangus > Symphalangus syndactylus. The sequence goes on from NC_072434.2 coordinate 16,624,897, forward strand.
TGCTACCGGTGCTGTAGCCCAGAAACCAATCTGAAGCCAGAATGGTACTTACTGACGCAGGCCATCAGGTCATGAAAGATGTCCTTGGGGAAGAGAGGGTGTTCCAGCCCCCGGAAGTAAAGCTTCAGGACACCAGCTATGGAATCCATGTCATGGTCGTTCTGGTCCCCAGCCAGGGGGTCCTCTCCTGAGGATGAGCAACCCCCGCGAAAAGAGAAGAGAGTGAGAGAGGCAAAAACACACAGGACGAACGTGGGGAGGGGGTGAAGCATGTATGTCCTGGTCCCAATCCATCAGCTTTCTGCCCAGCATGGTGGCCATGAGTGGGACAGACCAGAGAACAGATAAAGCAAAGAGTGCTCCATTTCAGGGGCTCCAGGACCAAAGCACGGCAGATGAGTCCACCAATATAAACTCTCTTGTGCCAGCCTGGCTCAGGGACATTCCCTATGGGCTGAGGATGGGACACAGCAACTGTCTCTCACAAGAATCATGAAACCAGGCTGGGACTGAGCCCCTGCGGGGAGAAAAATGAGGCCAAGGAGGCCACCTCCTGAGACTGGCTCTCACGTCTCCTGGCCTGCAACCAAGAACACCTACTTACAGAACAATCATGCCAGAGCTCCCTATGGAAAATTTCATATCAGATGTAATTAGATTTAATGATAGGGCCAACCTCAAATTGAAACTATATATATCCATTACAGTGACGGAAATTGCCAAAGCTTGCCCATTACCTTAATAGCCCACAAAATAACAAATGGGCTACAATGAACAAGCGCATTAGCCTTGATATTAACTGCCACCAAGGGTTCCGGATGAAGCCATAAACCGCCCAGATATCATAGTTAACTTCTTGGGTTTTGGCAGATCATCGGCATGAAAGAGGCAGGATGGTAGGGCTACGAAGGAAGAAGGAAACTGGGATGTGCCCTGGTATTTCTCTGCATATCTACAGGGGAATGTGTACAAGACAGCAGGTACCCCCTGAAGAGACAGGTAAGTTGGCTTCCTGACCTCTGGGGACCTCTTAGGGAAGAAAGGGTGGAGCCAATACCCCAGGGGGCTGGCAAATACTTGGTTTCATCTTCAAGACTGTTTCCTTACCTCTCTCAAAGGCATTTTTGATGTCATTCACTTCCACCTGGGATCCTGACACCCGGAAAATTCCTTCATGCTGTAGTCCTGGAAATACACAGAAGTGATCAAGAAGAAGAAAAAGCAAATTTACAAGCATAGTGCCAAGCTTAGCTGAACACCTATCTCCCCCAGCCAGTGTGTATTTAAGCACACTGTCTCTCTTCTTTAGGCCAAAGGAGAAAAACATGTACAAGGATGTTGGAAAAGTCACTGGAATAATTTCGAGGCACTCATTTTCATTAGAAAGCACCAAGTTAGAGACTCCTCTGACTCCAAGGGCAACTATAAGGCAGATTCCTTCCCTTGTTTTTGCCTCTCTTTTCCCATCTGTAAAGCAAGGAAGTGATCCACTGGTACTTTTTAAAATCATCTAGGGTCAAGAATAGAAAAATGTACTCAGGAAGCTGAGGCAGTAGGACTGCTTGAGGCCAGGAGTTTGTGACCAGTCCTGGGGAACATAATGAGACCCTGTCTCTAAAAAATGTTTTAAAGTAGCCAGGCACAGTGCTTGTAGCATGCCTGTAGTCCCAGCTACTCAGGAGGCTGAGGTAGGAGGTTCACTTGAACCTGGAAGTTAGAGGCTACAATGAGCTATGATCACACCACTGCCCTCCAGCCTGGGTGACAGAGTGGACTCTATCACAAAGAAAAAAAAAAAAAGAATGGGAAATAGGTCAAGGCATTAGCTCTCATCAGAGGAGTTTCATAAGGTCTGAGATTATAATATTGCTTTAGCTGTTTTAACACGGTTTGATTGTTCAAGGGAGCAATGCTTTCAATACTTATGAAAAAGAGAGGACATGAAACTATAAGTCAGGAGCGTCCAATCTTTTGGCTTCCCTGGACCACATTGGAAGAAAAATTGTCTTGGGCCACACATAAAATATTCTAGTGATAGCTGATGATAAAAAAAAAATCCCCCCAAAATCCCATAATATTGTAAGAAAATTTACAAATTTGTGCTGCAGCCCATGGGCCACGGGTTGAACAAGCTTGCTATTAAGTGATCAGTCAACATTGTGCTAGGCACTCGTTCCTGACTACAGCTTTATTCTAAAGACAAACATGCATGAATGTTACACTACGATAATGTGCACAAGAATTTCTTGGTTTTGTTTGAGAAAAAAATCATGAAAAAAATGCTGGCATAGTGACTGCTGCTAATCAATGCTTTCACAGAAATAAATTACTTGGTCCTCACAAGTAATAATGTCACAACAAGGTAAAGGCTGGCAACAATCTCATTCTCTGGATGAGGGGATTGATGAGCGATAGCCAGCCTTAAGTTATACAGGAAGAACGAACCAGGGCCATGACTCAAACTCAGGCCTTGTGGCTGCAATCATACTCAGTCCTCAACCAGGCTCGTGGAGCCTATTGGAGTGCAAGTGCAGAGGCTGGAACCACATTGGTCAGTCTGAGCATGCACATGGCTTACAGACAGCACCACACACGCAACTGCAAAATGGGTGAGAAATCCAGCAAGTGCGTCATCAGTGCCAGCCCCAGGGGTTGGACTGGACTAGCATCTCTGATTGCATCAGGACTGCTCAGCTTTTCTCAAGATCCCTGGGTCTCAATCTTAAGCATTTTGTCAAAATCCCTCTGTTATGGCACAATCCTTCAAAAACCTTGACATGCTGGAGAAATCTCAAATTTTATTTTAGGAAAACAAAATAGACTAATGCTACACTTTGCCCACTGTTTGAGGGTTTCTCAGTGAGGGGGCAGATGAATTCTATCAGCTAGACCTTTGGAGGTAAACCAAATAGGCCGGGACTGAGATTTTGAATCCAACTGAAACAACATTAAGAAGTAAGCAGAGGAAATGTAGTTACCTGGCTTGTAATAGGCCTTAAGTTGTCTGCTCCTGTAAAGGAATCTCCAGAATATTCCTCACAGAGTGGCAGGCAATGTTAAGACCTCATTAGTACCAGCGTAATAGGACTATAATACTAGTTACAAATGGGATGTAAAAGCCAGATAATGTTGTTTAAATATAGTATGTAAACAACAAGTGCTTTGAGAGAAACAGCCACATGTCACAACATGGTATAAGCAAATGTCATCTCGGAAACCAGGCTACTCACTATGTTCTAGTTGGTGAAGCCATTGCACAAATTCCTGAAAGAGCGTCATCATCTCGATACTTTTTGGTAGGTTAGGACACCAAGGAAAAGCAGCCTTGGCCTGGGGGTCCAGGACAAGAAGAAATGAGAGGAGAGCCCACTGGAAATCAGGCAGCAGGCCTGGAACACACAGAGCTCTCTTTAGGTCTGGTCTCTGTTTCCTCTTGAGAACTTAGGTTTTGGAGGGACTACTATGTGTTCTTGCTCAACAGACAGAATCTCTAGATTCTAGAAGCAGAAACATTAATAAGTAGCTGGTTTCCAGAAAGTAAAGGGAAAAACCAGTTGGCTTTTTATTATAATGCAGGCAAATCCTTGCATAACCAAAGTGACACATCCATGATCTTTTAAATTTTTTCTCAGTTCACACGCACATGAAAGTATAAAACTCATCAGACTTGGACTGTTGTTTGGAAATGGCACAAAACCTTCCATTGTGCACGGGATCCAACCATTGCCCAAAGTTGTTCTCCTGGAGAATTCTTGAAATGATTTCTACAGCAGCCATCTCATGTTCACGTTATGTTGCTCCCTTCCTCATGAAAATGGTGGTTTGTTTTTTTGTTTTTTTCCATCAGGATTCAGTTTCAATTGTTCCTCAAATCCCTTCTCTTCCTTTAAGCCTTCCTGAATCACCCTCACCCACCACTGAGCTTTCTCATCTATATAATGGGGACTATAATGTCTACCTCCCAAGGGATTTGAGGATAGTTAGGATGTGAAAATCCCCAGCATTCAGTAGGCCACAGACTCTTTCAAGACTGACACAGGTTATGAGCTCTATCCTCATTAAATGCCTATACACAAAAATTTTTACCACGGTGTTTTAGGGAGTTCATGAATACCTTAAGCCCCTATTTGGGAAAAATCAATTTAGTGGAACAGATGTTTTTTGAGCAGCCACTATGTGCTCAATTTTTTAAAAATCCACAATATATTTATTTGCTTGATCCTAGAATATATATAAAATACTTTTAGAATATCTAATCCATATCTGTGTGATAAAAAAATTACTAATTACTGTAAAATATTTGTTTAGAGATCTTTTTATCTTCAGATTTATATTACAGTCAAGACAAATTACTTAGGTTATTTTCTTCCTCATTCTCTTCATTGTGGTTATGTTATTCACTTGTAATACAGTTAGGTTTATATGTCACTGTCTGCATTCCATTTTGGGTTGTACCCACACTCTGCCTTTATTTATTTATCTTTTTTTTTTTTTTTTTTGAGACAGGGTCTCACCCTATCACTCAGGCTGGAGTGCAGTGGCGTGGTCTCATCATAACCTCCATCTCCTGGGTTTGAGTGATTCTTGTGCCTCAGCCTCCCGAGTAGATGGGATTACAGGTGCCCAACACCACACTCAGCTAATTTTTTTGTATTTTTAGTAGAGACAGGGTTTCACCATGTTGGCCAGGCTGGTCTTGAACTCCTGGCCTCAAGTGATCTGCCCACCTCAGCCTCCCAAAGTGCTTGGATTACAGGCGTGAGCCACCGTGCTCGGCTTGTTTATTTATCTTTTGAGTACAGGAAACACTAACGTTGTTCTAAAAGTCAAAACTACACTAAGGTAAGAGAAACGCCACTCCTTACCATTTCCCATTGCCCCATTCTTTTCACATTTTTTCCATCCATCCCCGATAGGTAACCAATTAAATATTAGTTCCTAGATTCATCCTTCCTGCACTTCTTTTTGCAGAAATGAGAAGATACACATATATTCTTATATCTTCTTCTCTCTTACATAAAAGGTAATGAAATGCAAAAGAATATCTATATATATAGTCCCTGACTTACAATAGTTTGACTTATGATTTTTTGACTTTACGATGGTACAAAAATGATATGCATTCAGGAGAAATACTTCCAATGTTGATCTTTTCTTGGGCTAGCAAAATATAGTACGATATTCTCTTATGATGCTTGGCAGCAACAAAGAGACACAGCGCCCAGTCAGCCACGTGATTACCAGGGTAAACAACACATACTCTACAGTATATAGTGTTGCCAGATGATTTTGCACAACTGTAGGCCAATGTACATGTTCTGAGCACATTTAAGGCAGGCTAGGCTAAGCTCTGATATTCCCTAGGCTAGGTATATTGAGTACATTTTCAACTTATTATGGGTTTATCTGTACGTAACCCCATCAGAGGCCGAGGAGCATCTGTAGTATTCTACACGATACAGACTCTTTCACATTTTGTTTTTTTCACTTAACAACATATCCTGGGAATCTCTCCATATCAGTTCATGGAAATCTTCCTCATTCTTGTATAGTACTCCATTGAATGAATGTCCCACAGTTTCTTCAACCACTCCTGTATGTATGGGCATTTAGGTTGTTTCTAATATTTTGCAAAACAAACAATGCTGTCACAAATAACCTTGTGCGCATGCATTTTTGTATTGTTGGAGATGTAACTTCATGGCAAATTTCTAGAATTCCTAGAATCTGCTGGATAGTAAGTGCATATGAAGTTTTGTTAGATACTGCCAAATTCCCTTCCAAAGAGTTGTATCAGTTTGCATTCCCATCAGTAACATATAAATGTGCCTGTTTCCCCAGAGCTTCACCACAGTAATGGTGAAGCACTCATGCACTGTGGCTGTAAGGGGCAGAAACAGGTACATTCATGCCACAATATCTGGAACCTGTCCACTTTTCAGCAAATACCACAGCTAACGCCCTGGTCTAGGCCACCATCATTGTCTTCCTCGGGCTACTGCAGTTGCTTCCTGTCTCCTTCTTACAGTCTTAGCTCCATAGAGCACCAGGGATCCTTTAAAAAGATGACTCTTTGTTCAAAATTCTCCAGTGGCTTCCCAACTCCTTCAGAATAAAATCCAGTCCTAGCACATGAGGCCCTAAGAGTCTGGCTTCCAGCTTCATCTCCTACCGCTTTCTTCTTCACTCGCTCTGCTCCAGCTACGCTGGCTTCCTGCATATGGCAAGGGTCTCTGCACTTGTTCCCGCTCCCCAGGATACTCTTCCCCAGATATCCACAAGGCTTACTCCCTCACAACTCTGCCCTAATGTCACTTTAGGAGAAGCCTTTTCCCTGAACCAGCTTCAAACAGTGTCCCCTCTTCCTTCTCCATCCCCTCACCTTGCTTTACTTTTCTTCATGACATTCACCAATATCTGACATATTGTATTCACTGGCGGATCAATTGGTCATTTGCTTATCCACCTTTCAGTGGAATGTAAGGTTCATGAAGGCAGAAACTTTTTGTTGGGAAATAATAAGCAACCAATATGTATCTGTTGAATGAATGAAATGTATGCTGAATGAACAGTGGCTCAGACTTTCTTCTTCCTATCGTCTCTTAGGCACAAATAATTCATCCTCCCCTGAACTCAGTTTGGACTTATCTTTGCAAACTGTTTGACTGTTAATCATTACTAACTTGTGAAATTTCTTACACTCTATTCTGAATTACCACAGCTTATCTCTTTTTATTTAACTCATCACTTGCTTACTTATTTCTCCTAACTGCATCATAAAACCACTTAAAGATAGGAACAGTATATTATTCCTGTTTCTGTTTTCCTACATGGCAATGCATGGCACCCAGCATTGATCAGGGACTTGATAAATTTGTTGACTGTTCAATACTGATATACAATGCTGTTACTTTAAATGAATAAGGATAAGATTTAAAAATTATAGCTGATTAGAATGAGATCGATTGTAACCATGCTATAATAATTACTATTCCAAAAATGAACCTGAGCAATGTCCCAGTTTACAGGGAGAGAAAAACGCAAGGAGAGGGAGAGAGAATAGCTGCCTCTGAATTTAGACAAGCAATATTTTATCTACCTCCTTAGCTCCAGAAAGGTCACTCTGCCCCTTTTCCTATCACAGAAAGAACAGCATCTAAAAACAATTTCTGATGCCCAGTTTTTAGAAATTTTCATAGCACTAGTTCTGTCCTTTCTAAACACTCTAATCCCTGGGAAATCAATTCTCTGGCAATTATTTTGATTGCTAAATTCTGTCCAATGAGACCAGTAGCTGGTGAGGAATGGTGTTTATAAGACTCAGCTTCATCCAAGTAGAAGAGAGTATGATTTCACCTAGGTTGAGAAGCAGCCTGCCTCTGCAGATTCTCAAAAGTTGGATACAACTTTAAGACCAGCTACTAACTCAGCTCTTGGCCATACTGTATCCAGCGAGACCAAACCAGAACAAAACTGATTATTAGGAATCACTGCAACATTGGGAAAGGAGTTGTTTTCAAACTAGTCTGGTACAGAAAGTGACAAAATGGTCAGGCTGTACAGTGGGAGATACCCACACTTGCAAAGACTGTGAGTAATGGTGAAACTACTGTTACCACTTAATAGCAGCTGTATTTACATAACAGCTGCAATTTCAAACTTACTCTCAAGCTAAAAAAATGCTGTGTGATAAGTGGCTGAGGCATTTTGTGTCAAAATATATGATGCGTTTCTTTCAATGTCTAGGTGTGGCTATTTTGAGGTAGCAAAAGTTATGTGGACAAGTAAGAATTTATTCCTTTTCTGAGAATGTCAGGCTGGGAAGTCAATCTCTATTCTTACTCTACAGAGAATTCCTGGAAGTTCTTCCCAATCTTTGCACAAATATGGACAAGGCTGTCATCCTGCTTACCATGTCTGCTGATAAACCGGATACAGCTTTCCACCACCAGAGGAATTGCCTGGCTGGAGTCCTGAAAAGCCAAAGGGAAACACAACATTAGAATATTCAAACAGGGATAGCCCAGGGTCAGAGAAAACCGGCCAAACCATGCAGAACTGTCTTAGCGGATCACTGGCCGGTCTACAAAGAAGCACCTGGCCTGTCCTCAAAGTTCCAGAGCACAAAAATACAACCACCCACATGGAATGCTACACAGATGCCTTAAAGTCAGCATGTCCTAAATAAAACTGATCATCTTCTGTCCCAAACCAGTTTCTCACCACCTTCTCCACCACCTAATTAATCAATATTCTGTCATGTCTGCCTCCTAAATATCTCTCAAATCCATTCGCTTCTCTCTATCTCAACTGCCACCAACCTAGTTCAATCCACCAATACCTCAATTCCCATCCTTGCCATCCTCTGACCGCATTTCTCTTCCTTCACATAGTGATTAGGTAATCTTTAAACCGGCACATTTCATTATTTAAACTCCTTCAAAGACCTCTCATTACTTTCTTACATAGCCTTGCACGCCAGGAATCCTGCCTATGCCTCCAGTTCCACTGGCTGTTCTTTCCCCTAGCTTCTGCTACAGCTATGCTGGCCACGTTTCTGTTCTGCAAAGTCCTCCTTTGCCTCGTGGCTTTGCATGAGCTGCTCCTGCTGGGGGTATGTTCTCCTCAACCCTGATTGTGACTCCAATGTGTGGATGTGAATATTTGTTGGCACTTGTCACCACTACTTCTACTACTACTACTACTTCTACTACTACTGCTACTACTACTACTTCTACTACTACTACTACTACTACTACTACCACTCAAACTTCACAAGACAGATCCTATGTCAATTCCTGGGTGGTGTCCAGGGTTGGCCATGATGCTCTCACATAAGAGGTGCTCAATTATTCTCAGTTGAAGGTAGCAGAATGAACCAATGGGAGCTTCAGAAAGAGGGTTTGTTTGGTATAAAGGTAAGATAGAAAAGAAAAACTAACTCTAAATAGTGGGGACTAACAGGTACTAAGCAAAGAAGCAGGCCTCCCAGATGTCAATCTTTGCTCTGTTGTTTTGCTTCACAATCTGGCTCATGTCACTGAACTTTTTTGGGCCTCAATTTGCCTTCTACAGACTGGGGAGGGAACTGGAGGCAAGGAGAGTAATATTTCCTATTAACACATGAACATTAGTGCCTACCATTTATAGAGGAATTTAAAGAAGTGTGAGGCCATGTACTAAGTCTTTTAGATGGACTGGTGCTGGTAACAATCCTATGGAGTATATATTATTATTATTATTATACTCATTAAATGAAAAAGTGAGGCCAGGTATGGTGGCTCACACCTGTAATCCCAGCACTTTGGGAGGCCGAGGCCAGCAGATCACTTGAGATCAAGAGTGTGAGACCACCCTGGGCAACAGACTCTGTCTCTACTAAAAATAGCCTGGTATGGTGTTGCACACCTGTGGTCCCAGCTACTTGAGAGGCTGAGGTGGAAGGACTGCTTGAGCCCAGAGGACAGAGGTTGCACTGAGCCAAGATCAAGCCACTGCACTCCAGCCTGGGTGATGGAGCGGGACCCTGTCTCGAAAAAGAAAAAGAAAAGAAAAATGAAGAAATGAAGGCTCAGTGAGGTTAAGTAGCTGCTATGGTCACATAGCTGGCAAGTGGCAAAACCAGGATTCAAACCCAGGCAATTTCCCTCGGAGACCTAACACTTTGCCACTACCCATACTGTAACCTAGGCGTTCAGCAAACATTGCCAGGTGTGCATACCAAGTATTACTCAAAACTAGTAGGGTTTTATTTTATACATACAATTTTTTTTTTTTGGAGACGGAGTCTCGATCAGTTGCCCAGGCTAGAGTGCTGTGGCGCGATCTCAGGTCACTGCAAGCTCCGCCTCCCGGGTTCACGCCTTTCTCCTGCCTCAGCTTCCCGAGTAGCTGGGACTACAGGCGCCCGCCACTATGCCTGGCTAATTTTTTTGTATTTTTAGTAGAGACGGGGTTTCACTGTGTTAGCCAGGATGGTCTCAATCTCCTGACCTCGTGATCCACCCGTCTTGGCCTCCCGAAGTGCTGGGATTACAGGCGTGAGCCACCACGCCCCGCCTATTTTATATTTTAAATTAATTTATTGCTTTTAGAGATAGGGTTTCCCTCTGTAGCCTAGGCTGGAGTGCAGCGGTGCAATCATAGCTCAATGCAACCTTGCGCAAATAGTCTCAAGTGATCTTCCTGCCTCAGCCTCCTGAGTAGCTGGAACTACAGGTACCCACACCACACCCAGCACATTTTTATTTTTTCATAGAGGGTCTCGCTATGTTGCCCAGGCTGGTCTCAAACTCCTACCCTCAAGTAATCCTCCTGCCTTAGCCTGCCAAAGCGCTGGGATTACAGGTATGAACCATCGTGCCTGGCCTAAACCAGTAGGGTTTTATAATGCAGCTGAATGTACAATAATTCAGCTGTGTAGAAGAAAGAGATCAGGGAGAGGGGACCGAACTTAACTAGAAAGGGCTTTAGATGTTCAGGACAGAGACTGGACTGTCAAGTGCGATGGGTCTGTGTAGCTTCTGCCTGTTTGACAGGTCTGCGTGGATCCCTCCCCTGGCTCTGAATTTGCCACTGTAGCCATAGGGTTTGGCCACTATTAGGCAAGCAGCTGGGTGTCACAAAAAAGTCAGGCTGAGAGAAAAGCTGGCTTAGCCTCTACCTCTCAAGCTCTCTGGGAACCAGGGACGATGCCAAAGGGAGTACTGTATGTGCCAAGGTGAAGCTGGTGTCAGGATGGTTGCAGCGACCCAAATGCTCATCTTCATGACCCCCAAACCCATCTGCTTCCTCCAGCTTTCCAGCTACAGAAGCCAGTGTCTGCCCTCTTGTCGGCATCACTGACTGGCCAGTTAGGCTAGGGTGATCTCAGGGGAAGAATCTTTGTCTTCTCTTCCTTATTCTAAGGAAGAAACTGGGTTCCACTATAAAAATGCCAAAAAAGCTCAATTTGGGGGAAGTCTTTTTATGTTTACAGACTTCTGTTATTACATTTCTCATAAATAATAGCAGCAGAAGAATGAAACTAGAGCCTTATCTCTCACCATATAGAAAAACAAATCAAAATGGATTAAAGACTTAAATGTAAGACTTGAACTATGAAATGACTAAAAAAAAAAAAAAACCAATGGGGCAATGCTTCAGGGATACTGGTCTGGGCAAAGATTTTTTGAGTAAGACCTCAAAAATATAGGCAACAAAAGCAAAAACAGACAAATGGGATTATCTCAAGCTATAAAGCTTTTGCAGAGCAAAGGAAACGATCAACAGAGTGAAGAGACAACCTAAAGAATGGGAGAAAATATTTGCAAACTATCAATCTGGTAAGGGATTAATAACCAGAATATATAAGGAACTCAAACAACTCAATAGCAAAAAACGAAACTATCTGATTAAAAAATGGGCAAATGATTTGAATAGGCATTCTCAAAAGAAGACACACAAATGGCCAACAGGTATGTGAAAAAATGCTCAATGTCACTAATCATGAGAAACGCAAATTTTTAAATAATCTCTCCCCAATTAAAATGGCAATTATCAAAAAGCCAAAAAATAACAAATGCTGGCAAGGATGCAGAGAAAGGGGAATGCTTGTATACTGCTGGCAGGAATGTAAATTAGTACAGCCACCACAAAAAAACAGTATGGAAGCTCCTCGAGAAACTGAAAATAGATCTACCATATGATCCAGCAGGCCCACTGCTGGCTATAGATCCAAAAGAAAAGAAATCAGTATATTGAAGTATCAGTATAAGTGCACTCTCACGTTTATTGCTGCATTATTCACAATAGCTGAGATATGGAAGCAACCTAAGCGTCCATCAATGGATGAATGGGTAAAATGTGGTATATATACACAATGAAATATTATTCAGCCATAAAAAAGAATAAAATTCTGTCACTTGCAGCAACATAGATGGAACTGGAGGACATTGTGTTAAGTAAAATTAGCCAGGCACAGAAAGATAAATACAGCATATTCTCACTTGTATGCGTAGGCTAAAAAATTTGATCGCATGAAGGTAGAGAGTAGAATGATGGTTTCCAGAGACTGGGAAGGGTAGTGGGGAGTGAGGGGTTAAGAAGTGAGGTTGGGCCGGGTGAGGTGGCTCATGCCTGTAAACCCAGCACTTTGGGAGGCTGAGGCCGGCGGATCACCTGAGGTCAGGAGTTCAAGACTAGCCTGGCCAACATGGTAAAACCTTGTCTCTACTAAAAATACAAAAATTAGCTGGGTATGGCAGTAGGTGCCTGTAATCCCAGCTACTCGGGAGGCTGAGGCAGGAGAATTGCTTCAACCCAGGAGGTGGAGGTTGCAGTGAGCCAATATTGCACCATTGCACCCCAGCCTGGGTGAGAAGAGTGAAACTCCATCTCAAAAAAACAAAACAACAACAACAACAAAAAAGAAGTGAGGTTGGGCAGGGCGCAGTGGCTCACGCCTGTAATCCCAGCACTTTGGGAGGCTGAGGCAGGCAGATCACCTGAGGTCAGGAGTTTGAGACCAGCCTGGCCAACATGGCGAAACCCTGTCTCTACTAAAAATACAAAAATAAGCCAGGCATTCTGGTGCACGCCTGTAATCCCAGCTACTTGGGAGGTCAAGGCACGAGAATCGCTTGAATCGGGGAGGCAGAGGTTGCAGTGAGCTGAGATCGCACCACTGCAGTCCAGCCTGGGCAACAGAATGAGACCTTGTCTCAAAAACAAAACAAAACAAAAAGTGAGGTTAGTTAATGGGTATAAAAATATAGTTAGATAGAAGAAATAAGTTCTAATGTTTGATAGCACAGTAGGATGATAATAGTTAACAATAATTTACTGGACATTTCAAAACAGATAGAAGATTTGGAATGTTCCCAATACACACACACCAAAAAATGATACATATGTGAGGTGATATGTATTACCCTGATTTGGTTATTACAAATTGTATGCATGTATCAAAATATTACATGTACCCCATAAGTATGTACAATTATTGTGTATTAATATAAATTATTAAAAATAGTAGCAGCAGTGATAATGAAGATAGTGATATGAGTGTTTGCATAGTTTTGTTGGTCCTAGGTTTATATATTATGACCTAGAGAGAGGAAAGCTGGAAAGCTTACAGGCTACTGGCTTCAACAAATTGTGTGAGTACAAAATTTGGCCTGCAGGAAATGGAGTATCAGTGGTAGTTAAAGGTAAGTACGAAGGGTTGGCAGGAAACAGGGCAAGAAAAATATTAACCTGCATGTCCGTGGTTACCAGCAGCACTCACATGCAGCCCCCAGTGGATAATCTGTGGCAGGCAAGGGTGGGCTACAGATGACCTGTCCTACTGCACAAGCATTTTTCTAGTCCCCACTGCTCCAGTGGAGTCTACGAGTCCAGCAGGAGCACAAAATGGACAAAGTCACAAAGGCTTTGAATGCTCCTGCCATCCTCCTCTCTCCTTGTAATGTTTCTGAGCAATGAGTAAATTAATTTCCCTGGGATGTGCCTGTGCACTCCTGTGGTGCCATGAAGACCTGCACTTCACCACTGCCTTTGCAAAGAGTTGACTGAGTTTATTTTATTTTATCTTATTTTATTTTGAGACAGAGTCTCTCTCTTGTCACCCAGGCTGGAGTGCAGTGGCACGATCTCGGCTCACTGCAACCTCTGCTTCCCAGGTTCAAGTGATTCTCCTGCCTCAGACTCACAAGTAGCTGGGATTAGCCCATCACCACGGCTGGCTAATTTTTCTATTTTTGGTAGAGACGGGGTTTTACCATGTTGGCCAGGCCGGTCTCAAACTCCTGACCTCAGGTGATCCGCCCATCTCGGCCTCCCAAAGTGCTGGGATTATAGGCGTGAGCCCTGACTGAGCAGTGTCTACGTTTTTATGTACTATTCGTCTCTTCCTTTCTCTTTCTCTTCTTCCCTCCTCCAACGTTAAAAATCCTTGTCAGTTTAATTCCCTCATACACTTTTTTTTTTTTTTTGGTAATGAAATCCTAGGGTTAGAAGGGGCCTTTAAGGAATGAGGCAAAATTCTCATCCAATCAGATTAAGGGAACTTCAAACCAAAAGTAGAGGGAGAAAGGTAGGGCCTAAGTTGGAAAACCTAGTAAAGCAGTGGTCCAGTGATTTGCAGGAGAAAACAATCAGAAAGGGCCGGGCGCGGCGGCTCACGCCTGTAATCCCAACACTTTGGGAGGCCGAGGCAGGTGGATCACTTGAGCTTAGGAATTCGAGACCAGCCTGGGCAACACGGTGAAACCCGGTTTCTATAAAAAAAAAAATACATAAGTTAGCCAGGCGTGGTGGTGTGCACCTATAGTCCCAGCTACTCAGGAGGCTGTGGTGGGTACGCTGCTTGATCCCAGGAGGTGGAGGCTGCAGGGAGCCGAGATCGTGCCACTGCACTCCAGCCTGGGTGACAGAGCCAGACCCTGTCTCAAAACAAAACAAAACAAAACAAAACAAAAAAATTGGAAAGGTGGCCAGAAAATCTGTGAATATGCATTATCTGGTATAATTTCACATGGGTAAGAGGGTTAGAGTTTTTCTTAGGTACTTATTTGTACTACATTTGTTAATTTTCATTTTTACCAAGGGAGAAAATACAAATCTTGACAACAGATTATATGTGAGTAATGATGAAAAAAGCATCAAAGGTAAGATTTGGGGCCTCAGAGACTGTGAAGAATGGAGTCTCCCTGAACACAAACAGAGAAGTAAGGGGAGGGGCTACGCAAATCAAAATGTGATGGGGGACGGTGAGATTGATGCTGAAGGTAGAAGGTGCTATCACAACTTTCAAGCACTGAGGAGCTACTCATTGGACTCAAAAGGACAGCATTATAGAACAAAAGAATGCTTAGGGAAGAAGAGAAAGATTCATCTAAGGGAACAAGAGAGACAAGGGAAAGAATATAGAGAGACAACGTGAGAGGACAGAGCCCTGGAGAAATGCCTCAATTTAGAGGAATGGAGAAAGACCAACAAAGAAGATACGAAGTCATGGCCAGGAGAGAAATAATGCTGAGGTTACAGGAAGCAGGGAAGGTCTGGAAGCAGCAGTGGGACTGTCTCTTTTTTAAAAAAGGTCTGGGATGGTTTAAATCTAGTCTTCCACAGGGTCAAAAATGACTGGAACCCATTAAGGACCCTCAAAAACAAAAACTACTAGCTTCTTCCTCTTGTTTGCCTGATTTGCCATAAACAAACAATTATTTCCTTGTTACTTATACAAGATTACTCACCTTCCAAGTAACTTACTATCTATTTTATCTTCCTGACCATCTTAGGAAAACTTCTTGCTGATCCACTAGTAGATATGAACTGCTAGAGAGAAACTGGGGCAGCAGAATGAAAATAAGGTCTTTATTTGATTGGGGATTTTGGTATATCCTGTAACTCCTATGCAAATCTAGCACCAGACAAACACACTTTGCCTGCAACTGCTTAGGTGCAGCAGGATGCAAACCAGATGGGTGCTGTTCCCCTCCAACGGTGAGCCCAACCAAGGGCACATTATCACCTGCCAAACTGATGTCTCTGGCACTCCTGCAGCCACAGTGGAGGCTGCAAACCCCTTGTAAACATGCTCCAGCTATAAGCAAGATGCCTGGTTTCAGCCCAGTAACTGAAAAGAACAAACTTCAAGTTCATTTCTTCTCTTAGTGTTAAAGGGAAAATGGCTTGCTCCCTCTGCAAGATATGCACCTATTAATTTTAAATGCACTAAATTATCTCTAGGAGTCACTCCATTCCTCTCTAGTTCTAAATGAAATTATGGAAGAAAGAGGAAGAAGAAAGAAATAGAGGAAAAAGAGGGAGGAGACTTGCAATTAAATTTTTATAATTTAAAAAATGTGTAATTGCATCTGATGGCATACTTATTAAGATGAGATTCAAAGTAGAGAAGGGGAAAATAGTGACAGCAAAGCTGAGACAAGCGAGGCCTGTATCATCCAAGTTCCCCAGCTTAATGGTCCACCCCGTCAGAGCAGTCAGATGAGCTGAAGAAATGCCGGGGCTGCCGACACCATAGAAACCATGCGTCCTCTTTATTCGATTATCTCCCTGTGGCTAGAGCCACTGAGAATTACCCAAAATGATTTTTTAAAGCCTGGATTAGCTTTCCCCTGAGCAGACACAAAGATATTTCTCAGCTCTCTCCACTCGCCCTCCCTGCTGTCTACTGCATAGCTGTTATGAGCTTAGGGGACATAAAATCATTTCAGTTTTTGCCATAAAGTATAATTAGGAAGTCAATTTTGCTACTGCAAAAATACTTCAATTAATTTTTTTTAAACAAGCACAAGTGCTGTTTAGATTATCCATTGATGTGGATTATCCATGCCACTGCTCTCTAAGATCCCTCCTAATATGGGTAATGAGAGCTGGCTGCCCAGTGGCAGATTTTAATACAACACTGAAGATCATGCACCAAATTGCAGAGTTGAACGGCTCTTGCCTATCGTTCCTAGACCAGACTTAATCTTCGCATTGTTAGCATGTCTTAGGAATCCATCTAGAATGACTACGCCACCAGAAACAATCAAACAAAATCTGCCAACTTAAAGCGAGATTGTCTGGTCTAGCTAATTAGGTGCTGTGAGTTACTGATATGTTAGCACATACGTAGGAAGTGTCAGGCCTCTTTTGTGGTCTTGGAAAAGGATGCCATGGGCAGTTCTGGAACAATCTGCACCAATGAAACCAAACCCTTAGTATGCAAGAGGATAAATGACTAGAAAGGAGAGGGACAAGTCAAAAAGACTGTGGCCACTCCAACTAGTTACATCAATGACATTGCCACAACATTAAGTATACTATGACTAAATGATACATTCCAAATGCACGCATGAAGTCAGAGGTGTCTGTCCGGCACACAGTGGCACTCAGTAAATGCCTGTGGGATGGACTATATTTTCAGGCCAGACCAGCCTGGCCCTGGTTGGGCCCTTACCTGTTTCCTCACAGTTGAGCTGCGCCTGTGACCAATCCCGCCGAATCAGAGTGGACCAATCCAGCAACAAGGAAGAAAAAGAGAAAATTGGGACGAATGAGATAAACAATCACTCTTAAACCCAGAAGTAAAGTTTTTAATAATTAAAAACAATCTGTGTGGTGGCTAATGAAACATGTGACATTACTCAGTTCAGTCCCAGAAATGGCTAAGAGACTTGATAAATTACTTCCACAATAAAGCCTACTAAAGCTCTTTTTTTCACAAAAGCACAGACGTCCCTGCTTTTAATGTCTACCACTACTCAAAATTAGAATAGGAGAGGACTGGTTCAATTTGCAGTAAAATATATTTGGGTTAGACAATAAGAAGATTTTTTTGTGTGCTAGGAGACACTGGGAAACACCAAGGGATGCTTTTTGTTTTGTTTCTCTAGGAAATCCTTAAAGATCGCTATCTTTACAGGGAACAATTTTTCTGGATTTAGAGTGTAGAACATCTAGTTTGGAAAGAACCTTGAGAATCCTCTTGGTCAATGTTTTCCAATCTGTGTTTAGCCTCAGAAGCCCCTTCTCAAAGGGAATCTGACTCAGAGGCACAACACCCAAACCAAGGAGGCCAGGGCTGTCCTGCTCTGAGTGAAGGAGGAGACCAGAGCCTGGTTGCTGGTCATCGCTCTGCCCCTGCCACCAGGCCACTCCTGAGGAACCCCTTTGGAATCCTAGAGCTCTTTGAATCTAGTGTAGTGCTCTGGTCTTATAGAAGAGGAAACCAGAGTTCAGAGAGGGGAAAATAGTGGCCCAAGGTCTCACAGCAAAATAACTCAGCACCGGGAAATCCAACTCAGCTCTTTTCAGTCCTACAGAGACTTCCACAGACTCAGGAGCTCAGGTGAACTTACAGTAAGACTCTAACACCAAAAAGATATGTTCCAGAGAATACCATTATCCTGGTTCCCTCCAGTCATCAAGACTGGTATATTAATGGGATCTTTACTGTAATTCACAATGACAAAACAATGAAAGCCAAATGAAGCTATCTCCAAATAATGAGCCTATAATTCTAAATGGCCTCATGATTATTATGCGTTTTGGCAGATATAAGTGGTTGATATAATGGGTTGACCCAGGGTCTCTAAGGAGTCCAACCCATTAAAGCCCCTTCTCTAGTTAAATCAGCACATTTCTAGGCATCTAAGAATGGTTGGATGAATGAATACCTTGCTCTCCGACAGCTCACAAATTTTCTCATAGCAGCACCGTGACTGAGAGGGAAAATATTTGGCTGGGGTGGAGGAGGAAGGGGAAGGTGGGGAAAGATTGGGAGGGGTGCATACTTGTACATCAGGCAAATATTTCTACCAATACTCTTTGGCAAGCCAATGCAATGTAATATTTCATTATCCAGCAATAGTCACTACTAATTAGGGGCTGCCTTCTTTTCTGGGCATAAAAAAAAAAAAATCAAATGCCATCTCCTGATCTTCTTTCTCTGGGTCAGAGACCCCCCAAAGCCCCTATGTTGAAATCTAGCAGCTAAGGTTAGGTTACCAGAATCCTCTACAGTTGAATGTTTACGTTACTTGCAATTCAGTGGCATTTGGGGGTCTCCGGGACAATTTCAGCAAATGATAACCCCTTTCACTCAGTTCTGCTTAGCTCCTTCTCCAAGTCCCAGAAAACCCCATTTCTATCTGAGATCAGATGGGGTCAGTAAGGCAAAGGGAAGTAAACAAACCCCGCCCCAGGCCATTGCTTTGTAAAGTCATTCAATGCCTTTACAACTCAACTCCTTGGCTCTCTCCCAGACTAAGATTGCTCTACCTCCCAGGCCTCTATCACTTCCCAGACCTGTCCCAGGCCACACTCACCTGGCTAGACTGCAATCTGTCCGCTGACCTGTTGGAAACACAAAGGCAAAAAGCATTATGTTAAAGGAGAAGGGGTGGAGGGAGACCCACTCCTAGTAACTACCACGCCTATCTGCCCTAGACAGCCACAGTATAACAGTGTGTGGCAAAAGAGAGGAGAGGGAGAGAGAGAGAGAGAGACAGAGACAGAGACAGAGAGAAAGAAGAGAAAGCACCAAGACCCTCTTCCTGGGCAAGAACTGTTTCTGATGCTGATTCCCAGTCCAGGTCAGTCCCCCTAAACCTTAGGGCCAGTTCTGCTTCCCAATGGGAACATAGAGATGGAGGTAGTGGAACAATAGCAGCACAGATCATACTTAATAAATTATTAGAAGCCCCCCCAGAGATGAAATTCAGCTTCTCTTACGTTGGATGCGTGTGCGGTGGGGTGGAAGGCCAAGTTTACTTGCTCCTGAGTATATGAACACACACACACACACGCGCACACACACACACACACACACACACACAGAGTTGGAGGCTGCGAGAACAAGAGGAGTTGTTTGCGGGAGAGAACAGAGAAGATATGGATATTCTAGCTTTAGATTCATAGTAAATTCTCCTGTTAGGTTTGACTGAGGTGGCAAGGGAGATGGGAGATACAATGTTGATACTGCTAGCAAATCATGGTTCTCAATCCAACAGTGGGCCTTAGGAGTTTAATGCGGGTCATTACTACCTTTTAAAAAATATGAAACTGAAAATCTTCAAGTTCATGAGAAGTATTCTCATGTTTTAAAAAAATATACATGCATGTCTACATGGGAAATAATGTAATATATATTGCTTTCTTTGGTCCACAGTTAATGAAGCTTGATCTGTTTTAGATCTGCATTATTTAAACCACAGGCAAACCCTAGCAGGTGCTGAGCTGGGGGAAGTAAAAATCAGCTCCCACACTCCTCCCTATCCAAGCTCCTGCAAAGGCAACTCCAAGGGCTGGGGGAGGGAGGGCAGGGCATTTCCTTGCCTTTAAAGGTTGGTAATTGTTGCTTACAGTTCAGCTCATCTTGAGCAACGCCATCCCCCACCCCTAACTGTCTCTCATTACCAAAGGCTCAGCTCTTATGTGCAAAAATATTATTCTGAGCCATTATTTTCAACATCTGTTCCATTTCCATTCTGGAATATTCATACACATCAATTATCCCTCTATGGCAAGAACAAGGGGCTCCTGCATCTTGGTGACAAATACATTCAGAAGGCAGGGACGTGATGACTTGCACACAGAAAGATTTATAGTTTTTTTTTTTCTTTATTGCTAGAACTTGTCATCTTTAGTCATCTTTAGATTAAGGCAATTTGCAGCACTAACGAATGGTCAGCCTTCGTCCCTCCATAGTAGCACATTTGGTGCATAAATGTGTGAGTAAAACCATTCACTCACACACAAACGTGAGCGCATATGAATGCATTTGTATGACCCCAAGGCCCTGCTCTGTCTTACTTACGGACTATGCTTAGACTGTCTTGATTCTCCATGGAGCGATCTGATAACCCAACAGTAAAGATTTTCTATAAGCAAAGTTTGGCCCTCCATGCCCAAACTTGCTTAGTCTGAGTCCTTTTGGTGGTGAGGAAGAAAGAATAGAAATTATCTAACAGGCTTTCTTCACATAAAAGAAAATGCCTTAAAAGTCATAAGATTGGGCTGGGCCTGGTGGCTCATGCCTGTAATCCCAGCACTTTGGGAGGCCGAGGCCGGCAGATCACCTGAGGTCAGGAGTTTGGCACCAGCCCGGCCAACATGGTGAAACCCCGTCTCTACTAAGAATACAAACAAATTAGCCAGGCGTGGTGGTGGGCACCTGTAATCCCAGCTATTCGGGGGGCTGAGGCGGGAGAATCGCTTGAACCTGGGAGGTGGAATTTGCAGTGAGCCAAGGTCACACCATTGCACTTCAGCCTGGGCGACAGAGCAAGACTCCATCTCAAAAAAAAAAAAAAAAAAAAAGTCATAAGATCAACTAGGCGTGGTGGCTCACACTTGTAATCCCAGCACTTTGGGAGGCTGAGGTGGGTGGATCACCTGAGGTCAGGAGATTGACACCAGCCTGGCCAACACGGCAAAACCCCGTCTCTACTGAAAATACAAAACTTACCCAGGCGTGGTGGCACGTGCCTGTAATCCCAGTTACTGGGGAGGCTGAGGTGGGAGAATCCCTTTAATCTAGGAGGTGGAGGTGGCAGTGAGCCGTGATGGCACCACTCCACTCCAGCCTGGGTGACATAGCAAGACTCCATCTCAAAAAAAAAAAAAAAGTCATTAGATAAAAGATTAGAGAAAAAAATTAATCATCTGGAAAATCATCCAAGGCAGGAAAAGGACTGGGCAAAAAAGGTGGGTAGGAGGCTCTGGTATAATAAGAAGTGAGGCTCCAGTTCCTGGGGCCAATGAGCCAAGGAGTATTGCACACTTTCCTAAACTTTGCAGTTTGTCTAAAGAGTGCTCAAGAATTTATTTTAAAATGTCAGATCTCTGTGTAAGTACAGGCTTACCTGTAACTGATGTTAGCACATATTCCCTGCAGCTTCTCCCTTCCTCTCCCTCCTATCTTTAAGTGAGGAGATTAGTGGGGCAGGGAGGAGGGGTGGGGCATTCAGAGGCATCCCCAACCTGGGAATCCCATTAATCATAGGATGCTGAGAGTTGGGCAGGAAATCTGGGCAGGGTGCCAAAAAAACCCTGGGGAAGCTTCTCTTTCAACCTCCACCTTCTGTTTGACAGTTGAGGAGAGAAAGTCCAGAGTGCCAGTCCAGTTCTCTGCCTTGCTACTTTCCAGGGTCTGGTTAAAATCATTCTATGAGACAAGACAGTCCATTCAGCACCATGGCCTCAGCACAGCCACAGGAGAGCGGGCTGCCACTTAAACAGCATTAGGAGCTTTCAAAGCAGAGGGAAACTGATGTTCTTTCTGGAAGCTATAGAAAGCAGCAGTCTGTCCATCCCTCCTGCATTTGAGGATTCTCTCCTCTCAGAGCAGCTGCATATCTCATCTCACAGCTCCCTACCTTCTTGCTCCGGTCTCAGTGCTGCCACAGAGGAGCTAGGAGTTTTAACAGTGTCTGGAGAATAAATAACCCCTCAGCCTCTCTACCCTAGTTGTGGCAGAGGAGGCGAAGGTGGAGGGACTGGGTGGAGAGCAGGCACGCTCCATTTAAACAACTAGATGATACACGTTAGTGCTTCATTAAGCATTGGCCTTTCCCCATTACTCAAGCAGTCATTTGGGGTGTGTGCTTCCACATCAAACAAGCCAGGAAAAGAAAGGCATTCATATAACAAGATCGGGTCCACTTGGCTGAGGATGGAGGCGTGTGCTCAGCAAGAAAGCTCCAGCTGGCCTCACTGTCAAGCCTCCAGCAGAGGGTTCCCACACTCACTTTCTCCCAGGGTTTTCTGCAGAAGGTCATGCTTGGCTTGTAACTTGGTGATGAGGTTCCTGCCCTCCAGGTACTCTTTCATTTTCTGTAAGAGAGGAGGAGGAAAAAGAGCAATCAGACTCCGGAAGAAGAAAAAAACATCACAGATGCTCAGCTGGACAATTCCCCTTTATAGAGGTCATTTGGTTTCTGACCCAATTTCCACCAGTCAATTTTTTAATTTCTTTAAGGCACTGATCATATGGGCAGCTGTTGATTTTCAAGGTGGATTAATATCCTTCTCCAGGTTTTTTCTGGGAGTTCTATGATGGCCAGTATAAAGAAACTGTTTCCTAGAGCCCTTCTCCTGCAGTTTCACTGAGGAAGAGCAGGGAGGGTAGATGAACTTATTGAGCCCTGGTCTTCTTGGTGTGAGGACATACACCTGCTATCTGTCACCTCCACTGACATCCTGTCCCGCCCTGGCCCCTCGGCGGGAGGAGGGGGGGACATTCCATCACACCAGCAGCAGTGCCAATGGCAGGCTCAGTCCCTGCCTCAGCTGCAAGCCCAGGATGTGGAGCATCTTTGAGCCATATCCTCAACAGCTTCCTTCTCTATTCTGCATGGAGTCTTTATGGAAAGCTTCAGGTTTCTGAGCACTCAGCGGAAGGGGCTGACATCCCCCACTTGCATACACACATCCAGGTCCAAACACAAGATGAAGTTTTGGAAATGTGATCCCACCTGCTCTCACAGTCAAAATATGATTGCTGTGCTGCACTTTCAGATTTGTTCTCTCTCAACCCTCGTCTGCCCAGTGAGAGACCGTATGTCCCCAGACAATTCATTGAATCTTCAAAACAACCCTAGGAACTATCATCATCATCGTCATCATTTCCATTTTACACATGAGAGCACTGAGGTTTCGAGAGTTTAATTAAGTTGCTCAAGGTCAAACAGTTAGTGAGTGGTAAAGTTAGTATCCAAATACAGACAGTTTGACAATACAGCATATGCTCTTAACCATTATGACAAAAAGCCCCATCCATCATGGTACAGAGCAGGAGAAGGAGAGAAGCAGAACTAAACTTCGTAGCGTTAATGCTCTATGCATGCAGCAACATAGCAGGTTTTAGAGCACTTCACCGCGTATTCTCTCATTTGACTCTAACAATAAGTAACTGTATGGCACATAGGGAAGATATTATTTCCTTATTACAGATAAGATGATCTCAGGGGAGGGGATTACAGATAAGATGATCTCAGGGGAGGGGATTATAGATAAGATGATCTCAGGGGAGGGAAGGTATCAAATAAATTGCTGATCGTTGCAAGCTAGCAAGTGGTAGTGTCAGGCCCAACCCAAGGCCTTTGGACTTTTAACACAGTATCTTTTCCACTCTCCTCCACAGCCTTTCTTGGGGTCTTAGTTTGCCTTGATCACCTCCTGCGGGAGAATTGCTTGAACCTGGGAGGCGGAGCTTGCAGTGAGCCAAGATCGCACCACTGAACTCCAGCCTGAGCAAGAGCAAGACTCCGTCTCAAAAAAAAAAAAAAAAAAAGAAAAAGAAAAAGAAAAGAAAAGTGAACAAATGTGAGTTACTTTTACTCTATACTTTTCTGTACAGTGTGAACTTTTAACTAAGAGCTTGCATCTGATTCTCTCTCTTGTTTAAAAACAAAAGAAAAATCTGCTTTCTCTGGGATGCAGTCCCTAGCCCTCCCGTGTTCACCCAGATGGTCCTGTGTGTACCACACAAATCTCCATGACAGCACTTCTCACACAGCCCTGTCAGAGGGTTTATTACTCATGTGTCTTTTTCTCCAGACTGCCTCCTCCCTATGGTCAGAAACCATGTCATTCATTATCTTTTGCATCCCTGATAGTACCACGCCTAGCAGATAGCAGATACTCAATAAATGCATGATGAATAAATGAATGAGCAGTCTTACTCTCCTCTGGGTAGACCCTTCCTCAGCAGTTACAAACCAAGCCCCTAGTGTGCCTGTACTCTCTAAATTAAAAATAAAACAAGCCAAAACCAAATCTTACACCAAATCATTTCTACTGCCTTATTCATGATCTATTCCCTCTGTCCCTTTATGCTTTTGCACAAGAACATCTGCAAGGAAAGAGGCTCTGTTGTCACCTTCCCTTTTCCATCTGCTCCAGATGCCAGCTCACCTGCTGTCATTCTTCCCGGGGTAATATCCAAATCCCCAACCAATGCCTAACTGTGGGTTTGGAACAGTGCTTTAGGGCCCAGAGGTGGAAAGCCTTCAGGAAATATCCATTGCCAACAACGCAAGCCTCAAAAGCCTCTCTCTTTGGAAGGTTATCCCAGGAGACTCTAAAGGTTTCCTAATGAGGAAAATTCACCAAGAAGCTGTAACCTTTAAAACAAGACCAGACTGGCTCAGAAAACGGCCACAGTTCTCCAAGGAGATGGATGCAAATTCCTTCCTCTCACTACTTGTGATTCCGGACATCATTTTTTAAATTCATGTTCACAATTCATTAGTTAACTCTGGCTGTCACTTGATGAACCGTTAAAATAAATAACAATCTGGTAAAGATGTATGATGGATTACCTCTTTGGGTTCCATTAAACCCTGAAGAATCATAACTGTGTCAAGGTATGAACTGCATCCCTAATACTGGCGTGGAAACCACAGTTGGGAGTTTTCCATCCAGGTAAGCCAGGTTGGTGAGAATGAAATTGGATAATAAGCATTACTGTTAATAGCACAGGGCCTGGCACAGAGCAGGCACTCAAAAAGGTGTTCCTTATACCTGAATCACCTCCTCAGTGAACCTAAAAGCATCCCTTCCCTAAGCGTCTTTGCTTTGTGCTAAAATAAAAGCAGAATGAAAGCAGAAGGTTTTGGGCCTTAAAAAAGTAGTAAGAGGCACTAGAATGCTTTTCAAATTTCATTTTTAAAAACCTCTTCCCTTTAAATACACTCTTACCATGGGGGTATAAAACTCACTGGATGTTGCTTATGCCTTGGATTTAATCTGCGTGAACCCAAGACCCTAAGTATCCACTGCAGCAAGGCAGGAGGAGTGAGTACACCTACCCAGCCCATGCTCAGAGATACACAGATGTCACTAAAGTGGCTGTTTCCCCACCATGCAGGCATGCTGACATTTCCCCTCCTCCCTGTCAATTTTTAAAATAGGAAACAGCTGTCAGATAGAATACATAATAGAGGAAACTTTAAATGGAGCATGTCTCCCCAGTTTAATTGACAGCACAGGGGCATTCACTCATTTGTACTCACTAGCACACGTTTACCAAGGGCCCGCAAGAGAATACCAGGATAAAAAGATCTCAGACCACAAGTTCCAAGTCTAGTGTCACTCAGTGCCCCAGTGGCCAAGGCATTGCCTCCTCTTCTATTACCTTCCCCAAACCTGTCCCTAAGAATTCAGACTGTTGAGCTTTGTTACTTATCAGCCACGATCCTTAACCCCTTCACTACTCTATCCCCCATAAAAGAACTTAATTCTCCAACTCCCTATAAAAGGAAATACTTAGGCCGGGCACGGTGACTCACGCCTGTAATCCCAGCACTTTGGGAGGCCGAGGCGGGTGGATCACGAGGTCAGGAGTTCGAGACCAGCCTGGCCAACATAGTGAAAGCCCATCTCTACTAAAAATACAAAAAATTAGCCGGGCGTGGTGGCGGGTGCCTGCAATCCCAGCTACTTGGGAGGCTAAGGCAGGAGAATTGCTTGAACCTGAGAGGTGGAGGTTGCAGTGAGCCCAGATTGCACCATTGCATTCCAGCCTAGGCAACAAGAGCCGCGGCTCGGTCTCCAAAAAACAAAGGAAATACTTAGGAAAATGCCAGCCTTATAAAGCTTTGGTAAACCTTGGCTAAACAGCGAGCATCACTGCCTATGAGGAGGGAATTTGTTAAACAAATGATGGCACATTCATACAGTGGAATTCTATCCAGCCATTTAAAAAGGACGCAGATCTTTTTGGACTAACATAAAAATAAGATTCAAGATAAATAACGTTAAAAAAGTGAAGAACTGTATAAGTGGAATACTTCTATATCTACTTCCATTTTCTTTCATTACATTTCTAATGTAATTTATCATATTAAAGGCTATTTACAGATACGTCAGTTGTTGTCCATGCATGGAGTATCTCTGGAAGGACACAGAAGAAACTGGTTTCAATCACCAGCAGAGGGGAGGGGAAAGAGGAGTCAGGAATGAAAAGAAACTTTATAGTACATTTTCCTGTATACCCTTTTGAAATCTTTGCATCCTTTAAAAATATCGATTTTTAACAATCACAATAAAAAAGGCAACGGGTAAAAAGTAGACATTGCTGAACTATGTGTCATAAAAGATAAGCGACAAACACAAAGCCAAGAAGATCAGGAAACATGTCACCACTGAGGGCAAACAAGAGGCGAAAGTTGCTGAGCTGTTCCTGAGCCCTTCCCTTCACCTCTGCTTCTTCCACAGGGTGTAGAGAAGCAGCCTGTGTCCAGAGACCCTGCAACCAGAGTGGTGGGTCCAGCTTTTGTGAGCTACCCATCCTCTCTGGATTTACTGATTGATTGATTGATTGATCGATTGAGATGGAGTTTCACTCTTGTTGCCCCAGGCTGGAGTGCAATGGCATGATCTTGGCTCACTGCAACCTCTGCTTCCCGGGTTCAAGCAATTCTCTTGCCTCAGCCTCCTGAGTAGCTAGGATTACTGGCATGTGCCACCACGCCCAGCTAATTTTTTTGTATTTTTAGTAGAGACGAGGTTTCTCCATGTTGATCAGGCTGGTCTCAAACTCCCCACCTCAGGTGATCCGCCCGCCTCGGCCTCCCAAAGTGCTGGGATTACAGGTGTGAGCCACCACGCCTGGCAGATTTATTTATTTTTAAATCTTTCTTTCTTTTTTTATTTTAGGCAGTCTTACTCTGTCACCCAGGCTGGAGTGCAGTGACACGATCTTGGCTCACTGCAACCTCTGCCTCCCAGGTTCAAGTAATCCTCCCACCTTAGCCTCCTGAGTAGCTGGGATGACAGGCGCCTGCCACCACACCCAGCTAATTTTTGTATTTTTAGTGGAGACAGGGTTTCACCATGTTGTCCAGGCTGGTCTTGAACTCCAGGCCTCAAGAGAACCACCCGCCTCAGGCTCCCACAGTGCTGGGATTACTGGCATGAGCCACCAAGCCTGGCCTCTTTATTTTTTAATTTTTCAAATGCGAAGGTTGGGTTAGGTAGTTTTTTAAAATCGTTTCAAGTTTCTTAACTCCACAATTATTTTCCTGAGACTCTTGCAAGCAACTGATCTTTATAGGTCATGCCTCAAATTCCCAATTGATGTCATCTGGGCAAATCAGTCCAATGAGAGCCACAAGTGGTCAGAAAGCTTTCTTAGCAGCCCTCTTGGTCACTAGGCACACTACCTAGGAGTCAAGCTGTGACAAGAGACTGCTTCCTAACCTTCCAAAAGATAGGATCTTCCAGGATGTGCTGCTCTGATGTTTTTGAAGGGCATAGAGAAACACACGGGCAATGTTTGTAGAGGCAACAGACTAAAGAAAGCACATCTGTACTTGTATTGGCTTTGTGTGGGTTTTATGGTAAACAGGTAGTCACCCTGCTTAATGTGGGTATCCCATTTTCCATAAATGTCTATTTCACCACCCCAAAAAGCCCCTTTATCATGAAATTAATCATCTGATGCACTTCAAGTACCAGTCACAAAAATGATGAACTCATACAGAATTCCACTGCTAGACAAGTCCAGACAAAAACTGTTACTGTTAGCCAAGGAAATTTGCACACAATTTTGATAAGTGGCACTAGAGCCACATAAGACAGAAAATGGGTTAGAGGACATCAATGTATTGAGACAGAAAGTGACAGGGTGGGCAGGATTTGCGAGGTCACCAGTTTGAATATGGCCATTCCTGCTTTTACTAAAGGTCAATTTAGAATACAAATGTTACAGAATTCATTTAAAGCCAAAAAGCAATTCTGACAAAGACTGTCTTAAAATGCAAGATTTTTAGGCCCAAAATTTCTTACTTAACCTAAAAAATTGAAATCTTCACAATGTAATGAGATTGGGTCATTTAAATAGTGTTATATCTAAGCAGTCCAGACAGACCGGCTAAACAATCCTATTATTAAAAGCCTCTAGAGAGTGTTCAACAAGCTCCTTAGATAATGAAGCTTGGGGCAGCGACACATCCCTCATTATAGTCACAAAGTTCTCTTAACGTGTGAGCCAGGTTATTGCGTTCATTTATGTTTTCCCACATGCTGCTCTTTCCTCAAGGAATGCGATTCTCCTCCCTGACTCCCTGCCTGGTTCGCTCATTCTTCAAGATCAAACATAAAAGTCACTTTGTGTGTGATGCTTCCCCAACTCCACTCATCCTGGCTGCCATTCACGCACTAGTGCATGTATGCATTTTTACATTTTTTAAATTACAAAAATCAACCTATCATAACTGTTTAGATATATATGAAGTAAAAATGAAAGTTCTCCCTTTACATGACCCATCCCCCATCATTTCTCTCTTTATCTTATACTCTCAGCATTCCCAGCTTGTAGCACAGTGTCTGGCAATAGTAAATCCTCAAAAATGATCAATGAATAATTTAATAATGATTAATAAATAAATTAATGATGATGGTAAGATAAATTTTTAGCATTTATTGAATGCTAATTACAAACCAGGGAGTGTGTTAAATATTTTACAAAAATCAATGAATGAGCTAAAATGTCATTCTATTTTTTTGTATAGGTTTTAATATTTTACTCATAAATATGCTTAAAGATATTATAATTATATGACTTAGATTGTAAAACAATATGTATAGCAGTATCCTATTTTTTAGAATAAAATTATAAATATGTGCTCACATATGTGTTTGTGCGTGCACAGAAAACAGAGTAGAAAGGAATGTCTTCTAACACCATTATCTCTAGATGGTAGAATTATGGACAATTTTTATTTCCTTCTTTTTGCTTCCAAATTTTATATAATGAGCATATTTGGCTTTGTTTTTTTTGTTGTTTTTTTTTTGAGACGGAGTCTTGCTCTGTCGCCCAGGTTGGAGTGCAGTGGCGCAATCGCGGCTCACTGCAAGCTCCGCCTCCCGGGTTCACGCCATTCTCCTGCCTCGGCCTCTCCGAGTAGCTGGGACTACAGGCGCCCGCCACCACGCCCGGCTAATTTTTTGTATTTTTAGTAGAGACGGGGTTTCACCGTGGTCTCGATCTCCTGACCTTGTGATCCGCCCACCTCGGCCTCCCAAAGTGCTGGGATTACAAGCGTGAGCCACCGCGCCTGGCCAGCTTTGTATAATCATTTTTAAAAAGTTGTTTTAGAAGAATAGTACTGATATATCATTCCCTTTTAGCAGTTTTCTCTAGGATAAAAAATATGAGGAAGTCTGGGCCTAACTAATTAAAAAAACAGATTTCTTTAAAAAATGTTAGCAAATCATTAGTGTTCTTAATGGAGAAAGGGCAATGTTCAAAGAAGAATTAAACGAATCGTTCCAGTTGCAGGAAAAATTCAATTTGCTGCATGCAGACTGTTTCTTGACTGAAAAGTTAATTCCTTTCATTCAGAATCAGTATGCATATTCACTGGCTATATTTCATCTCACATCTGCAAACTTAATTTTTCTTTTCTTGGTCATCAGAAGATTAGGAAATAAATTTTAGTCTAGGCAATAGATCCTACTTGGCAAGCTCAAAATAACTCAATTACTAAAAAGCAGCACACAAAGACCAGTAGCGACTTCCAAAGGATTGTTAACAATACTTAAAAAAAAAAAAAAGAAAGAAAGAAAAGAAAAAAGGGCCCAACTGTCTAAAAGAAGACTAGAGATACATGAATAAGAAAATATGATGTTTTGGAATTATGTGCAAAATAGTAATGCTGCATATTACCCATCCTTTAAGTTTTAGCAATAACTAGAAAAAATACTTTCCCAACAATAAAAGTTATAAAATAATGTCATCATACCACCTAGAAGAGATTATAGATTTTTATAAACAAAATATGCATTATCATGAATATTTGTATGTTCTTTCCAGGAACTAAAAGATGAAGTTCCCCTTTCAGGATCCCCTGTGCCTGAGAAGGAAACTTTCCAGTGAAAGCCTATTAGCTAGTTAAAAATTTCTTAAAAAAGAAAATCTTCTTAGTAGTATACTTGGGAGCATCCTTTCTCTTGGGGGGATCCCTGTTAGACATATACAACTTATAAATGTTTGCACCTTTAAGTGTAGGGATGGTCTCTGAGTATGCCCACATTCGTATCTAAGATATTCAACGCCTGTCCTTCAGACACTTAATAAGGACTCTGAGTTCCAGATCTCCCTTGAGTGCTGCAGTGCATGCTGACGCTCTTTAAAAGCCTAGCACTCCCTTACTGTGAAATAAAACTGCTCTGTCTCTTGCTGGTTGGCTCTCCTCTTAGCAATGCTGGGCTTGCTCATGAAGGTTTCGGAGACCGTGGACTTGACGGACTCCATGGAGTTGCTGTACTGGAAGCAGTCAGACACATCAAAGTCCTCGACAGTCACAATGTCCTGGATGGTTTGCAGGGTGGCCTCCATTGTCTTCTTTACCTGCCACGACAAGGGCCAACAGGATGCATGAAGGGTAGGTTGTAAAGCAGCAGGTGATAGAGAAGCTTGAAGAGAGTGGGCTGGGGAAGGCCAGAGGATGCCATCAGAGTGTGCAGCTCTGTTTCCCACTGGACAGTGCTAAGTGAGAGGTAAACATCACGTGGACTCTGCTACAGCATGCTACTCTCTACAGTGAAAACCTAAAAGCCACTACAACCCTTCATGCTATGTACTTGACCCAGATCTTTTAATGTTTACTTTTAAAATTTAATATTAGTATTATTATAATATTATATAACAATATTATAATAGAAGTGTTAAGGGAAAGAGAATAAAATAAATCTAAACCAACCCCCTCATACAAACAGCTAATTAAAATGTGTGATGGGCCTAGTACTGCAAAGCCCCAGGTTCTGTTTCATGACCTTCAACGAACTGATGAACTTGTTTGTTCATTTGCAAACTAAGTGACCTATCCCTACTTCTTCCTGATCTTCCTGCGGAAAGTAAGACTTACTGAGACACAAGGTAAGAAGCCATCTGAGCTCAACAGAAAGCTGGATCACCTGACCTTTTGAACCGCTTTTTGAAAGCAAATACACTGAGCCCAGAAGAAACTCACCCTTTCCTAAGAGGATGGAGATGTTTGAAGGGTCAAAGTCAAAGGCCTCTGTTTGTTTGAACATGCTGGAAAAAGCTAGGCATGAGGAGGTGGTTTCAGAGACACAATACTGTTCACGTAGCTGCCAAGTGCCATTTTGATTAAATGTGTAGAGGGGAAAAAAAGCATTTCACAAAAGCTCAAAATAGAGCACAACCTTTGGCAATGCAAGAGCAACTTCCTGGAGTTCAAGGGCAGGATGTAGCAGAGGGGGAAAGTCCAAGCCTACATTTGGCTAGGAAATGTTTGCGGCCGCCCGGACATTCTCTGCATGCTCCTTCCACCTGCTCCCAGATGGGCAGCAGCAAAAGTTTCAACAGGGAAACTAAGAGTGTGGCTTTGAGCCTCCTAAGGAAGAAACTCACCTCTTCGTTTTCAATCTTTAGAGTGGATAAGCGAGACTGCAGTTGTTGGCATCTCTGTACCAGCTCACTCTGGACAGGCTGCTGGGCACAGAGCTGGGAAGCCTAACAAAAGAAAGCAACACCAGGTCAGAAAGAGGATACAGTCCCTTTGGCAGTTCCAGGGTTCCCATTACTGGCAATGAAACTACCCATATTCAAGGTATAAGGCTCGTGGTTTCTATGTTGAAGCAAAACCCAAAGCCAACTTGCGTGAGCCTCTTCCAGGACCAAACAGTACATGAAAGGAATGGGTAGGGGGATCTGTTTGGAGCCCGGCAGGGGTAGGTCTATGTAGGGTCTGCAGCTCCATGGAAGGCTGAAGAGGCTGGAGAAGAGTGCCCTAGGCAGCCTCGGCTCCAGAAACACAATGCTTTGGCACAGTGAAGATTTCCTGCCGAAAGTCCAAGTGGCCACCTCTGTGGCCCCTCCCTCATCCCGCTTCATACACCAGAGTGAAAGCAGGAGAGAAGTGGGTCAGGAGGCTAACTTGCCACTGCTGGCAGCCAGCATGTGTTTACAAATCCAGGCCATGCATGAGAGCTCTGATTCAATGAGAAAGCGTGAAGCCAGGAACAAGTTCGTCGCCTATGCTAGAGGGCCTGAGAGGGTATGGAATCTGAAGGAGCTTGGCATTTTCCAAAGAGCCATCATTTTACCCCAGGCCTTCCCTAGATCTGTAAGAGAGGAGTCTGATCTTCCCGCAAGGATTATTGCCAATTAGCTTTCCCCTGTGTGAAGGAATGGCTGCCCCATTGTCTCCTGTCGGAGATGTGGTTAAGGGATGAGGTCATCCACAGTCCCCTGGATGACAGATGAGGAGCAGAAGGCTGAGAGAGTTGGGAGGCAGGACCCATGTGGAGACAGCTCCTGTCACCTTGTTACCGTTCATCCTTTAGCCTCTTGTCTGCAGGAGACATCTGGATAGAAATGGCCTCCTTCCTCCTCAGCAATGAGTGGGCACATTCACATGCCCATGGACCATTCCCTTGCTTGAAAAGACAAAACCTCTCTTCAAATGGAGGGGGCTGGGACTTGACCTTTTCTTCCATTGGCTTTTAAGCTGCCAACTGACTTGACCTCCTCCCCCAGCTGACAGGCTGGCCTGAGCCAACTCTCAGATCCGAAGAGAGCTGACTTCACTCTAACTCTTGGATAAGCAGACACAACGGAGAAAGCTCAGTGGCCAGAACCAGTTAGCGCCAAGAGTGAAATTCTCTGGCTGCCTGATGTCACCAGTCAGGCATCCAGAGTCCCACAGCCTCTGAGGGCGCCAAAAATGGAGCCAAGCACCTCCTCCTAGTACATCTGAGAGCACTTGGCATCAATTCATGTGCTGTGCACCCCAGAACACCAGTTAGTGTGGGACCTTGGCCAATTTTAAGGCTTCCGGTCAAAACGCCACCCAATCTTTGGCCCTAGTTCAACAACTTCCAGGCAGCTCCCTCCTGTTGCCTCCACAATCTGCAGACAACCCACACTGATGGGGATAGACTGGCTGCAGAGGCCAAGAATGACCCACCCTCTCATCTCTTTTTATTTTCACTCACATAAAGGCTAGGCTAGAATGCAGAACCTTCACAAGCTCCAGGACTGGTCCTGGCTCCTGCCTGGCTCAGCCACTGATCAGCTATATTACATAAAGGGAGGGCACTGGCAGAAGAGTGAGCTATTGATTTTTAAAGTAACCTAGACCTAGCAGAGAGGAATCATGGAGGGAAAAACCACCTCCAAGCCTGTTCCTTTAAGAAGTAGCAGAGCTGATGATGATGCATGCTTTGGCAGTGGTCCGCTACCAGGGTGCAAGGTAATACGCTTCAGCTGTGCTCTGGAGTATGGCAATAAGGCTCTGACAGGGGGAGGAGGGGGCTTGAGCACCCAGCATCTGGATTCCTCCTTTATGGAGACAAGCTGTTTGGCTCAGAAGGCAACTCAGTCACTAACACCAGAAAATGTATCATTCCACTCAGCTGGTCCCCAAGTTCCACTGATCCCTGGGAAGGAACCTCAGTGACAGCTGGAGAAGGTGCTTGGAAGGCAAGTTTGACCAGAAGCCAGGGCAGGTGAGGAATGGGGCTTCCTGAGGCTTGGTGACACCCCTTCCCCCAATTCTAATTGCACATGCTGCCATCTCACTTCTCCATCTGTTCAGACACTGACATTTCCTAAGCCACAGCAATGGAAATGAACTGTAAATGGTTTGATTTTCCCCAAGAAGGAAAGAAAGGAAACCAACTCCACATTTCTAACTCCAGGACAGCGTCTCACTCTCCATAGAGGCCGACTGATGATAGCAAATCCTCTGGTTCCACTGCCACAGTTGTCATTCTGGAGCGGGGATTTCTAGAGTCTGGATGCTAATCTCAAGGGAAGCATCATTCCTGAGGAGTGCACATGTTGCTGTTTTTTGGTCCTTGGCGTCTACTCCTCCTTCTTTTGGTAGCCTTGGTCTGACTGCCCCCAGCGAGGGGAACCTCCCACTCCGCAACTCAGGCCATGCGCTTTGCATGGACCCAGGCATAAGCACTTTACCCAATCAAAACCAACAAGACACACAAACTTTGTGGGGGCTTTGAGGAGGGAGGCAGAGACTCTTTCCACTAGATTTCAACCTACCAGGGAAGGCTGGAAATGCAGTCACCTTGCCTCCATGGGAGAATGGCCTGTCTGAATGGAGTTAACACACAGGAAGTAGTGCAGAGACAGCAAAACAGTGTCTTGGTAACAATTCCTCCTCCTAAAGCCAACTATATCCAAAGGCCCATCTTGATCTTTTCTATCGCATAAGCCCTATACAACCTCCTTCTAATTTCACCAATAGGAGAAATGGTGGCTCTTACCCACAAGAATGAGGTTCACTCTGACTCACACACACAACCACACAAGTGGAACCAAAAGATTCAGAACAATGAAAACCCAGGAGCTTCTCTTGCCTCTCACTTCAGCTTTTTTAGGCCCTTTTTATTCTAGTCACTGGAGGCTAAGAGTCCAAAACAAGGCCCCCATGTTCATGCTCCGCTGTCTGGGAAACCAGCATCAGGCCTTTGGGATGGCATCTTAGCTCCTTTCCTTCCTGCAGGTACCCATTCTTTTTTATTCAATACCCAAACAAAACTATACACTTCATCACAGTCTTCTAACTTCAGGAGAATAAGATTATTTAGAACTCTGCCAAATGCCAAAAGATCACAGCATTCCCTGCCTAGCCCTTGCTTCCCCATCAAAGCCTCTAGGATGTGGCCCCACCTCAGCTCTCATTTCTTCTAGCCTCACCATTGGGAGCGCCCCCCTCCCTCACTTTCCTTTCACCATCCTGAACTGTTGGTAGTTTTTAGAATATACCTGCTGTTTTTCACCTTCTTTGATCCTGCTGGGCCCCTTCAGATACCCCTCTCTATGCATAGTTCAAACTCTCCCCAAGCCTTAGCGACCTTATTCCCCAGACTGTAAGCTCCCCGAGGGCTTTAATCCCCCATGTCTGCAGCCAAGCCCCAGTGTCTGACAGCAGGCACTGTTTGCTCAATAGGTGGAATGTGCCTCACCCACGTGACAAGAAGCCGGGCCCAGGCCTCTCCCACCCCAGAATAATGTGGCTTCTGTGTAATTAATCTAGACAAGTCCACTCAAGCCCCTTGAGAGTGGGGGTATAGGGAAAGGGCCTCACCATATCCCCCATGTGGGGTTGAAACTCAAACTTCATAGGGGGGCAGAAGACGTTGTTGTACATCTCCATGAGGCGCTGCTTGTCACTGGTGGCATCCAGGTTTTCTACTGCATTCTCGATGGCATCCAGACCCTCATGCTTCGACTGTTCCAGGTTTAACTCAGCAGAGAGGAAGGTGCGTAGAGCCCGGTTCAGACTTGCATGGTAGCCTAAGTCACAACACTGCTGTGGGAAGGAGAAGGCACATGAGCACACCATGGACAGCCCCAAGGCTTGGCAGAAAGGGAGGGTGGTCCAGAGGGCGGATCTGACCACATCAATAGGCTTGGCTGTGCAGTAGGAAGAAGGCTGACATTCTGACTTCCAAGGTCTGGGTGAGAGTTCTCAGTTCTTGACTCCCAATTCGACAGTTAAACACACCCTAGAGGGCTGTGAGGTGGTTAAGAGGAAGAAGATTCATAAGGATAAAATGACATTATTTAATTAAGTGCTATTTCATAAACATGAGAAGAATTGAGAGTTAAAGAGAATCCTCTTTCATTTTCAGGTTTATCTGGCGTTGTCATTATAACAAAATTCAACAATAAAAATACAATCTGCCACTCACTGAGGGTTACTGTGGTTAAATCACTATATAGCACCAAGCCAGGCCATTTCAGGGTTCTGAAAGCAGGAGTATTGCAACAGCAGCTAATGTATGCAAGCTCAACTCTAGATGGGAGAAGGAGAGAATGGGGAGCTGACTCTGTGGGTCATCATCCCCACCAACTCCCAACATCCTAGGATAGGCCTTAGCTGCAGACTAGGGTTTCTGACATGCCTCCTCCTTGTTGGCATCTGACAACAGATGCCCCTGCACTACAGAAATAGCATTTATAAGACTAAAAAGCTCTACGCATAAGTGTTACTGGAAAAATGCATGCCATGTAAAGGATTCTGATTTTTTTACAACAAAATGCAAAAAGAAAATGGTATGAAAGAGGCAACTGTATAAAAAAAGCACTGGCGCAGAATCAAGCAACCTTGGAAAAGCCACTCCCCTTCTCTAGACCTGTTTCTTCCACAGTAAAATGAACAGATTTGGCCAGACTAGTGGCTTTCAAGCAGTAGACCAGAGCCGGCACTGAAGCTGCCCTTGAGAAGTGGGTAAAAGGACAACCCAACTACTAGGACATGGAGTCTTCTATTCCTCCTTCAACCAAGCCAACTCTCCTCTTTTTTCTATTTAATATTTAGGGATTCTATGTAAGGTTTGGTTTGAAGAAAGAATTATTCTGTTAGAGAAAAGTCTGAAAATCCTTGGACTAAATGTAATCCCTAAGGCCCTCTTCAGCAATGGCATTCTGTAACTCTGTGATAATATTCCCTATCCCTCCCAAAGGACCCAGAGATCCCAATTCCTTGGCCATCCATCATCCTCTCTATTGCTTAAGCAGCTTTGAGGTCCAGGTCCTGAGAAGAAACCTCAAAGAAGAATCCATGCATAGAGTAAGGCCATCTGCCTGACTGCCATTTCATTGCACAAGCAAGCATCAAATTAACTCTCCCCACAGCCTTTTCCTCTCATAATGATCACATTGGAAGCAGCTACTATTGGGGAAGAAAAGGCATATGATGTGCCTCCTCTTTCCTGGCATCTGACAAGAAGCTCAGTGAGAACATCAGTTGAGCTAGGCTCTGGGTTCAGTGCCAACAGGCCCTGGCAGCTGCCTGGCTGCAGTGGAATAACAGCAGTTACAACTTAACTAGAGGCAGAGGATGGAAAGACATTAAATTCAGTTGGGAGGGAAGAGCAAATGGAAGCTAGACAAAAGCGGCTGATTAGGACGCTGCACGTGCATGGGCTCTCCGGGAGACGCTGCTGGTCTCACCAGGCTGCCCTTGAACCTGTAAACCTTCCTGACTAGCCCTATGTAGACCCTGTTGATGAGCTCTATGCCTATAAGTCTAATGAACAGAAGTAACACGGCCCACAGAGTGTATGTGTGTGGGTGGAGGGGGTGTGGGCAGGGGGTAGAATCTGGGAGAAAAAAGTTACCCTTCAAAAAACTTTTACCTATTTTTGGTAATTTCCCTTTCCTCTCCATTCTTACTACCTCTACCCCTATTCATACCCTTATTATCTTACACCAGTGCTGTCTGTTTCACTGTCCTAAAATGTGACTTTAATTATGGCACTTTCCTGTTGAAGAACCTAAAATACCTCTCATTTTTTTTCCCCAAGGTAAAATCCACCTTCCTCAGTTTTGAAATTTAAAAAATGCTTCTATTTCACTAAGTATGCTTACTATATGTAGTCCATATGCTAAGTGCTTTACATACATTCTACATTTTAAGCCTCATAATAACCCCATTGAGGTTGGTATTATCTTAATTTTCCAGGCTCAAAAGCTGAGGCTCAGTGAAGTTAAATAATTTGAGCAAGGTTCAATAGCCAGAACAAACTGTAATCTGTCTTCAATGTACCCATCCAACATCAACTCCCTTTATTTTCTTCTTCAGATTCATCTGCTCTAATCCAATGAAATACTCCCTGTTTAGGGTAGAGTATTAGGCTTCAAATCAGCTACATGGCCATAAGCAAGCTACTTAATCCTTCTGGGCCTCAAATGAGGATAACACCAGCCACACAGGTTGTTGTAGCCTAACAGGCAATATATTTACAGATATTTGGTACCATGTAAACACTTAAAAAAATACTAATATAGCTCCAAATCCATTGACCTCTGCCCTTTAGCTCCCAGAATGTCCTTTTCGTTAAATGTTTCCTATGCCTCTCACCTGTTGGAATTGGACCAGATCTTCAAGATCCAAATTAAATTCTCGGCCTCTGGGAAGCCAGCCAACCCTGCAATCCTAGACTCCAATGACCCTGGCCTCTACTTAGAACCACATTAATCTGCAACTTTCATATGACAAGGAATACACTTCTTCATTCTATGACTTGCCATGTCATATCACCCTAACCAGACTAGCTTCTCACTCTTCTTTACATCCCTCAGCATTAGGCCTTGCTCACAGTAGGCATTTAATAAATTTCAGTTGACTGACTGATACCACAAATACAGATTCCAGCCTCTCAGGAAATAAAACACTTACGATGAATACTGACCTAAGTCAAGTGGGTAGATGGGGCCAGTGAAGCCTTTTGTTTTGCTCACTCTATGGCCAAAGGGAGGCTGGGAGTTTTCCCAGGCTGGCGCACTGTCTCTATTTATATAACTATTCTGTAGCTTCTTTGTGCCAATGAGTGAGGGTCTGAGTCACAATGTGCCCCTGGCTCCTCTACACCTCTAGCCGACCAGGCAGATTCAGAAGAGGTTCTCCAGAGTCTTGGCTATCTACATACCTGTAGGGGAAACAGCCAGAAATCGAGCCTTTAGCGAATAAGCAATATCTGGCAAGGTTAGGTAAATGAGATTTGAATATTTTATCCTGTTCCAAGGAGAATCCCAGTAAGTAAAGGAAGCACATTATTTTGCTCACAGTGGGGACAAAGCAGGCTTTCCATGGCTTCTGATGAGTTCTGTGGCCACGCTGGGCTCCCCTGGCCATTTCTGGGTTATATAAATGTTTGATGAAAAATCTCTCAGGGGAAATCAAATTTTTGTAAGAAGTTAATGACAGCCCATCTAGATGTATGATGACTTGAGTTGATAGCTCATTAACCCTTTCCCAGCTGATATCCTCACCCAGAGACTCCAGAAGGCCTGGAAAGGAAAAACGGGTGTTTCACAACACCCACTTCAAGTTCACACAAAAGAGAAAAATAACTGCCCTTAATGACATTTCTTACTGAAACAGCCAAGTTCCCTCATATCTGACTTGGGTGCACATGGTGTCACAGACCTTCCATACACGTACACGACACTTACACACTCCAGCTATGCATGAGGACAATGCCCTGTTCTTCATTCATCCATCTGCTCCTGGGTTGAGAGAGCCAGAAGAGTACGGGGGAGGAAAATTACATTCCAGTGAGCCTACCGTTCTTAGATGCTATCAAATGAGCTCAGAACGTCTTTTTGGCCTGAAGTCAAGGTTTCCCCAGTGTGGCAGATGCCTCACGTGGATTCCTACAGTCTGAAGTTTAAATCTTACACTATACTACAAAAAGAAATCGGAGGCTAGTCCTTGGTCAATGTAATGGCATCGAGAAAAATAACTTCTTTTCACTTATCCTCAATGCCTTATGCACACATTTGGCTTCAGACCCACTAGGAAGGAGGCAGAAGGGTATACATGACACAGATGGCAATGGACTGAAACAGGATTCATCCCATGTCTTAAAGCAAGTAATGGATAATGTTAAGATCAGGATGCCAATATCCCAGGCTCCTCACTTAGTCCTGCTCTAACTGCATCCTTTTGGCCCTTTTTATCGCATAGATCAGCAAGAAAAAGAAAGAAACTACCGATACATGCAAACAACATGGATAAAATTCAAAGACATCATGCTGGCAAAAGATGCCAGACACAAAAAAGGATAATCGCATCTTTGTGAAGTTCTACAACGGGCAAAACTAATTTATGGTGAAAGAAATCATAACAGTGGTTGCCTTGGGGTGGGGGATTGGCTGGGAAGAGACAAGAGAAACCTGAGGCAATGGAAAAATATCTCTTATCAAAATATTTATTCTATATCTTGACATAGGTTACAAAGATGTAAAAATTTGTCAAAACTCTTGAAACTGTAACACTTAAGTTTAGTTACTGTATGTAAATTATACTTCAAAACAATATTGAAAGGTACAAAAAGAAAAACCGATCTTAGCTTAGATGATCATCTTCCTCCTCTTTCTATTCCTTTCATTCTTCAGTAAACACACTATGTGCTCAGCTATATATTAAGCACTGGAGGCTACTACGGTAAAGAAAACTCTTGGTTCCTGCTCTCAGAGAACTTAACAGATGAGACTGAGATCTTCCTCTGTTCATAGTACAATGGCTCACAAACACTTTTTTGACTCCCACCTCACAATAAGAAACACATCTTCTATTGTCACACAGTCCCCCATAGGATGTGCAAGTGTGTACATACACATCTAACATAAAAGTTTCACATAATCTTACCAATGTGATGTACTCTAATATTTTCTTTCTTATTCTAGTCTCAGCTATTCATTTGAAAACACAGGTTAAACCAATAAAAGTGATTTCCTGACTTCCTTAAGGGATCTGACTGATGGTTTGAAAAATGTTGTCTTACAGCCTATGAATACCTCTAGGGCAAGAACTACTATAATCCATTTTTGCCCCGATACTGAGCACGTGGCTTCTTCCTAAATAAATATTTACTGAACATTTATAGAGCAGAATAATACAACTTTAAAAAAATAATGAATGTGTCCATATCCCAGGAAAAACAACAAAAACCCAACCAACCAACAAAATAAAACAAGACACAACCAAAACAGCAGCAAAGAAATGAGGCTGAGGTGGGCGGATCACAAGGTCAGGAGATTGAGACCATCCTGGCTAACATGGTGAAAACCCGTCTCTACTAAAAAAATACAAAAAATTAGCCGGGTGTGGTGGCGGGCACCTATAGTCCCAGCTGCTCGGGAGCCTGAGGCAGGAGAATGGCGTGAACCTGGGAGGCGGAGCTTGCAGTGAGCCGAGATCGCACCACTGCACTCCGGCCTGGGCGACAGAGCGAGACTCTTTCTCAAAAAAAAAAAAAGAAACATGAGAAACTTTATTACTACCTATGTAGCCTTTTTTTGATCCCAGTGATCTAGACCCACACCCTGCCAAGTACTAATGCAGCCCCTTTTTCAATGGCATGTCACACCACATCCTGTGAAATTAGGCTCTTAGCAGACATTTTTTTTAAAATGATGAAAATAAGGTATAAAATACCTTGCTTCTTGGACTGATTTTAAAACACTTGGTTATACCTGATGGAGAATCTATGGATTGCAAAGGTTGTGGCTGATACAGCAGTAGCCCCTCCCTTCCCCTGAGATCAATATATTGGTGAAAAAGGTAGGGAAGTTGCCTTGAGTACAAAAAAAAGAGAAGAAGGCTAACCAATAGTAGAGATGTGGCAGACAGCACAGTCTGAATTTTTACCAAATGCAAGATAAATAGCAGAAATTGTGCATAAGAAAGAATGGATTCTCTTCCTCATGCTGAGAACAGGCCTCTCTCCCAACAATGAGGAGCTCTTCCCCTGAGGAGGAGAAAGGATCTTGTTTAGGGCTTTGATCTCCATTGAAGGACAGTGTTCAGATTGTCATCAACAAGCAGAGAGAACAAAGAGGTACCAGAACAGGGAGCAAGGCTCCACTAACCCAGTGAGACAATGACACCTAGGGCATTAAGTGGCTGAAATCTACTGAATCAAAAATCCTCGGCTAAAGCGAGACAGGAATCTGTATTTCAGAGAAGTTCCCCAAGCAACTCTTACGTGAGGCCAGATTT
Organism: Symphalangus syndactylus; assembly: GCF_028878055.3. Lineage (NCBI taxonomy): Eukaryota > Metazoa > Chordata > Mammalia > Primates > Hylobatidae > Symphalangus > Symphalangus syndactylus. The sequence continues at coordinate 16,666,899 of NC_072434.2, forward strand.
CAATACCAGGGAATTAGCCCAGTTCTTCAGTTAGCTAGAGGAGCTTGGGAGTGGGTGAGAAACAAAGCTGGGTTCCAGAACAATTCAGTGACAAGCCTAGATGACCCAGGTGGTGATATAACAGCAAGACTCGGACCCAAATCCCATATGATGTTGTGAGGTGGGGCAGGTTTGCTTGTGGAGAAACCAAGGCAGGAAAGCATGAGTGGTCTGGCCAGAGTTTTGCAAAGTCCAACTGCTGCCAACAAGACCCTGAAACAAATGGCAGGCCTCAGAGACGAGATACACTTGAAGCCCCAGAGACTGGGATGCTAAATTGGCTGGCTCCAGATGCCTCACTTTGATGACTGGAAGGAGAGGTGAGAAAGGGTATAATTACATAGCTTCACTTAAGTGTGGCTCAGGACCTGGGCCAGATTGGCGTCTGTAGGTGAGAGGGCTTATAAGACCCAACTGTAAGGAGAAGCAGCAGGAAAAACAAGGCCAAGAATAACTCACTGGCAAAAAAACAAAAAGCTTATCCCTGTGCTTGCCCCTTGCAAAACACATGTGCCTATTAACTGCTTTCCTCAATCCCCTTTGCATCACATATTTTAAAAAATGGGCCAGATGTCAGGGGGAGCTGGATACCTTCCTGACAAGACCCTAATTTGCAGCATAACCTTGGACAAGTGAGTCTCGTGGTCCTCTGGACCTTGAGCTTCCTTATGTAGCAACTGGAGACAGCAATGCTTACCCATAATGGTGATGTGAGAGTCAAATGAGTTAACACTGAGAAACCTTAAATGCTATACAAATGTAAGGTATGGCATTCTAACTCTTTAGTTAAGTTCTTGCCACTCACTCCTGTGCAAGAGAAGCTGATGTAAGAAAGTATTTCCTAGGTCGGGCACAGTGGCTCACACCTGTAATCCCAGCACTTTGGGAAGTCGAGGCAGCTGAGGTCAAGTCACCTGAGGTGAGGAGTTCCAGATCAGCTTCACTAACATGGTGAAACCCCATCTCTACTAAAAATACAAAAATTAGCTGGGCATGGTGGTGCATGCCTATAGTCCCAGTTACTGGGGAGGCTGAGGCTGAGGTAGGAGAATTGCTTGAACCTGGGAGATGGAGGTTGCAGTGAGCCAAGATTGCGCCACTGCACTCCAGCCTGGGGGACAGAGCAAGACTCTATCTCAAAAAATAAAAAAAGAAAGTATTTCCTGGCAGATAGACGACTGTAGTGGTTATGAGCCTGGGTGGAGTCATCAGGCCTAGGTGCAAATTTTGCCTCTGTCATTTGTTAACTGACTCTGAGTAAGTCATCTAAACTCTCTGTTAATCTGTAAAGATACAGATAATAATGCCTTCCTCCCAGAATTTCAGTTAGGATTGAATAAGTGTGAAGCGTTTCACTTGGTGCTTGGCAAGCACCCTGATGGATCATGGCTGCTATCTTCCTAATTGTTCTCAAAATGCACCAGATTCCTGAACAATAGTATCAGCGAATGTCTGACGAGGATTCTGAAACCAGAAAAGAGGTGCCCTCAGGCCCTTGGCTTTAAGCACTTACATCAATAAGGTCAGATAGGTCATGGATGTAGTACTTGAAGACAGATGCATTGGTTGCCTCCAAAGCCAGTAAGTACTCATTCCGGGCTTTGATGGCTTTCAGCTTATTCTCCGTGTACTTGGCTTGGCGCTGAAAAGGAAACAGAAGTTCACTTTTACTTTTTTTTTTAAGGGGGGATTGTTCTCTAAAAGATAAAAGTACAGTGTATTCAAGAACTACAATTGTGCTGCTACTCCCTATGCGCATCTGCCTTAAATTGGGTTCTAATTCTGTTTAATGAGATTCAAGGGCACAATGTAGATCAATTCAGGAAAGGTTAATGAGGCTCCCTACTTAAGATGCGTGCCCCACTTTGATTCTATCTTCAAATATCATTCTTCATTCTTGCAATGCCACTCTGAAGGAGGTACCACTACTCTTGCCCCTGAACACCTGATACCCGAAACCAAACCCTGGGTTTACAGTCACCCCCAACCCCTCCAAAGCAATAGGATATTGAGCTCTATTTGGAAAATGGATTGGGAAAGGTGACTACTGTTTTTTGGTTTTCTGCTAGAGGCTAAAAACTTGAATCCCACGTGCCCAGTTCTTCCAATACCTAGTATTCCTGCCAGGGCACAGAGCAAGGCCTCATTTTTAGTCATTAGGCACTAAAAGAACCCAGAGCTTCCTTGTCTGCTCTTCCCAGTGACTATTGGGAAATTCCTATCAGCAATGCCTTACCGAATGTTGCTTCCCAGCAACTACAGCTGTGGGAGCATACGCACCTTCTCCTTCATCTTCTCAATCTTCTTCACTGAGCTCCTTCGGACATGTTTCTCCTCAATGCGAACGTTGGCCGTGGAGTCAGGGGAGCGTGGGGTCTGCCGGTCCTCCTGCTTTACCGATTTACCAATTTGCTTCTCCTCCTGCTTCTCCGCCTCCTTTAGTTTGCTCTGAGCACTGATGCTGTCGGCATTGTACATGTGATATGTCTTCATGACCTGCAAGACATCGCCCACCCCCACCCCCAGAGGTCAAGCCAAGGGGGTCATTTCTCTGCTTTGCAGACTAACAAGACTCAGCTGGAGCTCTCCCCTATGAAGCAATATCCTCACACCCCTAAGGGAAAAATCCAGAAGCGTTTGGTTCAGCAAACACAGATTAAAGACCACTCTAAAGCACAGGAAAGCAATATGTGAACTGAGCCAACATTTCCTCTTATTGAAATAACTTCATGACTATCCATCATGTATTATTTACTTCTATTCATTATCATTTGTAATCATTTCTCGTTAATATTGGCCAGGTGATTTCTATCACTTAGTCACCTCATAATACTGAGTAGATGGGAAACAACACCACCACTCTCAGGCCGCAAGGGCAGAGCCTTTCTGGGCTGGTCAGGAACCCCGAAGAGGGCAGTGCAGCCTATGGATTAGCCTATGCTTTCTGTTACCTTTCAGATATAAAACAGGGAAGAGGAAAAGCTTCCAAAAGCTCTTTCTACTAGCCTGGCATTCTGGGGATCTGTCTGTTCTGCTTTATCCAGATCAAACACCCTCTCACAGCAACTAAAGCAGCAGCAGCAATTGCAATGCCAGTTATCATTTACTGAGCACTTAGTATATTCCTGGCTTTATGCCAAGTACCACACACACATATTTTCTCATTTCATCCTTAGGCCAATTCCACAATCTAGACAATAACCCTATGAAGACTGTAAGCCTTCATAACAATTCAGGTAAGAGTCTGGGAAGGAATAAAATCCATATCAAGTATAACTGGAATTGCCACAGGAGGGAAGTAGTATAAAAGGTGAAAGATGATTTTCCATCAAAGCAACCATCTAGGAGTCCAATCCTTGCTCTTAACAGGGAAGCCAGGAAGCCTAGAACTCAAGCTTGTTTCCAATCCTACTAAACGTACTACTTCCAGCCACCTAGTGCCTGCTCTACTCTGTGGGAACTTTGTTTCCACACAGGGAGTTCAAGAGTGCTGAAAGTGTGATGCCATAAGATTTCTTTGAGAGGGAGAATTAGAGAGTAGAAGTTGGGTGGATGTGTGTGTGTGTGTGTGGGCGCACATGTGTGTGTGTAACAGAGGAGTGCAAAGGTACAATATTATTATTAGTATCTACCACGTAATAAACATTGTGTACCATGGGCTTTATGTACGTTACCTCATTTAATCCTTACAATAACTCTGTGAAAGACACTGTTATTATTTCTATTTCTAAAGATAAGGAAATAAGGCTCAGAGAGATTAACTATCATACCCAAGGTCATACAATGAGGAAATGGTGGAATCAGGATTCAAACCCAGGTCTGTCAGACTCCAAAGACCACATTCTTAGCCACTAAGCAACACCGACTCTCCTCTGGATAGGACTGGAGCTGAACTGGTTGGGAGGAAAGGTTAAGTATGGTCAGGATATTCCTGAAAAGAGAAACTGGTTCCATTTATGAACCTGAGTTAGAGAAGTGTCTCAACCTGGGGCTATTTTGGCCCCCAGGGGAAATGTGGCAGTGTCTGTTAATATTTTTGATTGTCACAACTTGGGGATTGCTACTGGCATCTAGTAGTTAGAAGTCAGGGATGCTGCTGAACATCCCATGCACAGGACAGCCCCCCACAACAACTAATTATCTGGCCCAAATGTCAGTGGTGCTGACGTTGAGAAAATCTAGCTTAGAAAGACTTTGTGGGTATACTAATCTAGCCCCTACGATCAGCTGGAGGCAGACGAAGGAATAAAGAATACTGGGACGCTGACAAAATCAAAGTACATTAGAGTCTAAATTATGTCTCATTTTGAATGCAGAATGTTTTACATTAGCTTCACCTTATTCTGAACCTAACACTACTTCCCGTAAATTTTACCAGGATGATACTCTTCATATTTTCTATACAGAAGAAACAATACTTAACAACCAATGGCATTTAAAAGCCTTTCTAAGTAATTCAAACAGAGCCCCAGCTTTCCAGGTTAACTAAGAAGTAGAAAAGAGGCATCTGTTATCCCGGCTGAAGAAGTGTAGATAGGAGGCTCCTTTTTTTTTTCTCTTTTTTCACCTGAATCTGACCATACGATTCAAAAGCTTAGTGAGCAGTTACAAAAGTGAGTGCTTTTTTTCTTTTTTAAAGTCATTTCCTATTTCATGAAGGTGCATGATAAAGAGAAAACGTTATAGATAAACACGAGATAAAAAAGAGGTCAAAGAATAGTGCTACCAAGTCAACAAATGAAGTAACAAAAATCAACAATTTACGTTATTCCTTACCCCTAAAAAACTTAAAGAACTTTCTTGTTACAAGAGAGTAAAACGCTACTTTGCCTAAGAAACTATACATTCTTCAAGCTAAGATCTACTTCTTTTGTGTTTTCTTCTCACAGTGGAGAAATATGTCATATACACAATGGTAGTTTTACAAAGTGGTTGCCCAAATGACTGAATGACAGTGAATCTCTCTTCTGGGTAAATACTGGAGAAGCTTTATTAGTGCCTTCCAGCTCAAGAGAAAACTGAGGTACCTAGAAGCTGAAGCTTAAATAAGTGATGCCAAAACAATTGAAAAAAGAGGAAAGTCAAGACAGGACTTAGAAATGTATATAGATATAGATATACATGTTAAATATATATTTATAGTCAAGATAGGACTTAGAGAAAGCCAAGATAGGACTTAGATATATATATCTAGGTACATATACATATGGAAATATATGTACATCTATATATCTATGTCTTAGACATATAGCTACACATATATGTATATATAGATATGTATACATATATATATACATACTTCTATCTATATATAGATAGTGAGGCAAATACAAACTATGGGGAAGAATTGAAAAGTCTAAATTCTCAGTTCTGCGAAGAACATTCTACTTTACTTTGAAAAACTAAACACTGAAGTCATATATTTAGCTCTGCTCCCTCTGACAGCCACACTAAAATAATAGGAAAAAAAAGGTTCTAAGATTATTATCATTTAGGTATAAATTGAGAAAAACAAAAAGAATGGAAGCAGAAGCCAAAAAGCAGGCAGGCAAGCAGTAACTGATCTACTTGGGTCCTAAACCAAAACTAGAATGAGCCAGGAAGCAGCCAGATTCATATCACAGAAGCCTGAAGAGAAATAAGTAGCAGTGGGATGAAGGTAGAGCTAAACACAAAATAAGCTATTGAAAGTCTGAAAACAGGCTGGGCGTGGTGGCTCATGCCTGTAATCCCAGCACTTTGGGAGGCTGAGGCGGGCAGATCACGAGGTCAGGAGATCGAGACCATCCTGGCTAACTTGATGAAACCCCATCTCTACTAAAAATACAAAAAGAAATTAGCCAGGCGTGGTGGCGGGCGCCTGTGGTCCCAGCTACTGGGGAGGCTGAGGCAGGAGAATGGAGTGAACCTGGGAGGTGGAGCTCGCAGTGAGCCGAGATCGCGCTACTGCACTGCAGCCTGGGCGACAGAGTGAGACTCCGTCTCAAAAAAAAAAAAAAAAAAAAGTCTGAGAACAGTGAGACCCCAAGATCCCCTCTCCCATTGTAGTGGAAGACTAGATGAGAGGTTTATTCTGTTAGAGAGGGTCCATGGACTAGGGGATACAAGGTTCAGCTGAGGATAGGGGTATACTGAACTTCAACAGGAGGATTAGATGAAGTCTACATTAAATTTTGAGATGGTCCAGGCCTCTTCACAACCCAGACCCCAGACGTGAGTGGGAGATCAAAAGTGTGATCTCTTGGCAATCTGACCATCCAAGATAAGAGACCTAGAAATACTAAAGTTGGGGCTTCCTCAAGGACACAGCCCAGTTAGAACACCCTACTGTGAAGGCCACAGCTGACATAGAATCTTTTAGTGCCTCACTTTAAAGTGTGAACAGGCAGCTAAGGATGACCAGGCATTTAAAGGAAATGTCTAATATGAAAGACCAAGACCAAAACTAGCAATTTAGAAGAAATATTATACAACAAGAAGAAAAGTTTGAAAACAATATATCCATAATAGCCCTGGAGAGATAAATGAGAAATAAAATGATATTGCATCATGAAACAAAAATTGGATGCAACAAAAAAGGGAACATGTAGAGAACAAGAAAAGAGTTCTTGGCAATTAAGATTCAATTCAAGTATCTCTTCAAGGAGCCTGACTTCATCCTTGTCCTCTGTGCAGACATGTAAATGAGTTCTTGTCACTTCATTTTTCACTTGATGCTTTACTTTTCTGTCTCTCCATATTAAAACTAAATGCCTTGAGGTCAGAAACATCTCTTATTTGTTCTTGTCTCCCTAGTGCCTAGTGCCAGGGTCAAATAGGCAAGCAGAGTTGAGGGACTATTAAGTGCCACTATTTCAACAGAACAGGTGCTAAATACCAGTCTGAAGTAGCTCTGCCAGCACACAGCTGCTGCTCCAAGCCAAGGGGATGTATATTTAGGGGGAGTACAGAAGCATAAGGCCTCAGGAATAACAACAGCCCCAAAGTGTCCCAAAGCCTCTTCTTTCTCAATTCTAGAGCTTCCTTGACTCTTCATACTCAGCCAATCCACACTGGCTTCAGTGCCTCCATGTACACTCCTTCCTGTGGGGGTTTGCTGGGTTTTTCCAGACACGACCTCTGAGTACAACTGAGGCAAAGAATCCCAGAGTTCTTTGGGAAGCAGTGTGTTCTGACTTCAAAGGCATTCCCGGTGCATCAGTCAGAAAATGAAAGCCACTTATGCCATGGCTTACATACAAGCCAGCTCATTATGGGGGGAAAACACGTGGAGAAGAATGCTCGCTAGGATTGCTCTCTGAATAGCAGCTGTGGGAAGCAGGCCCCGGCACAGAATGCCAAGTCACGGAAATCAAAGGCCCTTCAGGCAGAAAAGAGGAAGGTGCAGAGGGGCAGCTGGCCACTTATGGTGGCATTCTGGGCCCCGTGCCCAAAGGCATCTTTATTTGGGAACACCTGGGTCCTGCTCCTTGGATCATCAAGGTTCAAAGGTACTAAAATTACCAACCCTTGGATAACTAGTCCCCTAAAAAAAGGTATTCATGGGCATTAGGGGCAGATGTGAAGAAGGGCACCGAAAAAACTGGGTGGGTTTCTTATATCCTTGGTTTCCTTTTTCCAGTGACCCCAAATAACTTCTATTGCCTACAACGTCATTGAAACGAGAGGCCCTTCCCTGCCTTCCTGACAAGCAAATAATGGGAAAGCTCCTTCTAAGAAACTCTCCCTTGTTGTCTTCTTGACTCCCCAAGAGTGTGCATACAGCAAGCAGCTTCCCAAAGCTAGCATGTAACAGTCCCAGCTTCCCACCTGATAAAACCACTCTCCCATGCAAGGTGACCAATTAACACTTTTTAACCTAGAACTTTTCCAGTTTCAGCACTGACAATTTCATGTCCCAGGAAACTCTTCAGTACTAAGCAAAGAGGGACAGTTAGTCACCGTAATCCCATGGTACCTTATTCAGACCAGTCCTAAACCTGTCTTAATCTCCAGAAGAAATAATTCTATTCTCTGAACTTTCTTTTTTCTTTTTCTTTTCCTTTTCTTTTTTTTTTTTTTTTTTTTTTTTTTTGAGACACAGTCTTGCTCTGTCCCCCAGGCTGGAGTGCAGTGGCACGATCTTGGCTCACTGCACGCTCTGCCTCCCAGGTTCATGCCATTCTCCTGCCTCAGTCTCCTGAGTAGCTGGGACTATAGGCGCCCACCACCATGCCCGGCTAATTTTTTTTGTATTTTTAGTAGAGACGGGTTTTCACCATGTTAGCCAGGATGGTCTCGATCTCCTGACCTCATGATCCGCCCACCTCAGCCTCCCAAAGTGCTGGGATTACAGGCATGAGCCACTGCACCAGGCCTCTTTTTTTCTTTTTTGAGATAGAGTCTCACCCTGTCGCCCAGGCTGGAGTACAGTGGTGAGATCTCGGCTCACTGCAACTTCCGTCTCCCAGGTTCAAGTGATTCTCCTGCCTCAGCCTCCCAAGTAGCTGGGATTACAGGTGCCCGCCACCATGCCCAGCTAATTTTTGCATTTTTAGTAGATACTGGGTTTCGCCATGGTGGCCAAGCTGGTCTTGAACTCCTGACCTCAGGTGATCTGCCTGCCTCGGCCTCCCAAAGTGCTGGGATTACAGGCGTGAGCCACTGTGACCGGCTATTCTCTGAACTTTCATTTTTTTCTTTTTTCTTTTTTTTTTTTTTGAGACAGAGTCTCGCTCTGTTGCCCAGGCTGGAGTGCAGTGCGCGATCTCGGCTCACTGCAAGCTCTGCCTCCCGGGTTCACACCATTCTCCTGCCTCAGCCTCCCCAGTAGCTGAGACTACAGGCGCCCACCACCATGCCTGGCTAATTTTTTTGGTATTTTTAGTAGAGACAGGGTTTCACCGTATTAGCCAGGACGGTCTCGATCTCCTGACCTCATGATCTGCCTGCCTCAGCCTCCCAAAGTGCTGGGATTACAGGCATGAGCCTGGCTCACTGAACTTTCTAATGGCCTACAGAATCTGAAAACCTATTTGATCCTTAGCTCTCATCTAATATTTCAAGATGCATAACTCACCCAACTACTCCACCCCCTAGGATATAGAAATACCAGTGCATGGAGTATATGCAGACACCAAGGTCATAAAGGTTTGGGGTATCCCTTCAGTTCATACAGCTAGTAGTCAAGACAGGGTAGAATCTAGGTTGCCTAATTCAGGAGACTCTAGTCATTAGACCAGCGTTTCTCAATCTTGGTATATTGACATTGTGGGTCAGATAATTCTTTGTTGTGGGGGCTGCCCTGTGCACTGTAGGATTTTAGCAGCATCCCTGGCCTCTAGATCATTAGATGCCAGTAGCACCTCCTACTCCTCCAGCTGTGACAATCAAAAATGTCTTCAGACATTGCCAAATGTCCTCTTGGGGTAAAACTCCCTCTGCTTAAAACTCCATTTGGACCAGAATGTTTTGACTTCTCTGAAACTTCCTAGTGCCTCTACTCTTTTTTCCCTCTTTCCATTGCCTACTAGAGGAAAACATCACATTTTAATTTTGGCCTTTGACAGATTTTGAAGGTGTATTCCAGCTCACCTTATGGCAGGGGATACCACACTCAGGCAATTCTCAGTTTGAACATCAATGGGAAGATGTTATGCTCTATGTTGACCGTGGCCTCACAATGGCCAGTAAAGTAGTTGGCCAATATTGGGCTGTCTTAAGTCTGCAGTCAGAGGTAGCACCTTGGCCCTCTGCAGACCAGAGAAATAAGTTCCAAGGTTTTCTTCCTCACTCGAACACAGCTTACACCCTTTCACTTATTATTATTATTATTTTTTAAAGCACAGCATATGAAGAGACATAGGACCCTGGGTAAAAGCTAACAGATCCTTAGACACTAGTCTTCTTCTGCTGCCTTGAGTCCCACTGAAGAAGTGGCAAGGTTTGTTCGTTATCCAAACTACTCCTCCCCAGAAACAGCTGCAAATAGTAGAGGGTCAAGATGCTTACAGGAAAATAAAAGAATTTATATAATGACTACATGTATCATTTTCTATCTTAGGGAATTCTCTGCCAGGAGAAAGGAGTAATAGCTCTTCTTGGTGCTTAGAAAATGATCTAAAAGAGCAGAAGTAAAGCATTAAAAAGACAAGGTTCAGGAAACCCATCCAGTCTGAAAATGGTTCACATTGATGTGTTTCTATTTTTAAAAACTCTTGACTTCATTTGAGAGAAATGAAAACTTGGGAGCTGAACCAAAGGTACCATCTATCTATGTTTGGCTTCAGAGCAGAAGAGTCACAGAGTAGAAATTCAAAACAAACTGAACATCACTGGAGATAAGTCAGATGACTACTCTACCCTATTTACTTGCTTAACAGTTGCCATGACAAAATGGCCACACCTAGGCTTCTGGATCAGCAACGTCTGATCCCAAATGCCTGTCATGCATGTCACCACTGCCTGTTCTGTGAATTAAAAAAAAAAAAGGAAAGGAAGAAAAGAAAAGAAAAAACATGCAGCAAATAAGCAAGTAAACATCAGAAATCAGTATCACCTTCAAACAGGATGGAGAAACCCTGGAGAATGACACAGTAGGCTGGCACATCCAAGCTGGAGAAGGGGCCCCTGAAAGGCATTCCCTTTATAACAACAGGAATTTCTTTGGTGTGTATGTGTGTGAGTGTGTGTTTGTTTTCATTATAATTAGAAAAACATGGCTGGGGAACACCCACCACCACCACCTCTCTGTGCATGAATTAACACGCACCAGCCACAGGCATCATGTGCCTGAAGCGCCAGTCATCTCAGAACAGATTGTGTTCTCTTCTCCAAGCCCGCAGCCTGCCTCGTCACTGAGGTTTGGCTTTATAAAACTCCAGGAAGCCAGTGCAAAGCTCTCTCTGCTCAAACTGGTCCCTCTTATTGAGGGCATTTAGGACTCTGTGCTGCCCTCTAGAGCATTTGTTCTAGTCTCAAAGCCATAGATCAATCCAAGATCTGACGCAAAACATAGAACAATAAAGCCTTTCCGACAGGCACATATTAATAGTGCAATGCAGGCTACATTCCTTGCCATTAGGTTCAGGGTCCCTTGTTTGCTGCTAATGGGGTCCACGGTGCCAATGACCTAGACTTTGGCTGGTCTCTAGTAATTATGCCCCAAATAAAGCCAGGGTGAGCTTGCACAGCTGAGGAGAAAACTTATTTTGAGGAAGTATTTTTTGACTCATTCCGTTTTGAAAAGGCGAGTGTGAAAAAAGAGATGGGTGGGGTCAACCCCAGTGGGGACCATGCACTTGTCCTCAACCTCAGTTCCATTCTGTTGCTGATGTACTACAGCTGCAAGCTGCCAAATGCTGCTTCCCTCTGCTTGTTAAAGAGCCAAGTAACCCATCTGATTTACCGAGTAGAGCTCGTTCAGGACCTTCATCAAATCATCTTGGAGCTGCTGGCCGACTTCTTTACTCTGCAAAGAAAGAGGAATAAAGGTTAATTGGGAAACAGAAGAGAGAGGAAGGAGCAACGAAGGCAAAAGCCGCACTGACTCTACAAATAACCCAGACTCAAGTAAGGCCCATTATTTAACCCAGCAAATCAGATAACCACTCCAATCAGACCCAATTATGGTCAGATTACTCAAAGAGTTTTAATAAAATGAAATGTGCCCTTTCTATAGCCTAGCAAAGGCAATTGCGTGGAGGGAAAAAGCGTGGTAGCCTTTGGTTTTTCTATTGGTCCTCAAAGAGCAGGCCTGAAAGCCACATCCTACCTAGCAACTGTTGTTAGGTGGAACACGGTTTCTCAGATACTTGCAGTCAAGCATTCCAGAAGATTTCAAAGGAAAGTAAGATGTGTAATGGGATGAAATAGGAAAAAGTATATAAACATCCAGGGACTTCAAAGTCCCTAACTAAATAGAAAACTCCAAGCAGGATGGAACTATATTTCTTACTTGCTTTATTTCTACCCAAAACTCACAAGGCAGCGGTATCTCAATATTGACTGCCTGCGAGATTAGCTGTTACTAGATGCTGAAAATATATGTTAAGGGGTCTCCAACTAGTTAATCTTCAGCAGTGATGGCTCCTGGGTTCTTTGCTGCTGCCACCCAGGGCTAACATCTAACTACATAGAGCAGTAGAAATAAAGAATGAGGGCTGGGCACAGTGGCTCACACCTGTAATCCCAGCACTTTGAGAGGCCGAGGTGGGTGGATCACCTGAGGTCAGGAATTCGAGACCAGCCT